>NC_090934.1:274339869-274662906 GCF_040938575.1 Ambystoma mexicanum
AAACCATGAGAAGGCTATCGCCTGAGCAGGCCTGAAAACGAGAAAGACCAGCAAGTAACAGTGAGGTCCCATAAAGGCCACCACACCATGAAGAAACCAAATGGCAGGCAGTGCCATACACTGGCCACACAGACATCCCAGACCCTCCCTGGTGGAACCAGGTATGCGGGCCATGCAGGAATAAGGGAGATGGGTGGTTGAATGCTCTGAGGAGGGATCCAAACCCTGAAACTTGTACAGACTAAATAATCCAATAACTGTAAAGAAACAGAAAGCAGAGAGAGCCAAGATAATCAAATTGGCAAATCCTGAGAGGAGAAAGACACGCAAAGCCTGGCTGGAAGCAGGAAGCAGAGTCCAGGGATGGGTGGGCCAGCAAATAACTTACTGCAGAGTTGAGGGGTCCAGAGACACTCAAAGTGAGATAATATTGAAAGTCAATAGTAAGAGAAGTAAGAAAAGTATCACCCACGCTACCCATGGGTGAAAAGACGCAAGCGGGAAGATAGGCCAAAGAATATGACAGATAAGTTGAATAAGCCACTAGAGGCAAGTACTTAAAACTGTAGAATTGATAAACAGGAATAAAGTGACTTTGTGCCCTTTACTAAGGATTCAATGACTGTAAATGTTTGGGAAAAGAAACATGCATTTTGAACTGGACATCCTAACCAGGAATCATGTCTTGAGAAGAATATATACTTTGGAGAAATCCAGAAAATAACAGATGGGTATGGTTGTCCAGGGGTGGTGCCAGATAGTTGGACATGTTACGACGGAGGACTGTGTTTGTGGTTATTCTGACAAGCACCTTAGCTCTAGTTTTCATAGGAAGGAAATTATCTCTTAGAAATCTAAGAAAAAGGGACAGAAAAGTGTTTTCTTATTATTTAAATAAAAAATAATTACACCATTTCCTCTGGTCCCAGTCTAAGTTCTGGTTCGCCACAGTGCGATTGGGACATTCCTGCAGGACACATGGCATGACAATGTATGTCCAGTTTCTTTACTAGGGTAGATTTGGGGGAGCTTGTGTCTCTGGCTTGGCTTTCAAGCGTGTGTGGGTGCACTGTGTCGTGATAAAAAACATATGTTAGGCCACTTTGGGCAGGCCATGTGTCTGCTGCTCTCTAGATGAAAAAGACTACAATGTTTAATAGGTTTTCTCCGTCAAGCAGGTGCAGATATGTTCTAAAAACAATGAAGAGGATGTTCTTCGGTGGATTCCTCTCTTTTCGTTTCTTGGTATTGCTTGACCCTCAGGGTTCATTGGTAAAAGGATCCTTATTAGGAATACACTTGATCTGTGCAATCTTATTGGGCACTAGGTCAGGTCATTCATTGGTTTCTGTGGTACAAGGTGGCTAGACCACATTCCTCAGGGCTCTACAGAGGGCATCAAAAAGCTCTGGGGGGGACCCAGGAGAGAAGGTTCAAACCATGTACAAAATGACAAAAATGTGAAAAAATTGAAAAACATCAACACTGGGAGGAAAAGAAAGTCAATTGTATCAAGGGTTTTCATGAGGAACTTAAGAACTCCTCTGCCAGGCACAAATAATGAAAGGGCAAAGAAGAGTATTTGTGATGCCGCTGGAGAAATAAACAACAAAGGCTACTGCTCCAACAAACATAGTTTTGCAGCCCCTGATGGTGAATGACGATATAGAATCCATTTCAGAAACATGCCTTAGTGACCCGATGGAAACAATGGAAAGGGAAGTTGAGTAGGATGAATGGAACAATCTAAGTTCCTATGAATGGGTGGAAATTGTGCAGCAGGTAAATTGAATAACGGGCGGAGTCTGCTGCAGAGTCTTTTGGTTGCGGTTGTGAGAGGACTCTACAGCTTTTTGCTCCTGAACCCAGTGAGGACCTGCTTCTTGTCCTACCTTTGTTTTGCCTACTTCCACCTGGTGACTTTAAAATACCCAGAACACCGCGGAGCGGCCGCGGAGTCTGCTGCAGAGTCTTTTGGTTGCGGTTGTGAGAGGACTCTACAGCTTTTTGCTCCTGAACCCAGTGAGGACCTGCTTCTTGTCCTACCTTTGTTTTGCCTACTTCCACCTGGTGACTTTAAAATACCCAGAACACCGCGGAGCGGCCGCGGAGTCTGCTGCAGAGTCTTTTGGTTGCGGTTGTGAGAGGACTCTACAGCTTTTTGCTCCTGAACCCAGTGAGGACCTGCTTCTTGTCCTACCTTTGTTTTGCCTACTTCCACCTGGTGACTTTAAAATACCCAGAACACCGCGGAGCGGCCGCGGAGTCTGCTGCAGAGTCTTTTGGTTGCGGTTGTGAGAGGACTCTACAGCTTTTTGCTCCTGAACCCAGTGAGGACCTGCTTCTTGTCCTACCTTTGTTTTGCCTACTTCCACCTGGTGACTTTAAAATACCCAGAACACCGCGGAGCGGCCGCGGAGTCTGCTGCAGAGTCTTTTGGTTGCGGTTGTGAGAGGACTCTACAGCTTTTTGCTCCTGAACCCAGTGAGGACCTGCTTCTTGTCCTACCTTTGTTTTGCCTACTTCCACCTGGTGACTTTAAAATACCCAGAACACCGCGGAGCGGCCGCGGAGTCTGCTGCAGAGTCTTTTGGTCTTTAGGCTCTGCAGGCTCCGCGGCGCCTCCCCCAGAAAAATCCACCTACTGAATCACCCAAAGACAGCCAAAGACAGCCAAAATAGTGTAAGTGACCTACTTCTCATCACGCTACATACACCTAAAGCATCGCTCCCCGTCCTGCAGGATCTCAAACCCGTTACATGCTCCTCGCCTACCACCCATCCACGCCCTGCATCACTGACCCTGAACTTGCTGATCGCCTTGAGCCCAGTTGCGACCGCTGACAGCCCTGCTGTCCCTTCGTGTGCTCGCACCAGCTGGCCTGTAACCAAGCGATTCATCTTTGACGCCGGAGCCTGCCTGTGCCTACTGTACACGCGTCTTCACCCCACCTCACACCGAATAGAATCCTCTACCGCCCGCGCTTTTGCGGCCTCGCCCCTGCTACTTAACGTTCTAACTTCTGGCATCTCCAGTTACCCTCGTCGATCACGAGACGGAAAGGGCTTCGCCCTTGGATCCTAATCCTCCAACCCCAACCGCTCCAGAGAAACAAAACAACCATACATCCTCGTTCCATTCGTTGATCAAGAAACTGAAAGGGGTCCGCCCTTAGATCCTGAAAGCGTACCTGACTTTCTACAATAAATCGAAACGAAGATTCACCAGTGCAGCCTCGCTGACCGGGAGACCGAAAGGGCTTGCCCCTTGGATCCTGAAAGCGCAACTCGCGCCACTACAAAAGGACGAATCAAACATTCACCTGCGCAAAATAACTGATCAGGAGACCGAAAGGGTTCGACCCTTGGATTCTGAAACCACAATTTGATCCACCAGAGAAAACCGAAACAAGGATACACCTACGCAGCCCCTGCTGACCAGGAGACCGAAAGGGCTTGCCCCTTGGATCCTGAAAGCGCAACTCGCGCCACTACAGAAGGACGAATCAAACACTCACCTGCGCGAAATAACCGATCAGGAGACCGAAAGGGTTCGACCCTTGGATCCTGAAAGCGCAATTTGATCCACCAGAGAAAACCGAAACAAGGATACATCTTCGCAGCCACTGCTAACCAGGAGACCGAAAGGGTTAGTCCCTTGGATCCTAAAAGCGAACCCGATAAAAAAGAAAAAAAAAAAGGAGACCAGCACTCTGACAAACCAAACAGAAATCTTGCAAAACCTAAGCCTAGCATTCTACAATCGGGAAACAATGGCCACAACTCGCACTAATAAACAAAACCCAACTCAACGTCCAAAAACAAGACAAACAACTAAGAACGCGACCGATAACACCACGGAGAGAGACCAACTACAGCTAACATTGGAACAATCCTTCAAGAAAGTGACACTGTACAAAGAAATTCCAAAGTCCCTGACACAGTGTTCAGACTATAAACAGAACTTAGAAGACTCCAGAGCCCAAACCCTAGAAACTGCCAATCCAACTGCATGGCTGAAAACCAACAACTTCGTTAAATCCGTCGGCACAGTGGAACTCCAACTATCAGTAGACCCACACAGTACAGTAGAAAATCACCAAATAATCTCATCTGAACTAAACAGCTCAGACACTACCAAACCTGGACAACCTATTATGTCCGCGCCATCATTACTGCCTTCCCAACTCGAATTAGAACAACAACTGACCAACTCATCAACTGATCCGAACGCAAACCACCAGCTCGCAAAACAAGACCCCTTAAACAACGGGATACAAGACACCTTGACAAACCTTGCAACCAGCAACGAAGAACCCATCGAACTTACAACCAAACAGATGCAGACGACCACAAAACAGGACTTAATATCAGACAAACAAATCCAGAATCAACAATCCATGAAATCGGAGAAACTACACGAAATACACAGCAACCCTCAGGAAATAACTAATAATCAAGAACCAAAACTCACAGCTGACCCTGTCGCCTCCAAGCTAACCGCAACCAGCCAACAAACAGAACGAACACAAGACCTAACCACAAAACCAGCAATCCCAACACCAGACCAACTGAAGCAAAAAGAAAAAGCAAGATTAGCCCGCCTTGCATGGCTTAAAACTCACAATTCCGCCAAATCCGCCAGCACTGTGGAACCAACAACATCCAAAACAAGAAATAAACTACCAAAACTATCACTGGACACCACCGAAATAGAATTCATCATGTCTACTGCAGAAAAAACAAAAGAAGTACTTGGAGAACGAACAGAAATAAATCAAATACAATCAACCTCAACCCCTTGCATCCCCTATGGAAACCAAAACAAACAGATGAAAAAGGAACGACAACCAGAATTGGATGAACGTAAAACTGTCCCATCACGATTCAACTATGACTCGGATGAATCCTACTATACCCCAGACCCAATAATCAAGAACCAAAAACCAAAAGACCCACAACAGAAAAACGACAATCATGTACAAGATGAAGAAGATATGCACCCAAGAATCCCAACAACAATGTTGGACTTACAAAATATGCTCATCGCATTACTCTCCCAATCAATGATCCCCTTCTTGAAACTACAAGAAGACCTGAAAGATTCAATAAAAGATCAAGCGACCCTTTTAGCACTAATCCATTCAAAACAGATACACATCGAACACTTTGTCTCGACAGTGGAATCAAGACTGACAATAGAAGCAGACGAGACATACCGGTGGCAACAAAGATTAGCAGAGATCGCAAGAGGAGACCGACAAGAAAAAACAAAACTTACAGGAGAATTACTACAGATGCTTAAAGAACACCATCAGCAACAAGCAACCAGACCCAACGACCAACGACTACAAACCTCGCCGCTTTCAAAACCATCACAACCCCCAACTCAGATACAACCACTACCTGAAACAATTACAGATTTTGCCCAACAAACACTGAAAGAACCACCTCAAAATAATACTAACAAAAAAACAGAAACCATTATCTCAAGCAACATAACAAAGAATCCAAAGGAAAACTTTCAAATCTTCGAAAAAGAAAAAACAACGAACGAAATAAAAGGAACCCAACAGAAAAATAACAAAAAACGACAAACGGGCTCGCGAGCATTTCTAAGAAATATAACCCAGAATACCCAAATCGCGCATCAACCAAAGAAGAAACAAACAGCTGTCAACACACAAAGCATTCAAGTTCAGCTAACCCAGATAAAACCCAAACTAGCGCAACCTACCCTGCCACAATCGCTGATTGACGAGGACTTGCTCGACATCACCACCCATGAAGAACAACCACTAGAAAACAATCAACAATCTTCACAACCACTAATTCAGACAAGCTACATAATAATCGACGAATACGCCTCAATACTTGAACAACAATCGAACCAAAATCAAGACAATTCTACTGAAATCTCCCTAGAAGAAATCTCAATGATCTCGATGGAAAACATCTCAACACTCACAACCAGAGATGAACCGTATGATTCAATCTCGTCGACCTCGATAACAACACCACCACAAGATCACAGTCAACACAGACAGACCAGACCAATATTCGTCAATCCACTACGACAAAATGAAACATATGAAATCCATATTGAAAATGCAAATAAAAACCAAGAACCGGTAATTCTAAATAGAACAAACCTACTACGCCTCTTTGGCGTAATACCTCGCCTGAACAAACTCACAACAAAAGATATTGCTCTGATAACCTTCAAAGACGACCGGAACCTGGATAAGATCGTCATAGAGCTCCCAGACCAAAATAACCAAGAACTCATCATATCAACAAGAAAACAACTACACAAATTAGGCTTCTCATGCTGGGCATCAACATCCTCAAGAATACCAAGCAAACCAAAAGACAAAGCAACCACAAGGCATGAAGAACTACACATTGAACAGAGGAATCAAAAACAGACAACTGACGATAGATACTCAAATCGTGCCTCAAAAGAAGCAGACTCAGATAGAATTAACAAACCCAACAGAACTAGCTTTGAAACTCCCTCATCAGACACTGCATCTACAGAATACTCTATAAGAAGCCAACATCCAGACAGATATGCCGATGCAATCAGAAGAATCTATGACTACGAAAACACCCTCTCAGATACAGAATCTACAGAATACTCAATGAGCTCAAACTCATAACAATTAATGAACCATAGATTCAATTGGTCATTGTGCTCGTGGAACACCAGAGGCAATTTACATCTATTCACGGACACAACCGCTGAATTAGAGCAATATCATTTCATATGCCTTCAAGAAACCTGGCTCAGCGACCCACCGGCATGCGATGGCTTTATCACATTCCTAAACCCAGCTATCGTACAAAAACAAGGAAGACCTGCTTCAGGCTTACTCACCCTGATCAAGATAAACCCATACATCAGAGTAATACTCTCCGAGAATATAAACCCTTGGACGCAACTGACCATAATAACATCCACAAAACACCAGCAAAAGCGAGAAGACAAAAACAACTCAACAATCCTAATTCTAAACCTCTACTGGAACCCGCTAGCAATATCTACAAACACGTTCCTAGATGGAGTCTTCATTTCGATTGACGAGGCCTTAGCTAAATACCCGTTATCAGAAACAATAATCTGTGGCGATCTGAACATCAAGTTATACGATAAAAACGGTAGCCTCTTAAAGCACTCACAATTATCACCAAATGCAAAGAGATGGATAAAAGAAACCACAACGCGGAACCTACTCCTTCTAAGCCAAGGGAACACTTTGAATTCCTATACACCCACATGGAGCAGAGGTTCGTCCCATGCAATCATCGATTATATATTCCTATCTGAAAACCTTCACCATTCAGTTACAAACGCACAGACGATATCAACGGACAAGAGCGATCACAACCAACTTACCGCACACTCAGAAGCGAAACCAGAAAAAACAGTGACAGCACTACCACCTCCTCCATTAGAACTAAATGGAACAACTACAAGACTGAGAATCCCGCAAGCCTCCTCAACCTCATTGCCGGAACAATTCCATCAGGCAAGACTGGCAAATGATATAAAAATCGACTATGAATGGATACTAATCCCATTCCAACAAACCAGAAAAAATCGTCCGCAGAAAGACCACCGACATTTCTACAACCAGGAAATTGCCGAAAGGAAAAAAGACCTAAACCGAATAATACGACAGCTAAAGAAAACTCCAGCTCCCGACACTTCACACCAGATCAAAACCCTGAAAAACAATCATCGAAACTGGATCAAATCGCAAAAAAGTCTCATTCAACAAGCGGATGCTGAACAAATACTGAAAAGCCACAAATCCCACAATACCAAAGAACTTTGGAACCTACTCAATGACAATCAACAAAAACAGCATAAACTCATAGCTAATGTAACCCAAGAAAAATGGATAACGCATTTTACTACCATTTACGCACTACGAGAAACAGCTCATCAGAATACACAAACTACAGCAGACTCAACATGGAAAGTACAAGCAGAATTTGAAGACTTCATCTGCCTGATTAACAAACTCAACACTTCTAGAGCACCAGGCCCAGATGGACTATCTAATGCCATGATCAAGGAAGATCCAACCGCTTGGGCAACCCTTCTATGCCATATTACAACCCTGATCAATAAACTGCATAGAATACCTAACTCCTGGAGAACAGCAGTAATCGTACCAATCCACAAACAAGGCCCTAAAGAAGACCCTCAAAACTTCCGTCCGATCGCCCTGCTCGATCCGCTAGGAAAACTATTTGCAACAATATTATTAAACCAACTCACTGCGTGGGCCACAAAAAACAACAAATTCTCGACCAGACAAACAGGATTTACAGCCAATGTTGGAACAAACCTCAACCTGGTATTACTCCAAGTAATCAAACATGAAGCTATCAACTCCAACTCGGCAATCTACGCAGCATTTATTGACCTAAAAATGGCCTTCGACTCAATCTCGCGAGAAAAATTATGGTCGAAACTTAGAACATGGAACTGCCCAACCGACATCCTAGAACCGATCATTCTACTATATTCAAAAACCACGATAAAAGTCAGATTGTCGAGACAAGGAACTACAACACCCGCCATACCAACAGAAAACGGACTCAAACAAGGCTGTCCACTTGCAGCGACACTCTACAACCTCTACACTGCTGACATTGAAGACCATCTAAAATCAGACAAAACTAATCCCCCCAAAATCAACTCGATCCCAGTCCCAGTCATGGCATATGCCGATGACATCGTGATACTAGACAAAACACCGACTGGGTTACAAACAACACTGGCAGACTTAAGCCAGTACATGAAAAAAAATGAATTAATGATCAATACGGGAAAAACAAAGATAATGACCCTAACCAAATCACTAAAAAAAAAAAGAATAAACCAACGTACATTCATGATAGACAACGTCGAACTAGAAAATGTTACTGAGTTTAAATACCTTGGGATCACAATAAACCAGTCTAAATCAGAAGAGCAGTGGCTGGACAAAATCGAACAAACATCCCAAACGCTATCAAGACAAGGCTGCCTCCTTCACAGAAAATACGGCAAATTCTCCTTCAAGCCAATTATCTCCTACTACAGACACAAATACATCCCGATTCTCACCTATGGTACCGAAGCAATGCTAAACGCTCAGAGAGTCAACTGGACAAAATATGAAGCGACTTTCTGGCGCAAAGTCCTTCGCCTCCCACAAACATTTCCAATGCCAAGAATACGTTATGAATTGGCAACTCAATCAATTGAATCAGTCGTACAGTGGAAAAGACTAGACATCTTTCGCAAAATATTGACAGACGGGAAAACCCCAGCAATTCAAATACTGCGACATAAAGAAAATACCTTCAACACGACAATACTGCAAAAATGGAAAGCCACAATGAGAAAAGAAATGGTTAGTGAAAATATCACAGAAGAATTACTTACACTTCGTCCACAACACGCAAAAACAAAACTGCTACATAATGATTGGATAAAGACCATTCAACAAAAAAATACCTACAAACAGAACTTACACTGTACAAAAGACAACAGGAGAATCCATGAACCACCGGCCTACCTGCAAACCTTTCCAGACCCAACCATTCGAACAACATTTTTGAAAATCCGCCTAAACATTCTCCCTACAAAAGCACACCTAGCTACAAGAAGACAAATCAAAAAGGAAGACAACTACTGCAGGTTCTGCAAAGACCAAAAAATCGAGGAAACCATATTCCACCTCGTCATGGAATGTAATGCACTCGCGCCACAACGCAAAGAATTTGGTGCCTTTTATCAACTCTCATCGATACAAATGTGTACGCAAGAAAGATGGACCGCTCTACTCAGCGGCCACAACAACAAGTACACTTACACAATTGCCCTCTTTTTATCTTCTATACTCGAACTGGACAAACAATTTTTTTAAAAAAAAGGATCCAACTTAACTATACGATGAAAAAGTTTTCAAATAAACTACAGCATCAAAAAAAAAAAAAAAAAAAAAAAAATAACAATGGACCTACAGTGCAACCGCCAACTTTGCTCTATAATAAAGAAAAACAAACAGATCAAGCGAAAAATCATGCCACCTTTAAAACACTATAAGAAAAAAAGTGTTGCCCTGAGTGAGGTTCAACAGGGGGATTTCCGTCAAAGAGCAGGCAATAAAATAAAAGCGAGGAAACCTACTCAGAATAACCAAGCTGTTTATATAAGATCATCAAATCAAAATAAAGTGGGCATCCAAACTAGAAATCAAGACCTGAGAGTGTACCTTGAGAGAATATTTCCCGGATCCCACTCTCTAATTCTGAATTGTCAGAATGTGATGAAACTCCTCCAAAATATCCCAAAGGTGAGATACACAACAAAAGAAGATATCCGGGTTGTCCAGTTCGTAAAGGAGAGTAGAATGGCCTTGGTCATACTCCACCTTGAATTTCAATTTATCAAAGAAGCCCTAATGGAATCTAGTGACCAACTCTCACCTTTGGGATATGAGCTAAGTGACTGTTTTGAGACTGTTGGAGCAAGGAGGGGGGAAAGTGGCATTGGGAAGAAATAGGGAGACCAAGGTCACTAGCAATTTTCCAACAAAGAAAGGGGTTGGTAGAGAGCAAAAACCATTGAATGAGAATCAACAACGTCTAAGAACAAAACCCCTCCTTCCATTCAAATTCACCATTGACAACTCTACTCAAAATAAGAGGAAACCAAAAATACATCAGGAACACCAACAACAGGAAGAACAGCTGACAAATTGTGTGTGGCTAGCATAAGCTTTGGGGAATCCCCACCAACAATAGAACCATTGGAAGCATGAAGATAAAGGGTTGCATATCAGCTCTTGGAATACAACGTGATTTGTGACTCTCTTCTCAAAAAAATCCTGGAACTTGGCTGAGTTCGATATTTTATTCCTAAAAGAAACCTGGCTGAGGACTAAACCATTATGTGACGACTTTGAGATGCAAATAAATCCTGCATGTAAAGCTCTGTTGGGGAGGCCCTATGCAGGATTATTGACCATGATCAAGGTCGATAAAGGGCTGATGGTCGAAATCATAGACAACCCAAATCGTTTATACAGGTGGTGAAAGTGAGTAGAATGTATCCCAAGCAGAAAGTCCCAATCCTTCTGATAACATATATTGATTGCCCTTCTGGACACATTGGGGAAACTGTTTGCATCAGTTTTATTGAGAGATATGAGTGCATGGGCATTGAGAGCAGGCCGATTGAACCCGAGACAGACAGGTTTTGTAAAGGGAGTTAGCACTTTGCTGGATTTGTTTGTACTTAATATCTTGAAGCTGAGATCCATGGAGACCAAGAGCAATGTCTACTTGGCCTTTATGGATGAGGAGCAGGCCTTTGATGGGGTGAGTAGAGAACACCTTTGGTCTCATCTCATAGAGTGGAAATGCCCTGTGGGTTTCATAGAGGCTATTAGAGCTCTATATACAGATACATCAATTCAGGTGACACTGTCAGAGGATGGGGTATTGTGGAGGAAAATCCACATGCACCGCAGGCTAAAGCAAGGATGCACCTTGGCTTCCCTGCTGTTTAGTCTTTATTTATCAGATCTGAAGGACCTCAAAGAAAGGTCCGAACCTTCCTGCCGAAGGTCAATTCCACTGAAATTCCATGGATCCTTTATGTAGATGACTTGGTATTTATTGACCAACCACCTATTGGCACTGAGCGGAAAGGTCTAAATAAACCTCCAGGATATCTCCAAAAGTTTTGAACAGCTCATTATAGAGACCTTCTCATGTGATGCTGCCTAAACGCCCCTCCATTACACGAAGTATTACTGGCAAGGAAACAGACTGAAGAATCTGAATCCCACTCTAGATACTGTGGAGACAACATGAATGCCAAAACACTCTTCCACTCTTCCACTTAACAACCTCTTGTTAAGCTCTAATGGAGGTAAGAACAAGATATTTGTAGGGACATGTAAAACAAACAGTGATGCTAACTGAAGAAGAGTGGTGGGAGAGAGTATTTATCGGGTAAAATATAAGTTTAGTATTAGCAGTGATGATATTTGTAGAGTATGTGTTAAGAAAAAAAAGATTCATTGGTTTGGAAATCAGTGATCAATTCAAGTATGTATATATTTTAGCATGCTTTGATGGCATTGATGGACATCATTGGAGAACTGTTTTAAACACAAAGAGATTAATTGTTTGGGAACCCATGGATTAATTCATGTATGTACATATATTATCATGAATTGTTGACATTTGATGAAATGGGAAGACTGTTGATGTAAAATTGAGTGAATATATAAAAGATTTTTTTTTCTTTTTGACAAATCAATAAACATTCAATAAAAAAAGAAAAAAAATGAACCCTACACTTTCTACCCTTGGGTTATTGCCACTAATGTTAATTTCAAGCTTTGAGAAGATTTCACATGACAGCGCACACAATTAGGGCATTTCCAAAAACTCTCTCCCTAGATTACCCCTCACATTCTCTCCCTCTGGACTGTTCCTTGAGCTGTGTTCCTCCTTAATGTAGTGCAGCAAAACACACCAAGGTCAATGTGGCGTGGATACTTGATTTGATATTTGTGGCAAGTGTAGTCATCCGTGGTATCTGCAATGTGACATCTTTGCTTTTGCTCCTGATTGGGGGCATCTGTGTTATTTGCTCATGCCTGGTGTGCAGGGATTGCAAGTGATATTAACTCCAAGGTGGGCTCCAAGGTGCAATATCTGCTACTGGGTGCGGTTATACGTGATTGTTGTTACTGAGTGAGGTCTGATATGATATTCGCTCCCGGGTGGGTTCACACATGATGTTTGCACTGTGATTATTGCACCATGTGCTTTTCGGTGGGGTCACCTGTGGGGTCTGGTCTGAGATGTGGTATATAGGGATGTTTCTGTTCTCGAGGAGAGGAATTCGCTGACGGGCCCATTGGTCAGCACTCACCCTCTAGAACTTGTAAGACAAGGGGGTGCAGGATTCACTTACTCTGACACGACTCAATAACGAGGACACAATAGTTTGGCAAAGGGAAGTCAGTTTAATGACTAGTACATCAAACAGGGAGACAAATGGGAATCAGCTGTAGTGCGATCACCTGTCTCGCTCCGACTTCCTCAAACTTCAGTTGAACAGTCACTTTTATGCATAAAACTCATCATCATCGACGTCTAACTTTACAAAAATCACAATGCAATATGATTGGTTAGTAAAGGTAACTTAAGTATAGGTGTTATATCTGTACATTATAATAGGGCATGCAGATTGTATAACTCTTATCGGGTGGGCGTCTACGCCCATCCCTCTACAGAACGTGTGATAGACGTCACTATAACTATGATGTCCTATTGCTTACAATATCTATAGGACTCCAGATAACTTGGTCCATTGGGATTGGGCAGGTTACACCCCTAGACATAAATTTCCACTTTTAATTAGCAGCATGCCGAATGGACACCCCTGTGCCTGGTGTCCCAAGTTTCACCCTTCCTCCCTTCCATCAATAAGTGTTTTAGGGCAACGTGTCAATTAGTTTGCTAAGGATGGCCTCGAAACTGTAGTCTCTTATCGGGAAAGTTTATGGCATCCTCGGGTCCTGGATGACATCAGGCGATGGTACTTCTTCGCGCCTGGCTGGTCATGTGTTAGTTCACCATGAATCTGCTTCAGTTTCCAGCTTTTAGTGCATTTAATTCTGTGTCGGCCTAGCCACCTACATGGGCCCCCCTTATCTTGACCTTCATGAGGCACGCTAGTATTCTCTGAAATTGGAGTCTTGTGAGCTGACGCTCTCCTCCCCTTCTCTGGTTGACCTAGATTTCCTAGGCATGAGCCACTCTTTGTTGAGTTTCGATTCCGCTCCTTTTCTTTCTTTTGGCTGGGTTTCGAAACTTGGCCTGTCAGGCCTCTGGCCGCCTGGGTACCTTTCAGCTTTTACAAAATGGAGTTGCATGTGTATAATGTGCCTTATTGAGGTAGATATATGGTTGGCGCTTGCCGCTCTATCTTCTACTAAGCATTGCAAGCAATATTGATTTCTTAGCATCTTGCGTTTCAAGCCTATTTACACACGTTTAACAGGACAGTTGCTTCCATCTTGTCTCGTAGCACTGTTTCCTCACATTGTAACATTGTCTCCTCTCTGTGCCTATTCCATTCAATTTCGTAGTTACTCGCACTTGCGTGTTATCTTCGATAGCTGCTTTTGTTCATTCACAGATCTGTTCAGGCCCTTGTGTCATTCCCACTGGCCTTCCATTAAGGCTTTTGGGGTCTCTTCGTGGACCGTGTGTAGGTACTCTTCATTTAGTATCAGCGGCTGGTATGGCTGTCTGATAGGGTACCGTGCTTCCCAGGGTTGTCTGGTTATGGGTGCTTCAACCGGCATGGATCTTCTGATGTATACTGGGCAGAGTCCCAGTGCAGCTCTTTGTAGGTTCATTTGCTCTTCATACGTCACATACCTTGGCGAGTACGCTCCTGGTATCTTGAAATGAGGGGAAGGGGTGTAGGCCATGTCTGGGGCCTCCTCTACATTTCCACTATAATATCTTTGCCTCTGTGTTCGCACTGTTATATTTGCTGTGATACTTCGAGTCGAGTGCACCATGGCATCTTCCATTTTCCACCATATAATGTGTTCATTGCCTAAGCCACTCACACGTTGCTATTGAACATCATCTAGAATCCGAAATATACATCAGCACCATCAACATTCTACACCTCCCTAACCAGCTTGTATAAAATAGCTCAATCCCTCAGAAAAGTACAAAAGCAAAGTCATACAAAAAAAACAACATGAAGCCCTGTCCTGTATATGCTTCCCTCAAGTGCCCTTATCAGAAATGTCTTAGACGGAGACCAGTGCACAGAGACGGGTACTCCTGATCTGCATGGATCAGCACAACAGCAAAGCAATAACACTGTTCCTTCTGGCCCGAGGCATAACTTGAGTACTGAAAAACGTTCAATGAGTTGATTTTCTTTTTGTCACACTGCTGCATTCCTCTGCCTGAAAATGTAGACTTTTCTAACATCTTGGCAGAACAAAGATGTCCAAATGATCACATTTTGTGTGAACATGTTCCGCAGCCTCCATTCTCAGATAAATTCAGGTTGGCATTTTTATCAAGTCTAATGTCCACTCATTTCCTTTTCTGTTGAGCTTTTGACCATCTCGCAAAGTCCACACAATCCACATTCAATTCCGGGGTGCAATGGTTAAATCTCCACTATTTTTAAAGTAAACTGGTTGTGGACATTTAATAGCCACAACATAACATTGGTACAGATAGGGAGGAGGGGCCATGCAGCGGCCGAGAAAAGGGGGGAAACTTGCACAGAATGTGCAGCGTGAAATTGCCAAGACAAAATAGCCCATTATGGGATTGTAAGCTAAACTCTAAATATGTCCCCCAAGTGTTAATGGTCTAACAGTTAGAATGGTGTTAAGTCTTCCAAATAGATGCCCTTCCACAGTCTTAACATTTCTCAGTAATTATAACATGGGCCCTTACTCTAAGGGTATAACTCCTGCCCTTCCTCCCTAACACTTCATATGTTTGTTTGTTTATTTATTTGTAATGCGTGCCAGACCCAAAGGTATCAGTAACAGTCTCGGGAGGATAGCTCAAGGGCAACGTGCTCACCTTGGAAGCAAAACAACACAGAGCAACACAGGTTAGATCCCCGTTTCTGTGCTTAGAAACCTCTGGGTATTAAGCACGTTATAAATAACCTATCATATCATATCATATCGTATCACGGCACAGAAAATGAGATGGCACAAGAATATTTTAGGTTTGGGTTACAAAGTTACATGAATAAAAGTACATCACATTACAGTAATATATACTGTATTTTAAACACCAAACACAGAGTTAAAGTACAAAGAGTAGCGATCCGTAGTGGTTACATCAATTTACAATAGTTACAATGTTTACAGTGGGACTGACAGCAGATTCTCTATATACAGTGTATAGTCAGGGCTTGAGAGTAAGACTATAATTATATAGGGATAACGAGTATTCAAGTGTTAATGGTCATTTTCTCTGAGCATTTGATGGTGTTGTGTCTGAGTTTGCCTAATGTATTTTGTATTCTGCCTAATGAAATGAGACAGTCCTGGGATAGTTCTGACACTGTGAGCTCTGCAGGTGTGGACTTCTGAGCATGGCCCCTCTGTCTTGGTTGCGGATGAAGATAAAGTGTCACTCTATTCGACACCCCAGTTTGGTTCTGTTGTTTTTGGCCCTTGGGCATAGGGTTGCTAATAATGAGGGACTTTGGGATGTGCTGGTGCAGTCCTTAAACAGTCCTTAAACACATGCACAAATTAGTGTTTATCCACTCAGCTTTAGGCAGATCAGTAGTTTCTCCTAGTTAATAGAGGAGTTGGCCACATTGTTGTGGGTGTACCTTCCATTCTCTTTTGAAGATGCATTACTCATTCAACAGCATTCTGTTGCAGTTGTGCCGTCATTCCTGTACCATGTGGTAGTGAGTGTATTGAGCCCACACTGTCTGCCATATTACTGGGATGCAGGACTTGCCCAGGGCTGCACAGTCTGGTGCCTGTTTCTCCTCTTCACCATGGCAGATTTCCATATTCCATATGAATGAGAAAGGCTATATACACAGAGTGTTTAGAACGAGGATTGGAAGGTTAATTTCTGGATAAATGATAGCTTATAGGGTAACTGAATCCATCATAGTTTGTTAACTACCTGGTGTTGTCAAGATGGAAAGAGGAAGATGCAACCAGAAGAGTAAGCCTTCTTATCCCTTTAGATCTTATTCTTCTTCTCTAGAAAAAAGAAGTAAACATCATCAACATAGCATCAGGGGAAATCCATTAAATGTCTGAGAAGCAACTTGTCAAGATCGTCAAACTTTCAATAGTGTAAACATAAGGAGAGTCCAAAATCTCTGTATCTCTTGACATGATGTATATCAAGAAACATCCCCTAAAGTGAATATATTATACTCCTCAAGAAGAAGCGGGCAAGTATGTGAAGTTAATAAGGAGGAGGCAGCTGCCATGTTTTCCGGCAGAGAAAAGTTAAGAAGGTTGCTGATAAGGTGATTCTCAAGCACATGGGTATCTAGATGTTCTGATTCCATATTTAGCACTTGAGAGGACATTCCCCAATCCAAATGTCCTATTCCCTTTTCCTGAGAATCTTGAAAACATGCTTCTAAAATAATGGAAAGCGACTGAAATGTCCTCTATTTTGAGGCCTATTCAAATTACACCCCTCAGATGTTTTAAAATACCCGGTAAGTATAATGGTTGACACCCCTTTAGGAGACTTCATTGGATGAGACCATTTCTTGGCAGAAGAGGTGTTCCTAGCAGACACAGTGTAAAATTCAGAATATCATTAAGAGAACATATTCACAAATCTCTTTAAATATTTGTGCTGGATCCTATTCTGCTTATGATTCTAAGTTCTATTTTAGAACCATATGCAACCTATCAAGATGTGTGTTACTCTCAACGTTTTTGGAGATTAGAAATAAACAGCTAAATATATGTCTGTGAAAAAGGGATGATATTTTGAGACATGCAACATCAAATGGAAGTGCCACAATTGCTGCCAGATGTTAGCTATGATGTCATAATTGGAAAGCTTATGAGTCTTTCAACATAATGTTGACAACATTTCCAATTTGGAACCCTGCTTCTTTGGTTCCCATATGTGATCTATCTTACAGAAGCCCTTGTATGACTGCAACTATGCCTTGTAATACCAAAGCATCGGAAGATCCTTTACATCATTAGCCCCTGGTGGATACACAGCTTATCACTGCCTGTGCTCACAACAGTGGTGTGACATATTCTATTTGTTGAGGATCAAGAAGTTCTTAGGCAATAGTTTAATCCACATTTGCTGCTCTCCCACCATCCTATGCTGTGAAGGTATGAGTATGTCCTCAAGAGGAGTAGCAATAGATGGCAGAGTCTCACTAGTTAAAAAAATAGATTTCAGGACATTGTTGGTTCGGGATGTTGTTTGCAATAATTATGCTAGTGAAATTACCAAGATTTTACCACCATACAAGGTTTTATTTTGGCTCTGACAAAGTGTTTGAGGAAACAACAGGCCCTGTTAAAGAGGTTTCAATTCCTTTTGCAGAAGAAGGCCCCCAGAGAAGACCCGTTCAAGAATCGTCTTTGTGACATGCTATTAGGGGTATTTCACTTTGTCTTGGATTTAAAGAGGATACACATTTTATCAATCCAAACCCATTATATCATTGATCCATCTTGGATCTTGGCTATCAGTAGACCTTAAAGATAATCCCTAAAAATCTCTTTTCTTGGGAGTCTTCTGGGGTCACTAGGATTCACAGAAGGAATATTGAAGATTCAACACTACAAGCTTTCAATAGTGGACTTCATGTCATCATTCTTTGGATCTTGAGAACTGACTCTTGCTAATATTTAAAAAGAGCAAATCCATTAAAATCCAGAATGGCATTTTTCTATGCATAATTTCTTGGGTTTATGGTGTGTTTTTGAGTCAATTGTATAACACGGTTTGGTGTATATTTATTCGATTAGAATTGAGATGATGAGAGGGATGGGATGGGATGTAATAGATAATTATGTAAGATAACCTTTACTCTTATCTTCACTGACGCACAACAATATTCATATTCTCCACCTCTGTTACCCACAATGAGCTAATCTGGCTTTGCTTAGCTGGTGAACAGACAGGAGAAATGTGGCTAGGATCCAAAATGTTTACTGGTGGATTAAAAAGGATGTATCATAAAATATTTTATTTTAAAACATTGGGCACATAATCAGTGGCAGCTTGGCGACACTAACAGACAACATGTAAAATGGACCAAAAAATGAGGCTTCTTGTTGGTTCATGTGGGCTGCTATCTTTTGCACTGTCTAACATTGTGTCATGGCTCCTGTTAAAAAATTTCAGTAACAAAGCAAACTGATCACATTGGAAGGAAAAGTGGAATGTAGGAAACAAAAACGGAAATAAAGATGGAAAAAAATAAGAAAGAAACAGACAAAGATGGAAAGAAGGGAAAAAAAGACTGGAATGAGGGAAACATGAAAGAAGCAAACAAATAATACAGTAAAGGACGTTTGAATAGTAGAAGAACTTAGAAAAGATATAAATGAAAAACAGAATGAAAAGTGTAGAGAGAAAGAAAGAGGGACAGAGAAAAAGATATAAAGAAATATAAAGAAAGATAAAGAAAGAAAATAAGGTAATTGAAAGACAGAATATGAAGGAAATATAGGGTAAGAAAAAAGAGGAAATAAAAGAATGCGTGATAAATGGGAAGAAAGAAAAGAAAGATAATTAAAACAATTGGAAAGAATTGAAGAAAAGTAAATAAAGAACAAAATCAAGGAAACAAAAGCAGGTAGAAATTAAGATAGAAAAAATAGCAAAACAGGACAAAGGATAGAAAGGATAACAGACAGCTAGAAAGAGGTCATAATGTCATATAGAGATTGCACATTTAGTTGCTACTTGTGAATAAGTAAATTTCAGGATTGTATTAAGGCACTTCAAAGTTGAAAACTGTTTCCCATTGCCAGGTCCATTATTGCTATATTGTAACAGCAGTCATAACCTCTCATTGTTGTAGAAAATGTCCTATAGTTTTCAGTTGATTCTATTTCTTATACCTTTCGACAGGAGTCATGGCACCATGCTAGTCAGCAGGAAAGATTGCATACCCATTAATCAACTGAAGGGTTTATTTGTGTGTCTATTTCACAGTCTACTTCAGTATTTTAAAGTACAATGTTTTATGGTATTTTCTCTTCAAGCATATTAAATGTTTTGTTTTTAAAACTGTGTTTGCACATGTGTCTTAATACTGGAATCAATTCATACAATAATAATTATAATGATACTGTTGGTGCTGTAATAAGTCAAGAGAATAAAGAATAATGTTGATTATTGTATTTGATTTTAAATTTGTACACAGTGCAATGTAAACTGCACCATCCCCTGGCAGGCCTTGGTGAGCCGTTTGACCATTACAAACAACATTATATGGGTCAATAGACATCTGATAAATATAACTTACACAGTGAACAGTCCAAGCAAAAGAAAATACCCAAAAACAAATAAATAAATCACAGAGTGCTTACTAGCCCTCATTCATTTCTGTTCATTTGACACCCTGATTCTACCCTCATTTTATCATATCTAATAACTAACATGGGATTGCCTATGCAAATAAATACCACATTGAGAAATGTTCAGATTGGAGGCATGGTCATTTACTCATTGTTATTTTTAAATTACCGATTGTCTACCTTCCAAATCTGTGATTCAAGGACCAAGTAGAAATTTTGGACTTGAATGGTTGACAGGTGGAATCTTGGTAATGTGCATGGCATTGTTCTGCAGGATAAACCAAGGATGGTCTTTGGTCATTGGTTGCTGTTATGATCAGATGTGTTGTTGTAAACTCAGACCTTGCTACATTGAATTATTTTGCTTGACATCAGAGAAGCAGAGGTGGCTCTCTCAGCTTAAGGCTGGTAAATCTCTGGGGTTGGATGGCTTGCCAGCAGAGCTCTATAAAGGTCTTTCAGGCTCAGTTGACCCCTTTTCTGTGTGATTTGTATAATTTCATGGACTGGAATGGGACTTATGTCCTACTATGAGAGAGGCGCTTAGCACGTTAATTCCAAAACCAGGTAAAGACCATAAAAAGTGTGGTAATTACTGTCCAATTTCATTGCTAAATGCAGATCTTAAACTGTGCACGAATATTCTGATGAACGGGCTAGATAAATGTATGGGAGAATTTGTACATCAGACACAGTCTGGATTTATGAGACAAAGATTTGCCTACGATAGTATCAGAACACTTATTGATATTTTGGGGCTTCATTGGGAGGCACCTCAGATGCTGCTATACTGTTTTTAGATGCTGAAAAAAGCTTTTGATAGAGTTTAGTGTTTTTTTTTGGAATGCACAATGAAGGAATTGGGTTTTTGGGAGGTTTTTTGAGTGCAATACCTTGCTTACACGCTGGAGCTGAAGTTTGGCTGAGCAGAGTTCTTTCAATAGAAACTGTTCTAACAATGGGAACGAGACACGGGTGTCCTTTATCTCTGTTTCTATTTAATATTGCTCTTGAACCTCTTGCAGCTAGCACCAGACAAGAGAATGGAATATGTGATATATGTGTGGGAAATAATGAATTCAAGGTATTGTCATATGCGGTTGACATGGCTGTGATATTATCAAAGACATGTCAAGGTACTATCGTGCAGAAGGGGGATTTTCAAGTAGGGGGTTTATGTGGGTATAAAATAAATGGGGACAACACAAAGGTTTTCCCACTGTCTCTGTTGTGCAGTCAAAGTTATTTTGAATCTTGGGATTGTAAGTGGTCAGACCAACATGTGAAATACTTAGGGATATGTATTATACACAACCTAAATAAGCTTGTGTATTTTCATTTTATTTAATTGTTTTTTTATAACATGCCTAATACCGACCTGAGTTTGGTTTCTAAGCATGGATCCAGTATTCGCACTGCTGTTGTTCTGAGTGGTCTTGCTTCCAAGACCAGCATGGTGCCCCTGTGCTATCCTCCATTCACTTTTAATTGGATAAGCTAATTGAAGGTATTTCAAGGGATGTACAGAAATGTTAGGGATAGCAATTGAGTATTTGGGCCAAAATAAATGCAATAAATATGATGCTTCTTCATAAAGTGCTATATATTATGTAATTGCTTCCACTGAAATTGACAAAGAAAAATGTACAGAAGAGTGATAAGGTTTTGCAGGGTTTTTTGTGGGGCAGTGGTAAGCGGCCCGAGATTGCTCAATTTATGTTGGTGCTTAGAGTCAAAGAAGGTGGGTTGGCTATCCAAATCATTAGAACTATCACAAGGCCAGTGCAAAACCAGTCCGATAGCACAGCGAGTAGAGCACTCGCTTTGACATTTGTGCAGAGCCTGCTGACACAGGTTCGAATCCCGGCAGGACCAAACTCAGCCTTTCATCCTTCCGAGGTCAATAAATGAGCACCACACACCTTGGGTAATAATAAGCAGCGCTCAGATATCTGAGGGTTTGTAGTGCTACATAAATGCTGAATTATTATTATTAAAGGGTTTCTACTGAAGAAATTAGCAGATTATTTTATGTCAAGTGAGAGCTCAGTCCCACTTTGGATGGATATAGAGAGTTAGATAGTGTTACCTTATTACTTGAATTATTTGTATTCTTTAGAGAAGGTACCATCTGTGACTAATAGATTGCCCTCTATTGAAGCCACTTGAATGGCACTTGTTTCCTGGTTTGAGAACAATGGGCTGAATTGGTGGTTGAATTATGAGGCTTCGTTGTGGCACAGTCTAGTGTTACAGATTGAAAATAGGTCTTTATACTAGCGTAGCAGGGTAATGAAAGGGGTATTTAAGATTAATGATGCTATGCTGAATGAAAAGATGCTGCCTTTTGCTGCATTGTGCCACAGATTTCACCTAGCGAGATGGAAGCTGGATAGGTATAGGGTGTTTAAGTGGTTACAATTGCAAAGGTTGGAGCTGTTGCAGTCCCTGCTTGAAGATAGAACAGAGTTATATAATATTTTTGACTCACCTCTGCGCATGGTCTCTACATTTCATAACTTGCTACCTGTTAGGCCAGCATATGCCTAATGATGAGTTACAGCGGGAATGATAATGATAAACAGAGTTGAACTGCAATAATATGAATGAACACTAGGAATTGAGAGCAAGTTTTAGACCGAAATTGGATTTGAATCTGAGGCTGAGCAATCAAAATATACTGGGAATTTGTATTGGTCACATGTGCGCATGCTCAATTTATGGACTGCTAGATAATGGTTTGTGTTGGGCCTCTGGCACTGAACAAGGAACTCCTTTGGATTGTTTGAGAATGCGCATGTTTTGGAAGGATGCTTTGGGCAGGTTAGATTTAATAATGAATATGCCCTTCCCTCTGATGCAACTGCCATCTATTTTGCTTTCCAATGTAGATAGGTGTGTGAGGAATAGAGTTTCTGATAAATGAAAATGAATGATGGGAGATCAACCTCCAAAAACGTGTTCGGCCATTCCTAACTCATTCTATCTGGTCACTGCATGAAAACGCACAGATCCCTCTCCTAAACATCTATGAGGGAACAGGGGAACAGAGGAGATACCGGACTCAGAGGATCCATCCAGCAGCTCCAGAATCGGTACCCCGCCAGCACACAGCTTGCCCTGCTAGGTTCTGCCAGCAAGCTTTCTAGGTGGGAAGTGTTAGAGAGTATCTGAACTAAGGACAAAGCTGTTGCCTGCAAACACTCTCCTAAGCTTGGGGCCATCGACCTGTAAAGGATGCCACAAGCCCTGAGAGGAAGCTAGGAGGAGTAGGACACAAGCATCAAGCAGTGTCCATCCTTTAAGGACTTTTTCAAGACAGTCGAGTCCTCGAACCGCAACCGGCTGCACCACTGACTGTTGTCACGTCACAGTTGCCAGAGCTGTCCAAGACACCTCAACCAGTATTCCAGAATCGCCAAGCAGCACAGAGACAACGATTCTTGACGCTGACCCGCCGTGTAGGCCAACCTGCAGCCATCCGTTCAGCCTTGGTTGCTAAACTGCCTGCCACCTGATATCCGCAGATTTCTCCCATCTCGAACTCTGTCTTAAGAGTGGCCAAGTGCTCTGGAACTGCTTCGACACTGTCAAGCAACTAGAACTTCTAAGTTACATTGTGGTTCCGCCCCCATGGTCCTTCTCCGAAGGACCCTGTAGAAAGTTATGACCCTTTGCCCCTTGGTGCTGAAACCAAATAACCTTGAACAGAAAGACTGATTACTTTATTTGTTTATTTATTTATATTTTATTTGTAATCAGTTATGAAACATGAAACATTTACAAAATTCAAATACCTTAAAACACAAATCAAGACAGCTTATTTCATCATCCATTATTCATATTATACATTCATAACAAAGGCGCAACATAACCACAATATGCAGTCTGGAAGAACTTTGAAATTACAATTCGTGGTACTACTATATCTAAAAGAATAAATAATAAAACTGGTGATCTTCAATCCAGCATATTAAAACCCAATAATACGCAATATGTGGGACAAAATAAAAAGACAATCTACCAATCTTCATAAAATACAATTCCTTATACTTCCTCAGAACATATAGGCATTTGAAAGCAATTTACTTATCATTCCCGAAAGTCTAAATAGGGCAAGGTGCATCATTTCATTATCAGTATTCAGACAAAAAGTCCAGAAAGAATCTGTTTTGATAGTCTCATAACTATGTACGAGGCTACCAAATGTAGTCATTATCGATGGGCCCAATCCAGAACATTCAGTAAATGAATGTTGGGCAGTCTCCAGTAGTACACCACTCTTACAGATACAACATGTACGTTCCTGACATGGTATATTGTACCTAGCACCAAGGATTACCCATAGGGGTAATTGATTTAACCTTAATTTCAATTGAAAATTTCTAGCCGCAATACTTGGGCAGATTAACAGGTACCGTGGTTGATTACTTTAACAACTACCCTCATGTCAGTATCCATAGTGCATCCCTTTCCCTCATGAAACCTTCTGTACTCTGTGTTCCTTTACAGGCTGGGTTTTATTATGTAGTGTGCTATAATTTTCTGTTGTAGTAATAATAAAGTAGATATGTTTAGACAACCTTGACTGGACAGTCCCTTTTATCATTGGGTAATAATTATATTTTCGTTGTTTTGCAACGAACCAACGACCCGCAATCGTGCAGATATAAGCCTGCCATTCTGTTCACGACTTGTGTTCCAATCTGTTCGGATCCCTTCTGGTGTACTAGAGGAGTGGGGCTAATTGATGATTTAGGAAGAGATATTCATCCCTGGACCACTGGTGTCCCGGAAGTTGATTCGTCAAAAGGTGTGTGGTTGCTTGTGGTCACTATCGCTGGATTGATACGTCATTAATTGTGGTGGTTAAGGAGATAATACAGTTTGGAAGACATGGAAGAAATCGCAGGTGGATGAATGGGCAAATGAATTGCAGATTTTGTCTAATTTTGATAAGGCCATGTTTGCAAAGAAGGACAGCTGAGTATTTTGATTAATGGGCATCCTTTAATGAGCTGTATGGATAGCTTGGAATGAATATTACTGTATGTTCACGGGGGTAACGGGATTAAAGAATTGTTTGTGTTTGTGGAAGGGTGTGTGCCATTCTTGTTTGTGTGCCTATTTTGTCTATGTGTTCTGCATTGCATGTAGATTTAGTTAAGTAGGGGATCCAGTGTTCTTTGCGACTTTTAAGTTGTATTACTGTAGAATTTAGGATAGTTATTATATTTCTTACAACGTTTGCTTACATGATGTGGACTGTATTTAACAGTTTATTTTGACTTGAACATATTCGATTGTTGTGTTTCTTTGAAAATATTAAAAATTTTCTGGTGCTCAGCATCTTTCTTGGGGTAGGCAGAAATGCAATTGCAAAGTTCTATCACAAGTCCTTTGCCAGACGCTGTGTAATTCATAACATGAACAATTCCTCACATCCTCAAATGCTGATTTTTCATTTTCAATCCTCACTGGAATCCCAAAAATGTGCACGTTTTCTCACTCATTCAATGTTCAAGGTTCCATGCCGCTGTCGCTCTCACGTTTTCTCTGTTTCTTATCTAATCATTTGCTGGTCCCTACAATATGTGCTTCAGTATTTGAAAGCAAGCCCATTAGCTAACGTTCCCCACAAATGCTATTTGAACCAAAAATACATGAACACAGAAAAATAGAGAACATTTTTTAAGGTAAGTCCAGGCCATTAGTACACGTATTCACTACAGCCCATTAGGCTAGATAGGTGCAATGCATATTTGAGCCAGTTCTATCATACAGGATTAAAAACATGTATACCCTAAACTCAAGGGTAAGAGTCAGAAAGAATGTTTCAACAAGATTAGAAACATATTTGTATATAATAAAACGACATTTCAATTAATTGAAAACCGAAAAATATGGCACCACTTTTAAAGCTAGGGTCAGCTCTCCAATGGATAGACTGCTTCAAACCATTATTTTAATTAATCGAACCATGATTCAAGTCAACCAACATAAGGCGCATTCATCTCTATTTTAATGGTTCTATAATACTCGTGTATTTTACAGCAATAGCCTAGTATGTGAAAATACTTTTGCACAAGCTCTAAATAAAAACAAAATGAAATGAAAATGGAAGAATTGCTAAAAATTATGGCCATCCATTCCGATGTTTATTCTGGCACAACGAGTTCAAATTTAAAGTCGCCAAAATTAAAATATCTGGGCTGTAGGAGTTAGGCTAACGCCCATAAGAATCCACATGCTGTAATGGCAATCTAACTATGCCTCGAAGAAGGTTCAAAGAGTGAACATGGTCATACACTAACTTTTGCTGGCGTATATCAGTCCAGGAATGCCCAATGCACACACAGAGTTGGGCCTGCACTCTGAGAAGATGGTGTGTGTTTTCTGTACAATGGTGTGCCCTGGGACACTGAATATAATACTTATTGAGGTGGTATAACTCTCTGGGTGAATCGACCTTGCTGGTCCCTACCCGCCATCCAAGTTAATGACCCAAGAGAAGTGAGGGTCCCTTAACTTGGGCAGCAGGCTGTTACCAGTAGCGATCGGCACTTCCCTGACCTTAGTATCTGTGCAGTTCATACGCGGTTGCTAAGGGTGTTTATGAATTTTCTTGAGGTTGACGCACCGTGCTCCATTTTCAGAGTTTGTTTTCACTGTTGGTGACCATAACACCATTAGCAAGGAGACAGACTTCGAAAAAGGAGAGCGGCGACTCACTGCGAGGTAAGATTTTTCTTTGGAAAGTTTCACACATACTTAGCACCTGCTTCTGAACAACACAGGTGCTCAGGGATGCGGGGGAAGGGAAAGAGCAGTGGGAAAGGGAAGGTTTCCCTGGCCAGCAGCACTCAGGCTGCTCGGAGCGCTGGCTTAACAGAGAATTCAGCCCACGATCCGAGCTTCCTGATTGACCAGTGCCCCCTTCCAGGTTCCTATTCTCGATGTCTATATATTTAAAGCAGAACATCTGTTATTTTGTTCTTCATACAATTACACACCTTTCCAACAATCTGCACCAAATTTTCCATACTTACCTGTTAGGACCCTTTACACATTGATGGGTAAATGACATTTGGACACCCCGCCTCTTTCCCCTGCTTTCAGCACCTTCACACATGAGACGGTTTCTTGACATCAGCAAAACATCAGTATGGTAGTAGAAGGACCGGACAAAGCACATTTTAAGCATCTCAACATGAGGACCAAAACTCAAATGTGCCTCTGACTCGAACCACATTTCAAAGCCCTAGGATGCACCATTTCCAAGATATTTTCACCAAACGCACTGCATAACGCCAGGGTGAAGCCTCTGTTGGGGAGAGCACAAAGTCCCAAAATGCTTCAGCACGCCAACTCTCGCCTCTCCCCCATGTCTGCTCTGGGGTATGTCAGACAGCCACACACGCCTATTCTCATTGTAGTTTACTTCAGAGTGCAAAGCACATCAAGTGATAAGCAACTCGAAACAGACATAGAGGATCATTAATTGTCAACAATTGATGAGAGTCTTATCATGTCTGTCTACTGACCTCGTGCCGAGTACAGGTAATTGTTGCTAGTGCTTCATATAACAGAAGCAAATGCCAACAGAGAGGTTGAAATAGAATTGAAACTAAATAAATGTAAGATAATGGTGTGGAATCGAATGGCACAGACTTGAAATACATTGAAGTAGATGAGACAGAATGGAATGAAATTCATTGGTATTGTTATCAATTTCTTAACTTCAGAACTCACCAGTATTGGAGCTGGACAATCGTAATCTAGGAAGCAGACATGGAAGATTGCTACCACTTTATTTCAGCTGTGAAAGAGAAGTTTTCATTGGATGGAACAATGTCACTAGATTAGTTAAAAATAAAGGGAAGCATAATTCATGATGAGTGTGCCAGTTTAGACAGAGCAGGTCATCTTTTGGTCTACTAAATAAACCATGTGGCTTCAGCAAAAACATGCTGAGCTATCTCTCAATGCAGGAAGGCACATATCAATGAAGATTGTCTGGTATTGTATTTGTATTGGTACAGTGACAGAGGAAAGGTTCTTCTTGTTTAGGAGCGGGGCTGCCAACGTCGGTTTTCTGTTTTAATGTCATGGACATGGAAGAGGAACTTCAACACAGTGCCACTATTTTTTTTAATTTCTTTTTTATTTATTACATTTACTGGCAGCGCCCAAACCTGTTAGTATCACAGTGATGGTCTTAGTGAAATAGCAAATACAAGGATAGGTACAAAAACAGGCAATGTAGGTATATAGACAACAGTAAATCAGGAAACAGCCAATGTTTTTTTTCTGAAGATTAGGTAGGAGGGCTCTTCTTGGATGTGGAGACACAGGGCATTCCAAAGGGTGAAGTGCCTCAGGTAGTCTGAGTGGGTAGGGTTAAAAGATGGCGAGGGTGGATGGTGGTGCTGCATTTAGCCTGCGAGTTACAGCGGGCGTGCACTGGGAAACAAGCCAGCAATCAGACCAACCTGATTGTCTGTGCCCCACACCCCAATTCTAATGGAAGGACATTAAATTAAATGGAAAACAATTTAATAGAAGGAATAGAATCAATAAAACAGAGGTATCCTATATAAATTATAGTGTGGCGGTCATCACACTATAGTTGAGTATGAAGTTCCATATTAAACACAAAAATGGAATTGCTAACAACTTTTGACTTGCATGACAGATTTGGATGATATTTTGCTAACAACGGGTTTGTGGGTTTGTCAAGGGTCTCCCAGACTGGAAATCCTGGGAAGGATTTGGTAAAAAAATGAAAAAGTTATTAAGAAATAAAAAAAAACACAGTTTTTGCCCTACCTCCATTAATTTCCTCATAGAGAAAAATTCCACATTTCTGAGCACTGCAGAGCAAAAACTGCTGGATGGTATTGGACAAGGTATGAAATAACTTGAGCATTAAGCATTCACTTGATTTCAGGGAGGGGTCTGGGGTCATTTTGTCAAGTAGTTGTTAAAATATTTGGTGAGAAGGGGGAGCCTCCTCTCCCAAAATTGTAGCTATATATGTGTACCACAATGCATCAGCAAGTCTTTTCAGCAATGAAAAAGCCACCATTTTATTTTGTCCGATGCAGTAAAAAAACAAGGTTGTAACGAGTATAACCGGGGTTAGCAGTAAACACAATTGGTAAAAATGCCATTTGGAGGAGGAAAGATGATGAAATCGCATCAGGCTAGAAGTGGGGAGGGGGAAAGAGGATACCATGAGAAATTGGGGAGTTGGTGGAGGAGGGCTGGGAGCCAATTTCAGAGCTTGAACATTTTTGAATAACTGGGGTTATACTATGGATATCCAGGGTTATAGTTGAAAACGTGATCGAGAATGAAAGCACTTCACACATAAATAACTGCAGAAATGTGCAGGCGTTTACAAATAACTGGGGTTATTTGTAGTACAAATATAACTGTGGTTGTGGGGCATACCTTTTTTATTAAAAAGAGAGAGTTAAAAAATAATATGTATACAATAAAAGAGAAATTGTACAGCTATATTTAGGTGGGGGGTAATGGTTGTGGCCAAAGGTTCCTTTGGGAACTAAATGGTACAATATGGAAAATGGCCATGGCCAAAGTTCAAGCTAATGGGCCCCAACAAAACATATTTGGGCAACATTTCAAGAGGTGCGATATGGAAAGTGGATACAGCCGAAGGTTATGGCCATTGGCCAAGGCCAAAGGCCCTGGCTATTGTGCCCAAAAGACACATAGTGGTGTGGCCATGGCCAAAGACTATGGCTAGTGGGCCCATTTAGGAAACCTATTGGAGCAATATGTAGAGTGGCCATAGCTGAATGCCATGGCAAGTGGCACCAGAAGAAAGCTATTGGAGTAACACATAAAGGAGCCATGGCTGAAGGCCAGCGCCAATGGTCATTCTGCGAGGGCCATGGCTAGTGTGTAAGTAAGAAAGGTAGTGTTTTAAAATATACAGTGGGCATGGCCAAAGGCCCTGGCTAGTGGGCCCAAAAGAAACTATGATATAACAAAACCCTAGAAATTCACTGAAGAAAACCTTTGTTATGGTGCAGATAAGTTGAACAGATTTAGCAAAACAAAACCCTTGAAATTCAGGGGACGTGGGAAGTCATGACCATCTTAACTCAGCGCATATATGGGGGACATAGTATTAAGGGGGACGTAATGGGAGCATGCTTTGTTAATTTTCAAGGGTTTTGTTGCTTTAAATCTGCACAGCTTAACTAAGATGTTTTACAAAAATAAATATATATATATATTCAAGGAAAAAATATTTGTTGCATGGACAATAAGGTGAGAAATTAACGCAACAAATGCCTGAAAATTCTGCTAAATCCACCTTAACTGTTGCGCAGCCTATGAGCACAATGATGACATCACAGATCACATCTCTGATGACATCACTAATTACATGTTGTAGGAGAACACTGATAACATCACAAATTGCAAAAGTGGTGACAAAACGAATTACATTGTATATAACGTATTACATCAATAATGGCATTAAAAATAAAGTAATTAATAAATTAGCTCATAAAATCTTTGATTATCTTAATAACAATTTCGGCCGTGGACCTGGCCATGTCAAAGGCTGTAGTCACTGACCATCATCAAAGGCCATAGCTGGTGGTCAGTAACTGTTGCAAAATACCAATGTGCTTGGTTAAAAGCCATGCCAAGTAGCTCATCACTGCTTTACAATATACAGTGACAAATGTTGAAAGCTGTAGTCTGGGACCATGGCTAAGGGCCATAGCTAGCTAGTGCCCATTGATATGTTAGACTATACCATCAGTACAGCCAAAGGCTGAGGCCAGTGGCTAGTATTATGTTGAACACCTTGTCTAGTGGCTGGTAAGTGTATCAAATATACATTGGGCAAGGCCAAAGGCCATACCTAGTGGTTGGTTACTGTTATATAATGATCAGTGGGCATGGCCAAAATCTATCGCTTATAGCATGCTAATATTTTAAAATATACAGTGGCCATGGCCAAAAGATGTATGAACAGCTCAAGTTCAAAGGCCATGCATGACTAATGGCCAATTGCTATGGTAGAATATACAGTGGGCATAATTAAGAGCTGTAGCCACTGGTAAGGGCAAATTCTATGGTTGGTAGCCTGTTAGTGTTTTAACATGTACAGTGCACATGGGTGAAAGCTGTGACCACTGTCGATAACTGAATGCCATGATTGGTACCCATTTATGTATTATAATATATTTGGCGATGCACTCTGACCATGGCTGAAGGCCATGCTTAATGACAGTTACGGTTGTAATGTAATTAGTGATGTCATCAGTATTGTGATCTGCATTGTCATCTTTGTGGTTATTGTCTTCGCAACAGAGGGTGAAAAGTTAAGGTGGCATTAGCTGAATTTTCATGGTTTGGTTGCGTTAAATTCTCACTTTAACGCCCTTGCAACTAAATTTGTTTCTTTGAATTGCAAAGGTTGATTAGAATGTAGTGTTCGCCTTAACATCACTGCAACTAAAATGTGTTCCTTGAATTTCAATTTTAAAATAAAATGTATTACTGACCTTAACGTCCCTGCCACTAAAGTTTTCTCCTAGAATTTCAAGTTTTAAAAAAAATGTGTTACTCACCTTAAAATCCCAGCAACTAAAGCGTTTTCCTTGAATTTCAAGGGTTTTGTTATTCCATAGATAATTGACAATAATAATACCGACGATTAGGCTAATGAAAACAATGATGTGTGGAAAGTAAAATAAAAAGATATTGTGAAACCACATTCCCCCCAAATAAACATGTTCTTAAAAAAGTTTATTTGCATATTTACTTAATTTTTACAATTTTGTACATGCATATGTACTGTTGATGTATAGAAAGATAGATTTTTAAAGTGTTACAGTAATTGTGCACAGAGACTACACTCAATGTATCTTAAAATTAATCTTTACGAGACTACTGCCCACATACATCACTAATTACATGTTCTATCAGATCACTGTTCACATCACAGGTCGTATCATTCATGTAATCACTGGTGGCAACAGTAATTCCATTGTACGTAACAGTTTTCGTTTTCCACTATATCTTGAATGTGTTAATTTTCCTATTTTAAAGTGCAGTTTGTACTGGATGATGGACAATCAAATTGTTACAAACTATCTGATTGGCCGTTGCCGGGTCCAGTCCTTAGTAGCCTAACAAGGCTCTGGTCACCACCATGTTCCTCAGTGTTCCTTCTGTGAGTGGCTGACATAAAAAGGTAGAAGGGACTTGTCTTCCTTTCCATGGCAGCCATATACATTTTTACAATCTTTTTAATGGTAACCGAATTGTGGCATATGCAGCACATTAACTTCATAACAGATACATTGGGTGTAGCTAATATAGCGAAAGGTGGAATTGAAGCATTAGCCACAGAAGTTGAGGGTTTACTGTCTGTTGGTGGTGTCCCACTGATGGATACAGGTGGTGTAGGTGGTGCTGATTCTCTGTGATGTAATGCTTGAGGCCCATGCATTTATATTTTGTGTTGCTCACATGATTTAAAGTACTCATAATCCATATCATACCAGTGGATCCGCACAAGATGGTTTATTTGTACTGATGATCTCAGGCTTTCATAGAGAACATTTGAAGGCACACATCTCAGTATTCTTTGCACAATTTGCATTGGACATCCTCTGCTTCTTTTTTTGAACAATGTTCTGTTACTTTGAAGTAACTCCAAGAGTCTGCAATTATTTTCAGACATGTTTAAATGTCTAACAGGGGAGGAAAATATAAAACAGCAAAAATGGCAAGACTAAAAAGACAATGCCACAAAAATTGTTGTTTTAAATATTCAGCATGTGCATTGTTCCTGTGGACCCGTAAGAGATGGTTTATTAGAAGGACTGATAACAGTGTTCAATATAAAGTTATTTACTTTGGGTATGGTGATAACTCATGGATATGGAATCTGGTGTGCCCCAATTGGTCATGGGTAGTTTTTCTAGCTGTGTCAATGTTTCCACTACAAATAAAGCTTTAAATATTTACTGACACTTACTATCTACACAGATGCTTACATCAGCAACAGATTCAGCATGTGCACAGTGTGACTTCTGCAATCATAGCCCAACTGGTTATTAAGAAATTCAACATTTTTATGAGCGAACTTATAAATAATATTATGTCAAATGCCATTGTTGCTGAAATCTGTTACATACAATTGAATTCTTATTAAAAACCAAAAAAAGCAGAATCATAGGCTGCTGGAGAATTGCCACCTAGCACTGTTTACTTTGGTGTGTGGATGAGGTCATCATCTTCTCCTGGTGTAGTAGTAGTACTGCTGGAGATGGGACCAGCACATCTGTAGACATTTCATCAAAAGCCTCCTCTCTCAATATCTCTAGCATTTCTGATGATTCTTCGAATGGAGTGTTCCAGTGCTGCAGGTGTTTCAAGATTCTAGCTGTTGGTGACAGCATCTTTAATGGGTGGAGGTTGATTCTGCACAACCACCGTTCACAGCTCCAGTCAGGTGGGAAGAACACATGTAAGCCAGAAAAGGCTGCAGCCCTGGTGTTAGGTGCTAGTTTGTAGTTTGAGACATATTTTGCAGCATCTATCCCTCATGTAGAATTGATTCAAGTTCTCCCAAGGAATGAACAAGATCAGAGGTACAGACGGGCCCAGAAGAGAAAAGGGGGGAATAAAAGATAGCCTGGAGGGCTCATGATGGCCACACACCTCTGGGTACACCATGGAAGGAGAAATGTGGCAAGTGAAAAGCACTGAGGTTGAGGAGGATAGAAAGCAGGTGGCAGAAAATATCCTCACCCATCTCGGTCGAGGAAAATGATAGCTGGCAGGAGCAGTCCAGTGAAGAGGATGTGGAAACTCTGTCATGTTCCTGTGAAGATAAAGACAAAAGAGCTCTCCAGAAAAGTTAGATGAAGGAGAATCAGGAGGAGAACGGGGACAACTTTGACCCAGAAACTCTCATTCATTCCTGGTCATCAGAATGGGATCCACCAATGAAAATAGCAGCAAACCTATGAGGGGGATGAGAACACCACTGGCCAAAAAAGCCAGAAACAAACTACGGATTGAGTGTCCCACACCACATATGCCAGAAGGAATTTCTGAAATGCCTGAAATAGACAAAGGAATGCCCACATGCATGGTTAAATATACTAAACACATCAAGGAATGGCTTGATGGATCTTGGAAATCATAGCAAGATAAAATGCTGGATGTGTTGGGACCCGTAAAGTGCTATTTAAACATAATAAAATACAAATAAAATTACAAAGATACTCCACCTGGCAGATAAAGTGAAATAGAAAGGGGGGAGCATAGACCCTACGGTTCTGATGAGATGTGCCCAGAAAGCCATATGCCTACTGTGTAATGCCAACAGAACAATCATAATGGAAATAAAAAGGTCTATGCGAGTAAAAATATATCATAAACTGAGCAAGCGAGCAACATCGGAGGAAGCAGCAGCCAAGGGCAAATTATTTGGTCATTCGTTCATCAAGGACCACCCTAAAAAAAATGTTCATTTTATTCATTATTTCAGACTTTGCCTGTCCCATGTTTAAGTAACACCAGTTTGGTGGAAAAAAAACATTTGTTAAGTGTTCTGTTTTATTTGATTTTTATATAAATCGCTAGTTTAAAAAGTTTCTACTATATTTCCTGCTGACATATTTCAACATAAAAATAAAATAAACACCAAGGATACGTCTACATTTCTGAATACCTTCACTGCCCTGCATAAGACTCACTCTTCACTTAAAGGAGTATTTGGCCCTCAGGTTTTTGTCAGGACTGGTATAGGCAGGGGCTTCTCAGCCAGTAGCAGAGACAATGAAAGGCCCTACATAGGAAACAGCTGATGCCATGAGGTTCTGCACACAGAGGTTTGTTGGCTCTCAAGAGATTAAGTGCTTCTTCAGGTATACAAATTGAGGGAAATTATGCTTTAACATTTTCACGAAAATCAGGTCAATTAATTCTGTGATCTAATTCAAAACAAAATTGGGTCCACAAAATTGGGATGAAGTGGATGAAGACTTCTGGCAAATGCATTGGCATAAGAAAGAAAAGATCCTGGGAAGGCCTCTCGCTCATCCAAGTGGTACTGCTAGAGATGGAATCTGCGCATCTGTACACACTTCATCAAAAGCTCCCCTCCAAATCTCCCTAGCATTTCTGATGACTCTTCGAATGGAGTGCTCCAGTACTGAAGGTGTTTCAAGACTATGACTGTTGGTGGCAGCACCTTTATTGGGTGGAGGTTGATACTGCACCACCACCGCTCACAGCTCCAGTGTAGAGGGAAGAGCACATGTAATCCAAAAAGAGGCTGCAGCCCAGTATGGGAGAGACCATCCAGAAGGTGTTAGGTGTTAGTTTGAGAAACAGTTTGCAGCATCTAATCCTCATGTGGGATTGGTTAAAGTTCTTCTAAGGCATGGACAAGATCAATGGTACAGGAGAGCCTGAAAGAGAAAAAGTTGGGGAAAGAAAACCCAGAGTGCAAATGATGGCCACACACCTCTGGGTACGTTACGGAAGGAGAAAGGTAGCAAGAGAAAAGCACAGAGGTGAAGGATGAAAGAATGCAGTTGGCAGTAAATATCCTCACCCAGCTCAGTCAAGGAAAACAACAGCTGGCTGTAGCAGTCCAGTGAGGAGGGGACAGAAACACTGTCATCTCCCAGTGAAGATGACGACAAAAGAGCTCCCAAGAAAAGAAAGACTGAGGAGAATCCGGAGGAGAATGGGGAAGACTTTGACCCAGACACTCTCATTCATCCCTGGTTATCAGAACGGGAGCTGTAAATGAAAATAGTGGAGTACCTGATGAGGAGGTTGAGATCACCACTGGTCAAAGAAGGCAGAAACAAACTATGGACAGGGTGTCCCAGACTACATCGGCCAGAAGGAATTGATGAAATGCCAGAAATAGACAAATGAATGCTCATCTCCATGGACAGTTATGCTAACCACATCAAGGAACAGCTTGATGGATCTTGGAAAACATGCCAAGGTAAATTACAGGATGTGTTGGGACCAATTACAAAGATACTCCACCTGACTGATAAAGCGAAAGAGAAAGAGGGGAGCATAGACCCTACGGTTCTGATGAGATGGGCTCAGAAAGCAAAAGCAATATGCCTACTACGTAATGTCAACAGTACAATCACAACGGAAAGGAAAAGTTCAATCCTAGTAAACATTGATCCTAAACTGAGCAAGCTAGCAACATGGGAGGCACAGCACCCAAGGGCACATTATTTGGCAACTCGTTCATCATGGAAAACCCTAAAAGAAATGTTCATTTTGTTTTCATTCTTTCTGCTTTGCCCATCCCCTGTTTAAGAAACAACAGTTTAGTAAAAAATAAACAGTTTTTACATGTTCTGTTTTGTTTGACTGTTATATAAACAGCAATCTTAAAGGCATGGTCCAGTAAAAAAATGTTATTGTCCCTACGGGTCGGCCATGTTTTTTTAAGTCTAAGTGGCTCGATTTTAGAAAACTTTCCTTTGGACCTTACCCGAGTTTTCGTCCATTAAACGCACGCGAAAACAGGCACCAGGGAGCCGCCATTTTGTGATAATCCTATCACTTGCCGCATCGCCCTGGCTGACCTGCTTCTGCGGCACTAAATCAGTTCCCCCGCCCCTGAGCCTGACATTATCAAAACATTCATATTCCCCGCCTCTCTCCGTGATGTTACTGTGCTGCGTAGGCAAACGCGCCCAGTCGTCTTCTACGCGACTCCACACAGAACCCGGTAACCAACACAGACCATCTCACAACACAGGGCGCCACAATTCTGAATATGAAACTGTACTTTCAAATCAAACAGCAACATTTCGTAAAGTACATTTATTTCACATTAAATGTTTAGAGAATATTCAGCAATTGCCATATGAACTCCGAAAGCCATTTATTTTCTTTTATCTGTATCCGCAATGGTACACAGGGTGTTGCTTTTCGTTAAAAGAAGCACTTTGGAAGCACGGTGAACCGCAAAGCTGTTCCATCAACTAGGCACTAGTCCATCGTAAAGGTTGATATGTTGCTTCTAGCCACTAGTACAGCGTAAGGGCATGTGGGCCCTTGGCGATCGTCCTATAAAATTGTCAGTGTGCTCCAGTTGTTCACACGAAGCTGCAGGTGTCTCACGAAGAATCCGTCTGCCGGTGTCTCAAACCGATGACAGTAGCAGAAGGGGAGCAAATACCTGTTATGAAAACAAAAAAATTATAATTAGTCTCGCCAGCCGATCTTCATTAATATTACTCATTTTATTTATTACGGCCGATCAGAAACTATTTGCTTGCAAGGATAGTTCAATGGAGTATGTTCGGCTCTAAAATCAATGCGAAAAGTAACGAAATAAATCGAGGCCAACACACAATGATAAATGACAGTTAGTCTACATGCGTGTGGAATGATATGATATATGATATGGCATTTGTAACGCGCCTATACACAAGTGTTTCAAGGCGCGACAAGGCAGGGGGGGAACAAGGGCAGACAGACAAGGATCCTACTAGGCCAGGTGTCTTACAGATCGCGCATGGGGAAGAGGGTAGGTGGTTAAAAGTGCTGTACATGGTTAATCGAATACAAGATAAATAATAGGGCCAGCTGGTGGCAAGTGCAAGGTAAATGCCGGGAGAAGGGGCTGAAGGATACAGAGACAGTCCCGTAGTGCAGGTAGGCAGTGCAGGGAAAAGTGGCTGTGCCAAGGACCGAGATCAGTGAGACCAGTGGACCTGCATGCCCATGTGCCCACTACGAACACGTTTTCCCTGCTTTTCCTAGCTCTTCATTCATTCATTTATTCATGCATCCATTCATTAATTCTTCATTCCGGTATAAAAGCGTCTAAAGATTTACTCACATTATATTTGAAATTTCCATTGTGTCTCTTCGTAATGCAGTCTGTAAAACGGACCGTGCTCTTCACAACGATTTTTCGTATACTGAACTAAAATGAAACTCGGTCTAGTTTCTGAATTTTCTGCCTTATCGTCTCTTACATTATTGCGCACCCCCTTCAAATGTAGTTCTTTCGGCATGGTCCCTGTCTCAAGGTCAAAAAACAATAGACCCTTTACTTCCAGTGCGACTTGTGGGCATCTTCTGGGCGCGAGCTGAAAATCAAAGACGCTGTCCTTCGCATTCTTTATTTGCAACATCACGTAGTAAAGGCATCTGTGAGAACTTGAAGTTATGTAGTGCGCTTCAATGTGCAAATGTGAACTGGCTTCTCTCCCAAATGCCACGGCCCCCAATTTTATCCCCGTTGTCTGCGAGCTTTGCAGCCCCAAAAAACATAACTATGGAGACATTTAATTTTTGGCGGAAGGTCAGGGAAAGTATAAAGTACCACAAGAGTTGAGTTAAAAGTGAGATTTATTGTTTGTTTGTTTGTTTTATTATTTGCAATACGCAAGCCTCCCCTCCGTTAACAGTGCACAGCATTTACATTTACATGAGATGAGACATGAGAAAAATATATACATACACATATATGAGATGAATAGAGAGAATTCAAAGATGACACCCAGCTTGTTCGCCACCCATGATGGTGAATGTAGGGGTTAGGGTTACAGGTACACTGTACAATAACATTTATTTACAAAAAGACAATCGTATTGCAATTATTTAAACCGGGATTTGTACTTCACAACCAGCTGTGCTTCGGGTGGACATGGCACAGTTGCAATGTTCGGTGGCAATGGATCACTGCTCTGCACAGAAACGTCCAAAATTCCATATCTGTGCTTCTCTAACACAGCAAAAATAAGGCCTTTCATAAAGTCGAACTGCATTTCATCATAGACTGGTTTGATCACCCATTGCTTACTTCGTTTTGAAAACACCTTAGTGTAGCGAGGCATCCTTACTTTACCCCTAGTCCTAGATTGTTCACGTCCGACATTGCTGTTATGTGCCAAGACCGCTAGTAGAGTGCGATGTTTCATGCCCCGAAAGCTAAAATGCAAGCGCTTTGGCCTGTACTTTAGGCACATATTGTGGAACACCTCCAAATCTCCTGTGTGACAGAATTCTATCAGTCCTCTCAAATCTCTTGATAGAGTTTTGTCGAAAACAATCTTCTCAATGGCTTTGTGTGTCGGTGAAGATGGAATCAACCACTTCTTCTTCCGTGCCTCCTCTAGGGACAAAGGGCCATGTTCATATTGGTGGAAATGTTGATTTTCTGTCCAGCAGTGAACGTTGGTACAGTGGTGCATCAGTGACCACCATTTTTCAAGTAGTATTTCCACTGACCCTTCACAAGTTTTTGAGCTCCAACAAAGATGGTTGGTGATAGAATGGGACCACTGCAAAATACTTTCAAAACCTTTTTTTTCCTGCAGCCGAGATTTTCTTACTGATTGATTTAGCAAGATGCCATACGTCAAATTGATGATTAATATGCGGGAACTGCTCTCTCATTGTCTTGGCAATTGAAACGTGTCTGTCCGTGGCTATGAGGTCGATGTGCATTCCCCTTGATTGTAGATATTCCACTGATTTTATAAATCCTAGTTTCTCCATGGCCACTGAGGATGTACATTGTGTTACCTGCACAAACTCACAATTATCTTACTATCCATGTCCTGGAAGTGGTAGGTGCAGTACTTGGCAGAAAATCCAGGGCTGTCGCACTGTCCATCGCCGGCTAGCCTTTAACGTTTCCCTTCGAATGTACTTACTAGAGACAATTGTTCAATTTTCCAAGCATCACTAATGGCCAGAAACAGATAATCACGTTGGTATATGTAGTACAGCGATTTAGAAATGAAATGGAGTCCCACAAACTGAAAGAAAGACTCTAACTTTCTAAAACTGGAGCCACTAAAAAGTGATGCAGCTGCACACAGTAGATTGCCTGCTGGCATTTTCCCCAGCATCATTTGTGCAGACCATGAGAACCTATGATTTAATCTACAGGCGGCATTTATTTTGACGTTACTGCCTTTTATTTGACGAGTCACATTAATCAATGGCTTCCCACATACTTTCCCTCTAATGGAATGCACACATTTCAGCATACTTATAATGTCCATCAAACAACTGTTGAATACAATGTATTTGCTCCCTTTCATTAGACTGTCATCCTGTGTCAACGTTGTTTCGGCCTGTGACGTTGCGGAGATTTCAACACATTGGAAAGTAATATCGCTGATATCAAGTTCTGATGCGTCTATGGATGCTGCGGCTGGTTCATTCTCTGTCATTTCGACATCTATTACTTCAACATTGATGGGAGAACACAACAATGTCGACATGTTTTTGGGTGGCAAATTTTTGGCAGGTGTAGATTATGTGAATTGATCTGCAACTACTTCAGAGCTATCTTCAATACATTCAATATCATATTCTTGTGGTGGTGCGGTCGCACAGTAGCAATGGTCCAATGCAACTTTGCTGTATTCTCCAAACACAGTTAATTCATGTTCTGGCCATTGGACATGAGCATCTCGAGCCTGAACACTCCTCGCGTCAATTAATAGTTCCTCCATAGTGTACATAGTCTGGCAAGCAACATCTCTCATTCGCTTCACTGTCTGTGTATGTATAGTTCTGAAACCCACGGGTAACTAGAGGAGAGATTGGAAAAGGGATGTTCAGTTTAAACACAAGATAAAGTGTAGTCCAATTGACTGGAAAAAAACATAAAATAGTCCCCAGCACAAACATTTTTTTAAAGTTATGAACTGTTTGTAACTAACCTTTTTTTGTTTTTTTTTCTTTGCAACTTTTTTGACTCGACCTTCAACATCTGCACGCTGTAGCTCCGATTCGGTTCTGCATGTCCTCCCTTCCTCTTGCGCTGCAACAACTATATTTTCTGTATCCGCATAGACAGCACGGAATGAGGCTCCATTGTCTCCCTGAAACATAGTACTTTCATTACTATGTATCAAAATATTATTAACATAAAATACACGCGAGGACGAACACACAGGTACATCTCAATAGCCAAACACGATTTAAACATCGTGTGCAACTATCAAACGACAAGTATTCGACCAGTGATCTATTTCGATGGAGCTGTCAGTATCCATACCCCTGGCTCTGCATGGACTCCCACGAATGATTGTATTGAAGAGGAGGCATCAGCATCTCCCTGAAACACAGTACTTGCATTAGTATGGTTTTCAATATTGGAAACATAACACACACTTGGGGTCTACGGCACAGGTACATATAAAGAGATAACCACAAATGATGCATTGTCTAAAACAATCAAGGAAAATATAAATATGCAGATTTCATCGACTTATTTCTCCGATTCCTTTACATCTGCATCATCAAAATGGGATGTTGTGATTGTAGTGGAAGGTCCGTCGTCTCCCTGAAACACAGTACTTGCATTAGTATGCTTTTCAATATTGGGAACATAACACACACTTGGGGTCGAACGCACAGGTACATATAAAGAGATAACCACAAATGATGCATTGTCTAAAACAATCAAGGAAAATATAAATATGCTGATTTCATCGACTTATTAATCCAATTCATTTACATCTGCATCATCTAAATGGGATGTTGTGATTATAGTGGAAGCCCCGTCGTCTCCCTGAAACACAGCACTTGCGTTAATAGGGAAGAAAGTATAGCAAATGGAATCACGTTATATGATCACGCATGATGGAGCTGTCAGTATCCATACCTCGTGCTGCTGAAGAATATCTATGGATGTTGTAAATGTAGTGCGAACTTCCGAAAGCTGTTGCGCCAATTCGTATACGCATGGTCCCGCTTCCACTTCCCCTGGAATTACTTGAATGTCAGGCTCTGCATCAAGTGCAGGGGTTGGCGCTCCATCAACTGCCTGAAACATAGTACTTGCATTAGTGAGGATTACAATAGTGAAAACATAACACATACCTGGGGTCGACAGCACAGGTACATATCAATGGCTAACCACGAATGAAACATTGTGTAGAACAATCAAACGACAAGAATTCCAGCTCTGATGATGACACTCGAAGGAGCTGTCAGTATCCATACCTCCTGCTGGTGAAGAACATCGAGAAATGTTGTAGATGTGGCGGACGCTTCAGCATCTCCCTGAAAGACAGTACTTGCATTAGTATGGATAATACTAATTATAACTGAAAACAAACACCAGTGGACGATAACTAAGGTGTATATCAATTGGAAAGCACTAACCAAACATTCGGTAAAATAATTACACAATAGAATAAAACTATTACTTGACATGCATAAAACATGTCTGTAGCGAATTAGCCTAGTAAGATTACCTGATACGCGCTAGAAGTGGTTGATCTGCGACCACGTCAAGGATGCAGAACGTTCTTGCTTCAGATTCAAGGGATAGTCAAGAAGTTGTAAAGGTAAATTGATGATTGATAATGAAATGCCAATATTAAAAATAGCCATGTAAAGTGACAGAATACTTGAAAAATGCTCAATACAGCACAGTTCCCTGTTCCCATATATATACATTTCGTTTGTGGGTTATGAAATCAAAAAAGAATATATTGATGAATGTCATTATTCAAAAAGCTATACACTCATATCAATATCGAAATTATTACAAGGGATAGAACACCTACAATATCAATTAATCCATTCGGCTACCTACACACTACCGCAAGGCCTAAATCTAAATCCGGACACTTGACTCACTAGTGGCGGAATTTGGACGAATAGAGTGGGAATAGCGTGTTCGATCAATTTCCAGGTCGTTCGCCGTTTATTCTTCTTTGTTACCCAAGATGTTGTGTACATGTCCAAGGAAAAGTGCCGGCTGCAGATGCGGTATCGATCACCCCTCTTGTCCTTTAAGACTTGTTAGACTCTACTTTCCAGCTCATCCAGTGGATATCCGCAATGTCTGACCCATTCTCTTATTCGATCAACAGTTTTCGGGAATACATGCATTGAAGTGCCTTCAGATTTCGCATGGGTCTTCGAAGGGCAACCGCTAATCGAACAGGCAGGCATTGTTGATGAATCTGAAAAGTAAATATCGACATTATTATACAATCTTCATGAATAAAGATTTGAAACAAAAGTAAATGAATCATACAATGATCAATGCAAGGTTTGTTTTGGTCGCAGGAACTATACCAGTTCATTATGTGGGGCTAAGTATCTGCATAAGTTGCAGAAATGTATAAATGATGTGACTAAAATCTGAACATGTGACTCGTCCTTTGAATGTTCTGTCTTGCACGAGAATGAAATATGCTTACATTATAGACTGGACCCCCGAAGGATGCAATTCGATGACAATAGACAAAGATAAAAATAAATAGATCTATTGATAGCATAGCAATGGAAACTCAAGTCAATAGCAATGAGACCAATGAACATAGCACTATTGTGTACTCTACTCGCAAATAGATAGAAATTTAAAAATCTGCGAAATATGACTAGGATACATGGCCTTACCTTGACCAACAAACAGTTGGATTCAGCAAGCAGAGCAGTATGTAGCAGGAGAATTGATGGGTGGGCACAGGTAGCACACTGATGGGTTTGCTCTAAGCGGTCACAGAAGTTCACGGATAGCACGACGACGAGCAGATTAGCGTAGATCCCAGTGGTTGCCAGGTAGCACGTTCAGGAGTTGACTTGCAAAGCACAAAGATGTTCTCATGAGACATATCAAGTGGTTTATAAAGTATTAGAAACAGGGGTGTGTTTGTGAATGAATGACATATGTATGTCGTGGTATTAGGGGGGCGGCCTGCTTCAAGGGGAGGCCTGGCTGGAGACACGGGGTCTGAGGAGACCATGTGACTGATGGCCCCTTGGCGTGGGATACCTTTTGAAGTGTACATGCAGTTTGGCACATTGGCCTTTCGCGCCCCTGACAGCGCGCATCCCCGGGTGCGAACCGCCTTTGATAGAGGGGGTGGGATGGATGGGCCTGGGGCGTGCAGATAAGGCACAGGAAGACTGCTGAATGGAGACACACTTATGTGGATTGCAGGGGGGTGGCCTGCTTCAAGGGGAGGCCTGGCTGGAGACACGGGGTCTGAGGAGACCATGTGACCGATGGCCCCTTGGTGTGGGGTACCTTTTGAAGTGTACATGCAGTTTGGCACCCTGGCCATTCGCGCCCCTGACAGCGCGCATCCCCGGGTGCGAACCACCTTTGATAGAGGGGGTGGGATGGATGGGCCTGGGGCGTGCAGATAAGGCACAGGAAGACTGCTGAATGGAGACACACTTATGTGGATTGCAGGGGGGTGGCCTGCTTCAAGGGGAGGCCTGGCTGGAGACACAGGGTCTGAGGAGACCATGTGACCGATGGCCCCTTGGCGTGGGATACCTTTTGAAGTGTACATGCAGTTTGGCACCTTGGCCTTTCGCGCCCCTGACAGCGCGCATCCCCGGGTGCGAACTGCCTTTGATAGAGGGGGTGGGATGGATGGGCCTGGGGCGTGCAGATAAGGCACAGGAAGACTGCTGAATGGGGACACACTTATGTGGATTGCAGGGCGGCTGCCTGCTTCAAGGGGAGGCCTGGCTGGAGACACGGGGTCTGAGGAGACCATGTGACCGATGGCCCCTTGGCGTGGGATACCTTTTGAAGTGTACATGCAGTTTGGCACCTTGGCCTTTCGCGCCCCTGACAGCCCCCCATGCCAGCGCTCATCCACTGGCTCGAACCGCCTTTGATAGTATATCGTTGCTTATCAATAACAAATGCAACATACCGGAGATTCTTGTGAGCACAGACCCACACTTCAACCGGTGTATTATAGTGGTCAAGACCCTAAGGCCTGTATAATCCAATGGTAATTATTAGTATAGATATATGTGTGACTTTTATAGAGACATAACCTACTGAAAGACTTTGAACAAGTGTTATTTAGTGCATGCATTATCGAGAATATGTTATGTTAGCTTAGATAGATAGTGACCACCCTGCTTCACAGCGACCAGACCTTCACCCATTCAGAGCACAGATGTCTGACGTCCATCCTTGAATGGAGACACACTTGATTCATTTAAAAAATCGAAACAACCATTGTTAAAATATATGTGGTGTTTTATTTTGTATCTTATTTTCATGACACAAAAATACAAGACTTTAAAGATTATACAGGTCAGGTTGCAGCACAGCGAGAGAAAATCCCCTGTACTGACTGCTGTCACTCGGGAACGTTTCTCTAATGGCACGAACGGCACAGACGGGTATCACTCTTCGAACGCGGTGTCCAAGCCTCCCGTGGAGCCACCATGTAAAGGAACGATAGGCCACCAGCCTGTACCACCTGTGAAAAGGAATGAAACAAACTGTTTTTAAATGACCAAGATAAGTTTAATAAATGTTTGTTGTCAATGACAATTCTTGTAACTAATGGCATTCTGCACGGACAAATGCTATCTAGACAATGCACACTATTGAACGACTTTCATGCGTTACTATGATATGAATATATAATTTTGGATATAGTAGAAGAACATGAAATAGGAGTGGCATGACAAGCAGAGTATACTTACTCGTTACTCGGATTACGAGGACGAACAGTTGCGCGAAGTTCGTGCATGAGCACCATCATTATTCTCAACACGGCCCGTGTGAGGCAGGCTGCCCTGAAGTCTGGCAGCTCGGTGATGCATTGCGGTCGTGGCTCGCCTTCCGAAATGTAGGCCAGGCATCCCGAGTTTTCTCGGCAGCAGCAGTTCTCCTCCTCGGTTGGCATTAGCTCACACCGATTGCATGTGCACCAGGTGGAGACGCCGTCCATGCAACTAGGCCCAGGCTCTCCATCTGTTGATTCGTCCTGCCAACTGCCGTCCGAATCCCCATTGTTTTTGCGTGCTTCCCTTTCCAGTAGTTCCTCTTCGGTATACTCGGGCTCGTACATGTAGGGCATTATTGTAGCCATTGTGTGGTAAACAGAGTAAAATAATTTACCGAGATGGTACAGGTGTTCACACGAGCTACAAGCGGCGATAGTAGCTGACCAGAGCACAGAAACGAATCACAAAATACTCTAAGTAACACAGAGAGAGGAATGGAATCGAAAATCTGCTGCTGTGTGTTGTGAAACGGTCTGTTTATACTTATTGAGGAAAGAGGCGTCCTGCCATTTCCATGGCGACACGTCATTAGCTGAAGCGCTGCGAATGTTGACACAAGATGTGCTTTGGCGTTGGGAAATGGGCGGTACGAGTCTGCTGATGACAGGCTCAGGGGCGGGGGAATTGATTTAGTGCCGCAGAAGCAGGTCAGCCAGGGCGTTGCGGCAAGTGATAGGATTATCACAAAATGGCGGCTCCCTGGTGCCTGTTTTCGCGTGCGTTTAATGGACGAAAACTCGGGTAAGGTCCATAGGAAAGTTTTCTAAAATCGAGCCACTTAGGCTTAAAAAAACATGGCCGTCCCGTAGGGACAATAACATTTTTTACTGGACCATGCCTTTAAACAGCTTCTACTACATATCCTGGTGACATTTTTCAACACATAAATAAAATAAACACCAAGGATATGTCTAAGTTTCTGAATATTTTCACTGCCCTACTTAAGACTCACTCTTCCCTGAAAAGAGTATTTGCCTCTCAGGTTTTTGCCAGGACTGACAGAGACAGATGCTGCTCAGCCAGCCGCAGAAGCTATCACAGACCCTGCATAGGAAACAGCTGATGCCAAGAGGACAGCATGCACTGTGTCTTTCATTAGTTCCACTTTTCCACACTTTGCTGCAGTTGTTTCTGTCAAGTATTAGTGATGCCATCACGAGCTATAGACTTCAGAAGTACTCACTATATATTTTAGAACGCCCCGGGCATAGTACCTTTCAAAACAGCTTGCATTGGACATTGTCACTTTCTTGGTGAATGTGCGAATAACTTGCTAAGATCTTATAGGAAACCTGCTCTGCACTGAGAAGAAAAAGCAACAGAAGAAAGTTATGAAGATGTGCATGGGTATGCTAAATATTCGCCTTTTAATCCATGGAAGAACCAATATGCCCAGAAACCTGTCACTGACAGCTGGCTATATTTCTGTGTCAAGTAGCAATGGAGTAAAAAGGACATTAAAGAGGTTCAATGGGCCTCATTACAACTCAGGCGGTAGCCGTGCCATTAAAAACGGCACGGCTGCCGCCGGAGTTGCATTTTTTCCAGCACCCGTCAATGGGCAAGAAAATGGGTCATGCCGAGTTCGGTGGACCCGGTACTTGCCCATTTTCGGGTGCTGGAATCAAGGGCCTCTCCATCTCCATTCAGCTCCATCGGGCTAAATGGAGATGGGGATGTTGGATGCACCGGCATATGCAGAGTTGTGCCGGTGCATCCGATATGCTGTACTCACGGGTGCCGGTCAGCCCACCAGGAAAAACCTGGCGGGCTGTCAGGCCCCCACGAGCACAGCCCGTAGCATGGCGGTCCGGGAACTACAGTACCGGCATGCTTACTGGTACCGTAGTTCCCGGACTGCCATGCTTGTAATGAGGCCCTGTGTATTTTCTATTGTTAGCTGTTACAGATGGAATCTTCCAATAAACCATCAAAAACTTTTGCAATCTCTAATTTGATTCTGCACCTCATCCCGTTCCATTATGACAATGTGGAGGAACCCTATAGGAAAGCTAATTTCCATCAAAATGCACAATCCCATGGCCTTTAAACTGCACACAGGTATATGCTGTGGAAAAGCTTCTCTGCGTCACTCGCTGCTACTTCTATTGCTTCCTCTGTTCCAGCCACCTCCAACAACTGCAAAATAATGTGTTTGAAATATGATAACTGCAGCATGGTATGAGATTTCACCCTTATCATACAACATTGCATATTTATATTTGGGATAAATAGCACACTGTGCATGTCTGAATCACAAAATTCATTATTTTGCAAAAATATATATTCTATGATTTCCAATCTCTGCACATAACAATATGAGTAATACATTCATATATTTACAACCAGCATAAATGCATTCAGAAAATATTTTTTCAAATAAATGAATTACATATATTTTAACGCCAGCCATTATAGGTATGATGACAATGCCAATGTGAGATTTCATCCTACATGGTTGCAGAAGAGATATTTTAGAACAAAGCAATTGCTGCCACTACAAATATATACATACATTTTTTTCAGTGCAAATTTGTGTATCCCTTAATTTTATAAAAAGAAAAACTCATGTAAGGAGTAGGCAAAACAAGCCCATACTTCAAATATTATTTGTGGATTCAAATTGCATTGCCCAAGCCTGTATGTAATGTGCCTGTATTTATTGTGGCTATTTGCACCAGAATAAATATTATATTTCTGTTTTTACATAACAAGTTTGCACAACTAATACCATTCCTATATTCTTTATGAGGGTACCTTTAAAAATGTAACCAATCAAACATATATTGCATGAAATTAAACACTAGGTTTCACAAAATAACAAACAACAAATGAAGACAATATGTGTTTTCTTAAAGATAACCACACAGTGCGTTAATCATCTTTTTAAAGCAGATAACCCAAAAAAGCTCTTTAATAAACACACTAAGGGATTATAAAAGCATTGTAAATAAAATCAATGTTCTAGTGCTCTGTGATCATTCTTTTATTCTCAGTGCAGGAAGTATACTTAGTCATTCTATATCATGAAGCTCACTGAAATGCATTGTTTTTCCTAATGAACAACTTCAAACTATTGATCCCACCCATTTTCTACATATACAGCAGTACCACTTCCTTCTTAAAAAATACAGTAAGATAAAAGGAAAAATCACAAAGCCCCATTGTCAACATTTTTTTAAATTAAACCTTCAACAAAACAGCGACAACCAACTGAACATAAACTGCAACATGTGTGCGGTGTGAGTTCTGCAGTCAAAATGAGAAAAGTAGACAGAATGGTGGCTTTTCTATTTTCCAAAATCAAAAGCAGAACAAGAGGACTATATTGTAAGGACACTAATAAAATGGCTGACACATTTTCACTGCAACCTAGCCCGAAGAAGTACTCATTTACAACATTAAACCAGCCAATTACAAACACCAAAACAGATACAAAACTGTTGTTTTTGTTCATTTTCTATAGCTGTAGATACAGAACCTGCGGTGATAAAAAAAGGCTGTGTAGCCACATATATACTTGCATTTTTTTTGCTAACTGGAAAACAATCCTTGCCAACCAATAAAACTTCAAAAAACACAAGGGTCGAGGCGAGTACACAGCATCAGGAATACAAATACAATTGTGGGCTCTAACATCCACAAAATAATATGATTATTGCACAAAAATATATGTTTGAATACATGTAGCTATATATAAGCACCTCTACAACATCCAATGAACTTACAAAATATGTTCACACTCCTAGGCATGCCTGGTCGACAGATGTATACCTGCGAGTATACCAACACCCAATGGGGTGTTTGTTTTATAGCCATGGGTATTTGGCAAAACAGCAAGAAAAAATATATATTTTTCCACACTGCCAAACCCTAACCAAGTGCCACCTATATTTGTTCCAGCACCACCCCCCACTTGCCTCTTCTATTGCCCTACTCTCTATCATTCCCCCATAACACTTGATCTATTTATGAAGCAGTTTCGCTCAGTGTCAGGTAGCTGCATCTATAACGCACAATGTTATATTGGACAGCTTATAGCCGTGTCAGCACAGGGTAACAATATAGACACAAATCAGTGCGTCGTGCATTGACAGGTTCTCACATAGCCGAGGCTGTGCATCCAGCCGTTCCTGTAATTGGAAGCATGTATGGTTAGACCAATCACCTCACAATGTCTATATTTTGGATGGGGGAATACGAATCAATGTATGTGTGTATTTAATGCTCAGTATATATTGTATAGGCATCACTGAGTGCTTTTAAGTGATGAAGGAAATGCAATGTTCCTTCATAACATGAAAGCAGTACTCTTAACGTGCTAAAATACTACACTCATTGTATTCCAAAACAATCATTTTAAGGACTACTTATCACATATAAATAGACAAATACAATGAAATAATATCCCAAACCTTTTTTTATACATCATTGCTCAACATTCTTTTTAAGAATGTTCTTCTTTTTTTCTCCATAGGGTCACTTTTAAGAATGTCTGGAAACACACAACCAAAATAGATAAAACTCGTAAATACCTACTGTGTCACTGACCATGGTCTGTGATTTTTCTATACCTATAAAATATCTTTTAAAAAGTAATAAAACACAAACACCACAAAATCAATAGCCACAGGGCCAGAACTACACACACCCATGGCTATCAGTAATCCTATATAACCGCAGTTATTGGAAAAAATGATTGTGCAAAGAAAATCCCTCTAACCCAGGCCAAGTGTCCCCCACTCACTACCAGCTCACCACTCTGCTACCAAAGTCTCCTCACCTCCCCTACCCACTCCCATTACTCCTTTGACACACGCTGTCTAAATAATGCCATTTCATTTGATATGTCGGCTATTCGAGGCCAAAGCTACAGCTACTCAAAGCTTCATTTTGTAATCTCAGTCCCTGCACCTATTATAACTCCCAAGTTTCACTTGGTGTCCTCCAGGAACCTCCTCGCCTATAGACTAAGGTCATTTGGAATTATTTTCACCTACAAATAGATTCTTAAGTACTTTTCTTTTCTCATTATCCTTGGCTATAACCATGGTTATCTCTTGCATCAAGAGAAAATTATGATGGCGGCCGTTTCATTTCTAAAAAAAAAACTGTTTTGGTAATTTACCCTTTCTCCATCAAATATTTAAATGACTACTGCACGGAATAACCCCAAACCAAGCATGGATCACAAGTTAACGTTTCATGCCCAAGTTGTTGTGTACCTTGTCCAACACCGTCCAGCAGTTTGGGCTGTGCACTTTGGCAAAAATTTACCTTGTTTGTCTATGGGAAAATGAATGGGAAGTAGGCTGCAATTTTGGAGAAAAAAAAGAAAAGGTTTTCTTCTTAATAACTTTTACCATTTCTAACAGATCCTTATGAAACTTTACAATCCATTAGTTGAATCAAAAGTTATTAACAGTAGAATTTTAAGGGTTTCCTATGGGAGTCCGACTCACTTTAACTGTAGAGCAGATATATTTTTTCTAAGGATGTCTGTGCACCAGCTTCTCTTTCAGTTCATCTCAAATGTGCACTCAATTTACCCCTTTGATTTCAATGGAGTGAAAGATGTAGCAATTGTATCCTCAGAGACACATGTTAAGGCTATCTGAATGAGACAATATGGTTTAGTGTTAGGGTGAATGTTAGGAAAAATGGAATGAGCACCAAGCCATACAAATCATATAGTACAGGCATATTTGTCAAATAAAAATGCCTGCAGTTATTTTTATGTTCCCAAAAAGTTCTTTGTTTTAATGCAAAGCAGCAAAGATCGCTCATACATGTTATTTTCCCCCTTCTCTGCTGTAATATGGGTATTTTAAAGAATGCAATAAGAGTACACCTTATTGTCCATTTTGCAAAGATAAGCTTCTCTCGTAAAATACATTATATTTTACTGTTGGTTTTTGCAGTGTACTTTGCTTAGTCAGCTAGAAATAAACATTGTTAAATAGCCATAAACGCCTCTGCACCACTGTCTGAAAAGAGCAGACACCTTTGGGCCCTGTCACATCAACACGAGGCCCAGTTTGTTTTCCATGTGTCTGCACCTTTGGGCCTATCTTTGCCTAATACAGTACACTTGTATCCTGGGGATGATAATATCCCACATGTTACCCCCCCTGCTCTTCTTCCCACATTGGAACTACTGTGAAAGGGCAAGGGAGAGAGGGGCTTTTATTTCTTTTTTTGTTAACAGTCCCAAATCAATCACTTTTATGGAGAATGTCTTGTTCTCTTTTCATCACCCAGGAGTGGGGGATCAGGTTTCCATCTATCTTATCAGTTTCCTGAGTCCTCTCTGTACTCCTCTTCATCTGGTCCCTAGGCTGGAAGGAATTTGAATTTGTGTTCTAAAGTAAAAAGTAAAAAGAGTTAAGAATGTATGTTTAAGCATCATTTATGTGGACAGACATTTCACAACATTAGGAAATTTGCAATCACAGACAACATTGATGTTCAGACATCAATCATGGGTTAAAATGTTTATTTTAATTACTTACTTGTTATATATTTTAGTTTCCATCTTGGGGTTTTGATTTTACCTTTCATTTCTCAGAGCATTTTCTCGGCTCTAACTTCTGTGGGATACTCAATCACTCAATCACTCTTAAAGCTAGTTTGTGGTGAAAGCTTTTTAAATGATTGATATGGACCCATTTCTCTTCCATCTGTTCCGGACCAAGATGTAAGGAACTTCCGTTCCTTGGATTGGTTCCGCTACAAATTGTAGAGATAAACCTTTTCACCTACCACATATTCCTTTTTCATGGTCTTCAAGTCATAGGGCCTCATTACGACCCAGGCGGACTTCGCGGTGCTAAATGCACCGCGAAGCATGGCGGAAAGCCGCCGATAGCGCCATGGGGGTTGGCGGATTTACTGCCCCATTCCGACCTCGGCGGAGCGGTAAATCCCCAATCCCCATTCTGCCCTTCCCCATTCCCATTTTTGCCCCATAGGGTATAATGGGAGTGGGGAAGGAGTTAATTACGCCACCGTAAAATACGGTGGCGTAATTAACAACGAGGTCCCGTAGCGCCATGGTTTTCTCCGGCTGGTAAAACCAGGCGGAGAAAACCTCCATGGCGCTACGGGAACTCGTAGTATGGCGGAGAGGTACGCCATGCACTACGCTGGCGTAATACCCTCTCCGCCAGGGTCCTAATGAGGCCCATAGTATGACTTCATCCCTTCAGCCAACTTCTCTACGTTGCGCTGGGCACAAGCAAAATCATTCTGGAGATGCTTCCTGGGATTCTCAATATACTTATGAGTGGTGGACGCATTAATCAGAGTTTACTCCAGCATGCTATAGAGCAGATGCTGAGGTAAAACCGTGTTTGGTACGGTCATTCTTTGGAATGTCCGAACTTGGCCGAGAGTCAGCCACAAACTTATTCTCAACACCATTGCTCGATGTTGGGTGGTAAGCAATGTGTAGTTTTCCATTTACCCATAGAATCTCCCACATCTTGATCATCACCTCACTGGTAAAATGACTCAATCCTTGGAAGAAGGCTGAAACGAAAGAAGGTTTGGTTGATCATTAGAGCAGCAGCAGTCTCTGCCTTACGAGTTTGGCAAGAAGATATTCCACTCCCTTTATAATTAAGGATGTTACCATCAATGGTCTCGGGAGTATAGCTCAGCGGCAACATGCTTGTCTTGGATGCAAGATGACATGGAGCAAAACAGGTTTGATCCCCGGGTCCGCGCTTAGAAACCTCTGGGTATTAAGGGTGTTAGAAATAACCTATCATATCATAACATATATTTGTTTCCCCTAGAGGAGCGAATCACTGGCACAATGAAAACAACTTGCAAATCTGACCAAGGCAGTGTCATTGCCCTTTTCTGTATGGGAGCTCGATTAGTGGGAGTACTTGGTTGAAATAGAACACACAGGACACCACTTTAGATATAGGTTGATATCCTGGCCCATATGTGGCCTGTATGCAACTTTTCAAAATATTTATAATGTCTTGTCTATGACCAGCAGTAGCCGTGACATGGCCATGATCCAATATCAGGCTCCGGAATGATGTAGGTGCCACCCATTGGTAACATCCAGATAGTGATCTCTGCACCAACAAACAATCTTGGATCCGAAAAACATCTTGGAAAATGTTAGAGGAAAGCTCAATGGGTCTTCGATATGTTGACAGAATTTTCCAATAATAGTGTCCTCTTTTTGAGCCATTCTCAAGTCTGCGTACAACTGCACAATAGTAAAAACTGGGGGGAGCTGAATATGTGGGAGGAGAAGAGAGAAGTAGAGCCTGAGGTGTGAGGGGAACAGCTCATGTGGAGTTGGGCACAAGGGGAAGGATGCATTAGGCTGAGAGAGGAGGAGCCTAAGTTGCGAAGGGGACAGCGCACATGGAGTCAGCTGGAAAGGGGAAGGACGCACAAGGCCAGAAGAAGAGGAGTCAAAGTTCCTGGAGGGATAGCACACATGGAGTCAGGTGGGAAAACTTGCTTTCTAATCTCGACTGTAGCCTTCCTTCTGTCCTTATCCTTCTTCATCCTCACTGATGAGGGCCAAAAAGGCTGAAACATGTCTGTGGATGGTTGTGGCCTTTTGCAGAAGGATGTGACCTAGCAGTTTGGGCAGCGCTGCCACTTTTGTTGTGGGACCAAGCCTGATTTGCATATGGTCTTTCCCCTTCTGTAATGGCTTGGCAGGTGAAAAATGATGTCTGGAGATTTGCCCAGAGCAATGCCAGATGTTAAGATTAAATCTAAACCTTCCAGCCATCACCTCTTTGTTTGTGCATTCAACACGGTCAAAAACGCCATCCTGATCAATCATCTCTGTGCCAACCTGGGCATCATGGTCCAGGCCCTCACATAATTCACCTCCTTCCTCTCTGATCAACAATCTCAGGTTCAATTGGGGTCTTTTCACTCCACCACCTCTCTCTCCACATGTCGTGTTCCTCAGGGTTCTAACCTCTGACCCTGGCTCTTCAACCTTTACTTGGCACCTCTGGCCCACCTCATCTCTACCTCATCCAGGCAGAGAGTGGGGGGTGGATCTCTGTCCTCGGCTGGGGCCTCCCTCTGGAACAGCCTCCCTGCCTCTCTCAAAGTTGAGCAGGACCACCAAGTTTCCGGAAGCACCTCAAGGCCTTCCCTTTTTGCTTCTGCTTTCTCTCTCCCCTCTGCTGATGCACATGTCTGCTGCGCTAACTGGTTAACTGGTCACCCTCAAGGTTTTTATGGGCGCCATGCTCCTTCATGACCAGAAACCCCTTCCACTGCCTCCGGGCCTCCCACCTACTTAGGGACTGTATTTGCAACCCTTCAGTGCCCTGCCTCCTTGCACTTACTTGAGCTGGCCACCTCGTCAGCACTTACTTGAGCTTTCTTATTTTACTCTCTCCCTCCTTCCCCCTGGCACTTCTCCTCTCTCTTCCCACTCACACTTGCAGGATCTGAATGACACCAGGCCTAGTAAGATTGTTTGGTTTGACCTCCCTTTGTCTCTCCTTTCTTGTCTTGTCACGCCTAGAAACATTTGGGTACAGGTGCCTTATAAATGACTTATCATATCATACCATTAACCCATTAATTTCCAATACAAGCCATTAGTTCTTATTCCCCATTGTTGGCACCATGGTAGGAACATCCATCCACATAGACTGTGGTTATCCCCTAGCAGCTGTCTTCTTTGTAGTCCTTGTGCGTGGACACCAGATGATCTTTTGTCACTAAAACTTTAATCTTCATGACAGTTTTCTTGAACAGAATCATGCAAGTCCGCCAATCGTTTTGCTAAAGGACTCTAATTATTTGGCCACACCTGACCTCTGCAGGAAAGCCTTGCATGGACAGAATCCAGGAAGTAATTCTGGAAATAAATACACTCTCATCTGGTATTCTGTCAATTTGTAAGTACTGCAACTGTTGGTGTGGAGTCTCTACAATGATGCGCTCTGCCTGGATAAATGGGCAGTAGTTTTTCAGTCTCTCAGTAGCATTGCTAGGAGTGCCTTTTCACAATCATTGAATTTCTCCTCCACAGACAACAACATTCTGTTCCTGTAAGAGATAACTTGTCATGCTTTTGTAATGTAATGATACAGTACCTACTCTGTGTTAGGGAGAATTCTCTGTTTAGGCTGAATTTCCTAACCTAGTGAGTCCCCCAGCAGCTTTGCTGGATTTCTGGAGTTTGTTTTTTTCCATCCTGCCAAGAGTGAGACTCTTTTTTTTCCCACTCTTGGACATGAATGTGTGTAATTCCTTTGAATGTCAATGTGTTCTTTGGGCTATGGGGTCTTTTACCCCATAGGGTCTCATATGTTTTTCTATGTGTGTTACACCGCACCCTCCGTGACGTAGCACTGGGGCGTCCTAGCGGACCTCCATCATAGACTCCATACCCGGGGACTGACTACTGTCTCCCCGGGCATGTAAAGTCACCATTGGCGTTACTAGACCTAAATTTACTAACAGAACTAGTACACACCATCCTATTGTGGACATACTAGTAGGGGTAATTCGATTACTCATGGGTCTGTTATTCGAGGGGGCACTGTCCCATCCCCCCTCGTCGAGTTTTGGCTGGTGGCAGTGGAAACTACTTGTGATATTCGACCCCGAATATAACCCTATGGGATTCTTCCCATTGTTGGAGGTTAATACTTTTTCTCGTTAATCTCTAACATACCACCGGTTTATTTATCTTAAATAAATCTATCGGTTGGTATTTTCTGCCAGAACTCGTTTTTTAAAATGGCGTCTGTGTCCGTCTCTGTGACTCCTAAACCAAAGTGTGAGCCCTTTGTTCCACTTTTGGCGGGCCCCTACACAGAGGCCCTCCAAAGTGGTGCCATTCTGTCTGGGTACCACAGGGGGTGTGGGAGGGGGTTTAGGCACCCTGGACTGAGTTGCCTTGCCAACTCAAGTCGCACTCTGGTGTGATTGGCCCAAGTGGTGAGCCACCCCGCTCACCACTTAGCGTGTTTTGAGTGACAGCTAGGCTGAATGAATGGGGGTTTTCTGCATAAAAGCAGGGCTTTAGGGACTGGATCCTCAGAAGTCGCCACAGGACCTAAGAATCCGACGAGGGTAAAGCTGAGCCGACCTGCAACGACGACACCTCCGGTGGAGCCCTGCTGAACCGACTCACCACTTCCCCACGACAGAGGAGATCTCCCCGCCGGAGAGTCTCTTTCCCTGACGAGTGGGAACAACCAGTCCCCTTTGCTTTTTCTTCGTTCCAGGACGTAGTGGTCGAATTGCCCGTGCAGAGCACCCCAGCAACCAGATAGCCACTACCCCTGTACCGCAACCAAAAGGTGGTGCCTTGTGACGGAGCACTCCGCGGCTGGTCTCTTCCCTGGTGGTGCAACGAACTGCAACTTTCCTTCGACGACGAGATCATCTCTTCTCTTTGCAAAGACCCGACTTGCATCCACCACCAGGAACAACTGCCCCCGCCGGAGGTCTCTCCACAAACAAGGTACCGTGTCCGCCTGGCTTCCCTTGTGTCGGTTAGTGCGAGGTGTCTGAATCCTCGCCTCTCCATTGGGTCGCCTCCAAGCTTTCTCACCTCTCTGTTCTGAACTGGTCCAATCTTTCTATAACAATTTGCGACAAAGACTCGAAGTGCATTTCCACTGTGATACTTTTTTGGACACATCGCCTTGCCTCTCTCCGAGTGGGCCTGGCCTCTGAACTTTGCGATCTACAGTAGACCCTGCCTTACTTGCCTTGCATTTGTTCGTAAAAGTGTTGGTCCCGAGTTGATTTCATACCCTGCCTTTTCTCTCCCGTCCTAACGAATACTAGAGTGCCATCTAGGATAAAGCATTCACCTCTGTCTGCAAATAAGTGGTGCCGTTGAACCTAGACTTGTCGAACTATTGTTAGTGGGATTGATTTTTCTTATAGTAATTGTGCTTGAAGTGTTTACCGTATTAGTGCCAGTGTGTTTTCATAGATGTTTTTTTATAAATAAATAACTATATATCTTTACACCGAAGCCTTGTTCCGTGTTTGCTTGTTCTACTGTGTAAATTGCCCTATCTTGTATACTCCACATACTGCCTAACTCTTCTTGAGGGAAGTCTGACTACTCAGCCACAGCTACCAAGTGAATCTGTGTGGTACAGACTGCTACCAAGTGGGTTTACTGACAAACACCTGTAGTCCTAAATCTTTTGCAGTGGTACCAGAGGGAACTGCACAGGTTTCCAGCCTAACACTCTGCCTAATTCTAGGGCCAGGTTCAAATTCACCCCTATAACCATCACAGAAACCATTAAAACCATCCATGACCTAAAACCATCTGAATGACAAGGTGACATCTGCCCAGCCTCGCTCATAAAAGACTGTGCCAAAGAACTGGCCCCCTTTATCACTAGTTACCAACAATTTCTCATCTAGCAGCATACCAGAAAATCTCAAACCTCGCTACTCCCACTTCTCAAAAAACCTACACTACACCTGAACATCCCCACAAATTACTGTCCTATCAGCACTGCACCCTTCCTCCTCAAAATACTGGATAGGATAGCATATGTGCAAATACAAAAATACCTGGAAGCACACAACCTCCTTGGCCTCAGGCAATCAGGTTTCCGCCCTGGTCATGGTACCGAAACCGCCCACCTGGACCTAAAAATCCAAATGGACGCAATAAAAGACAAGGGCAACATGGCCATACTCCTCCTTCTAGATCTCTCTGCAGCCTTTCACCTGGTCAACCCCAATATACTGTGCAAACACCTTGCCACAGCTGCCCACTTCTCAGACATCATAAAATGGATTGAGTCCTTTTTATCCAACTGCACCATGAGGGTATTCTCAACCACTGTGGTGGATCCACCTGCCCCAGTTACTTGCAGAGTTGGCCATGCATCCTGAGTCCCTCCCACACTCTACAACATCTTCACCAAGCCATTGTTCGACCAACTACACACACTCGGAGTCATCTACACTAACTATGCGGATGACACCCAAATACTCCTGCCCATCCCTGGAAATCACAACTCAGACTCCAAGGCCGTGAACAAAATGTACCTTACCATTATGGCCTGGTTGGTGCACAAGGAGCACTGCCTGAATGATGGAAAAACAGAGATACTCCTCATTGGCAGTCAATCACGGGTTAACAATCTTACGGACGACTACAAATCATTTATCATTGATGGTAACATTATCACCACACCCAAAGCAGTAAAAACATTAGGCATCTATCTCGACTTGTCACTCACACTGACCAGGCAAGTCAATGCTATAGCGTCGGCAGCCAGCTATACTGCTAAATTGATCACTGCCAGTAGACCCTTCCTGACCACAGACAACTGCATTACCCTGGTTAGAGTGCTGATACTGTCTAGGATGATTACTGTAATTCCCTCTTCGCTGGCTCCAATGCCGGGAACATTAACATATGACAAATCATTCAGAATAATGCGGTCAGAGTGACACTTAACATACCTAAAAAAGATCATATCTCAACAGCTGTACATAAGATCCACTGGCTCCCCGTCCAGGAGTGCATTTCATTCAAAACTCTGTCAATGTTCCAAAGCTCAATCCATCAGTCCCACCCGATCTACCTAGTGCTTCTGCCTCGACTACCCTCACTTCAAGCGCCAAAAAGCCAGTGGCTGCAGCTTCCTGGTGATCACGTCCAAACAATGGAACACCATGCCTCTTTCACTAAGATCAGATCCCTTACTATGGTCCTTCCGTGAAGGCCTCCAAACGTGGCTATTCAACCAAGGGAACCAGTAACACACAATCCCTCCAACGCACCTCTTGCTGCTACCAAAACCACTGCCCCACTTATGCTCTCCAGTATCATACTACATTGCCTGTACCTGTAACCGTTGTAATAACTGTTAACTTGTTCTCTGATGTATCCTAACATAACTTGCACTGAATGTAACCCAACGTAAATTGCACACAGTGTAGCCCAAGATAATATGGAACTATTCTAACCACTGCACTTATGTAATCAGCACCTAGATGCCCCCGGGCTAAGTGCACTTAACAAATGTCAAAATAAATAAAATAAATAAATAAATAAATAAATAAATAAATAAATAAATAAATAAATACCACTGTCAGACATGTATCTGAAAACCCTGTCTCTAAGAGCAACTAACTAAGCCAAACAAGAAGCTTGAGAAAGGGGTATTTTCAGTTGCTTAACTGCCTCGGATCGTTCCAGACCCAACTCACACTTCACTCTGGCTTTCATAAATGGACCAGAAGTCAGTTGACCTCTGCTTAGCCCTCAATGAACATTCAACTGTAATTAGTGAGTCCGAGAAACCTTCTAAATTCTCACAGAGTGGTAGGGTCTTTAAATTTCTATAACACTTCCACTTTCTTTGTCCGGCAGAATTAGGACCCTCAGGCCTCATCTCATGCCCTAGAGAGTTCACCTTGGTCTTACTTCATTGTGCCTTCTGAAAGGACAATTTAACTCCAGCTTTCTGCAACTCTGGGCCAGAACATAGAACATTTCTGCAATATGTTCTTTCACAGTTGAGCTCTTGATCAATACATCCTCTACATAGACCCGGTTTCGCCTCTCGCCCAAGTTGGGCATGGCCTTATGAAGGAATATATCGAACTAATTTCTGGAGTTTATATAGCCAAAGGGGTTCATGTCCATATTTATTGGTTCCCCCCAAAGGGAAAGGCAAACTTGTATTGGTCTACGATACTCACGGGTACTATCCAATAACTGTTGATCATATCAATGGCACAGTAGACTTTTGACTCTTGATTGATGTAGGGAAGGGGACACCTTGACATGTCGCAGGTCTGCACATAGTCTCCATTGCCCAGTCTTGTGCCTAAAACACTTGTGTACAGGCGTGTTATAAATGCCACATCATATCATATCATATCATTGTCTTTTAGTATCCCCAGTACCAGTTTTTAAAGGTACTGCGGATCGGACAAATTATCCCACAGGATTCCAGGTTCTTGATAATCTTCGTGAGTGACTCCAGGGATATGTGAGGAAACAGGTATTGCTTGAGGAATATTGTAGCCATCTCTGGGTCCGTAGGTATCATAATTGAATGAATCGATGTGTGTTCACAATTGTAAACATCTACTGAAAATATATCCTAGAAGTGCAGGAATAACTTTTTCAGTTGCTTTCTTTGCTCCTCAGTCACACAGGCTTCTGATAGATTGATTATTACTAGACCATCTGCCTCAAATCAAATCAAATCAAATCAAGTCAAAAAACCTCAGGCTTGAAAATCTCAGCAGTATCCTCCAGTTGAGTGGCGAGATCTCTTTTAATGAAGTTTACCTGGACATGAGTTTCTATTGATTGGAGGTAGTTGCTGTTGAATCTAAATACCAGTTCATCCTTCATGATGTCACAGGTTTAATCTTTCAGCCCATAGGGGCATGAAGAGTGCACAAAGAATTTTCTGCCATGAAGGGCAAAAAATGTATCTGCAGGGATATTGTCAATGGTGTCATAACAAAGGTTAGGAACTGGTCCTATAATTTCATTCCCTAAATCAATAGAATAGTATAGGGCATTAACAGCCATTCCAATAGAGGTATTTGTGCCCAATGTAATGCTCTGAGGGTCGCTGTTATCCACCAACATTCAAATTGTGTCATGTTCTAAATCCACTAGAGGTGATGGATATAAATACAAACCTTGTTATTGGAGGTGAGAGTTCAACTGTAAGTAAGCATTTTGCCCTCACTTCATTTGGATGTCAATTGTGAATTGTCACACTTGTCATTTAATGGTTATCTCTTCCACCACTTGGACTTCAACTGCATATGGCAACAATTGAGCTAAAGAAATACCCTCCCAATGTTTTCAAAGCGAAGTGTTACCCCACCGCCCATGACCATACTTTGTTGATAATTAAATCTAGACTAATTGTGAATTGATGGAACATGTCACTACCCGAAAAAAAAGTCAGACGGGGCATATCTAATAAACCAGTGATTATGTTCTATAGTTTTGTTGCCAATGGAAACTTTTAGCATACATCTGTTAGGAAGGAAATGCTTAGAATCTGGTGTTTGCAAACCAACTTTCCCTTTATTAATCAATCTAAATGTGGGTATGGTCTGACCGTTTTGGTTTTCCTGAATAATCCTCTGCTGCTGAAGCTTTTTTCCATTATTCAGACATATTCTGACAAGCACTGGCTCCTCCAGATCATTTATCTGAATGGCGAAGAACAAGTGTTTGTCCTTTTCAGTCAGAATTGACACTGGATTTTCATCATTCTCTTTCAACAGACCTGGTTTTTCTTCTATATTTTGATTTATATAATATCTCAAAGAGTTCTGTTCCAGTGTGGAGTACCATTCGTAGCTGGGAAAAAGGTTGATCTTCACTAGTTGGAACGAATTCCCATTGCCAACCTGTTTTCCAGAGATGATGGTGATTTCTGGGACTTTGTTGTTCTGGAAGTGAAATTCCAGTTCTATGTTATTTTCTTTATAGGAATTATGTTGAAGTACTCTGCCGTAATTCTGCCAGAAAAAAATACCAATTTTATTTTTTAATTTGGGGGATCCTCCGCCCAAACCCCCCATTTCCTATACTAATCCCCTATACTAGGCACCTCCCCACCTGTGAAGTACTTTGGCAGAATTCCTGTCGAAAAAAAGACTGGATACCGAAATTCCAGTTGATTGGTATGCTGCTCAATGAAAAAGTTTGAGTTTGATCACTCAGTTAGACTGTGTCCATAAAAACTGGTTTACACAATCAATCAGAGGTGATAACCTCCGAAGGAAATCCTTTCCCAGTAAACAGAGAGTGTCTCCTGGAGTCACTACTATCACTGGGTGTTTTAAACAGTGTCACTCAATTTTTATTTCTAGATCCGTAATCCCGGTGATGGAAATATCTTCTCCATCAAATTTCCGGATTTCTCCAGTTGTGAGGAGAATCTGGTGACGCTTCCCCTTCCTAGATGCAGTTTGTCACAAGCTTCTATAGACAGAAGAGTAGCTTTGGATCCAGAATCCACCAGATAATTCACACTGACTCTGAACCATTACTGGGGCATAAAATCTGCCATCCTTTGCCTCAAGTCTGCAGAGAAAGTGTGAATTATTGTGCAGCTTGGCCGTCATGTCAATGTCGAATCTAGTTACTGTGTGATATTGGGGGGTTTCCGTGGCAACCTCACCCTGTTTTAGCACCCTGTTTAAGATCGAGTTCCAGTGTCTGAGATCAGACATCTGCGGGAAGAACCCTGCATTTGGAAATTATATTTGTAGTCGAGGGTTCCTCTTTCTATTCTGATTCTTTGCTGGGCCTTTCTATCTGAAGAAAGTCCTCAGTACCTGTCTGCAGGGAGGATACTTCTACAGTTTTGGGATTATCTGGATCACTGGGTTGAGGTATAGGGGTTCTTTACCTGTGTCTGTCTCAATATTTCTGCTGTTGGACTCAAGGTCTCTTTTGACCCATTATTATTTTTTTTTTTGTTTGGAAGGGATTCCCGCATTCCTGAAAACAAAAATGACCTTACATGAATCCTCTTTTCACTCACAAAGGGGATTATTTGGTTTTCTTTCTCTTTAAAGTGAGTTTTTCTTTGGTCTTTTGTACCTACTTCTTTGGGTTCCAAATTCTAGGGGGTGGAAGAGTCATTATTAGGTTCAGAGGTTTCCACAGGTCTTTCCCAGCTAAGAAAGGGATTGGAATCTCCCTTCAACCATCCTCAGGACCCTGTTTGTTTTCTTTACTTACCTCCAGTCATTTCCCCCAGGGCATCAGACTCGCATGTTGGAGCATTCTGAGAAACATTGTTATTCTGAGGGTTGGACTGGGCCCTCAGCATGCACCCCACCCAACTGGTGCACCGATCACTCCAATAGGGTAAACTTCTCTCTTCCCTTAGCGTTGTAGGTAGGTCTTGGCTTATAGCTCTGTGGCTCCTTAGAAGGGTAATCTTCCCTTCTAGCGTAGTAACTCAGTCATTGTTGAAAATGGCCACCATAATTTTCAGCCCTGGTTCTCCCTTCTCGAGGGTCCTTGGTCTATTGTCTGAAAACCGAGGAGTAAGGAGGAGGACTGTTTTGAAAATTTTTATTTGAACACACCTTTGGAACACTTCATGTTTGGAGTTGGCATGGCACTGCAGGAAATTCAGAGGGGAATTCCCCGGGGAAGTACTTACCTGGTTTGAATCCCACCTTTGTGACGGAGGCGTGTAAAAATAACTTGGAATGGGCCTCATAGGAGTAATGTAGGTGGTGGGGTCAGAAGGGTCAGTGCTTTAGTAACTTGACTGACTACAGCTCAATTGAGCCTAGGTGAAGAGTCTCCTCTGCCTCTCACTCTGCGTGTCAGTTGAAGGAGTATTTTTAGCCCCTGCCCCGTCTCCAGGTTCAAAGGAGGGGTAGGTTGCACCTCTGCTACTTTTGAAGCAGTCGGTGTAGTATTTGGTTTTGAGAGTTTATGGTTACTTTTATCATTCACTGGTTTTGGCACCTTATAAATCCTAATAGCTTGCTTTAATACCCAATGCAGTGTCCTACGCCAATCAAAATCACAAAACAATTGACTAATGATGTAATTGGATAATGCATGAGTATGTAGTAACACATTCTCTACTATTGGGTTTCACCCGCTTTGAAGTCTGCACAAATGCACTTTTCATATGGTCCTTAACAAAACCTTTTTTCAGTTTGGTATTCCTTCTGCGCCTCTGAACCCATTCTCCTTCATAATCAGTTCTGTTGTTGGAACTCTAGTCCCTCACTTCTAGGTTCTCCTTATCTCTACTATATCTTTATTGTATTGGGAATGTCTTCTGTAAGCATGGGATCTGGATTCCTCCTTTTGCCTGCATCGCCGTGTATTCACCTTTCGGTGCAGGATAATAGACAGTCTCGTCTTCAGACAGTTGAAAATATGCACTATCCCTCCTGGGTGGAGGTTTTTAAAATGCACTTCCTAGGATGATACTTTTGCTTTTCCCTTTCAGATAAGCGGGCTAGATGATCTCTCTGCAAGATCATATTTTGCAAGATTAATTCTCTGATCTTCTCATCATATGTTTTTGCAGGTTCAGAAGCACCTATGGGACTATTTGGTCACACGCGACACACTGGACTGGCCACCTTCCCTACTTTTTGGTAAATGTGAATATCCATCAATATCAGATAAGGACCAGCCTTCTTGATCAGACTGGTTAGAGATAGGGCAAGTCCACCAGCCTCATGTCTCCCTGATCTCTATAAGGGGCATGCATGAGGTCAGTTCCATCATGTACATGGGGAGTTGTAAGTGAATTATATAAGAGCCTTGATAGGAGGGTTTGTTCACCCCATCATAGGACCCCATCCCATACAATGGATGGTCAGTCTGTTTCAGTGCCAGTTTGTATTCCTTATGGTCATTATTTAATTTCAAACATGTGCTTACATTCAGAGAGTTGGGCTTTTAAATCTGATGCTGAGCTCTGAGTAGCAAGTTGGTCCCTCACTTTCTGTACCTCTTCTTGGAGTACTTTGTATTCCTTCTGAGAGCCTTGCATTATTCGTGAATTTCTGTGGCATTTGTTCTTGAAATTACAAGTTCTCTCTCCTGAACATCTCTCCTTTGCGCTGCCTCCAACAAGTCATTCTTTGCTTACCTCAGTTGCTCCATGACATCCATATTTTCCTCTCTGATTCTGACCAATTCCTGAGAAACAGGCTGACCCTTATCTAGATCCATGTTCAACTGATTCACACTGGACAATGTTATCCTGACTAAAACTTTTTTTTCTTTGATCATCTGCATTTTCCATTGCTTCAGAATATTTACAGTGTAAAGTGCATCTGATCGAAATCATTTTGTGAGTCAATCTCTTTGATGATTAATTGAGTGTTTTCACTTTTGAGCTCATTAACAGACTGTTTGAAGGAGACAATTTCATCCAGCAATGCACTATTGTACATAGTGAATTCATTCAATGTATGTTGTAGTTGGACTAAGGTTTCAATACTCTCTTTATGTGTGTCTTGGAGTGCAGAGAACTGCATTTCCTGCTCTGCGCTGGCCTGTTGTTAAGTCTGTACCTCTTTTTTAAGTTGTTCAAGGAGGTTTTCATATTTGAGTTAAAAAATGGGTCGATGCTGTAACTTGTCCTCTAACTTCCTGGGTGATAGCTTGGTCGGTTCAGCAAACAAACTTGCCTCTTTCAGGTCTTCAGTCTTTTTCAGCATACTAGCACCTTTATTTTGCAAGCCCTCATCTATGAAATGCCAATGAAAATACAACTGGTGCATGAGCAGGGCCATTGTAATGTATTCTTCACTGATGTTTTGGGTCATATAAAATTTCTCTAGGGCTTTGTTTAAAATTCCACAATCATGCCAAATGACAGGGCCTACTAATGTCAGTTCTACCATGTGCAGTTTACTATTTCTGGTCTCTTACCCCCTCTCTCCCCCCCATCTGCTAATGTGTTTGCAGAATCTATAAAGGAGAGAAAGAACACAGTCTGAGCGCACCATTTTAGGGTGCCAATTTAAGGTGAATGCCGGGTGACAATTGATACCCTGTACCGCTCCTGGTAACATGCAAGAGAGAACTCAGGTCAAATGAATACTCAAATAAATGAGTCATGCACAACAATATCCCTCATGCAAATCAAATTAAGGCAGCTACCTAAAATGTGATGGGTCAAATTTACTATCTAGTCTGATTGGTATATGGCCTAATTTATATAAAATGTAACACCCTTCTTTTTAAACCAAAGAAATTAACATGTGCAGCACCTTTCTCTGACATCCCTACACACTTCCCAGTTCTAGCAATATTCTAGCACAACACACATTCCATGAAATACTCTCCTCAGCTGATAATGCAAACCTTTCCTGTGTCACTATACAGCGAGAATGTTCCCATTCAATTGGATTTCCTTGCTCACCCTTTATAGAGAGTGTGCTTTTAAATCAGCTATTTTCCCTGTGATTCACAATGAATGTACTTTTCTGCACAGCACAGGTGCAGAGATTCACTTTACTATTGGATTCCCTTCTACTTTAATGCAGGGTTCTGGTAGCGCTGATCAGTTTGGAATTTCATTTGATCAATACACTCCTCCCCTTTAGGGGATATTTGGGGTCGGTAAAACGGATGTAGGTGATACAAAATTACTTTAAAAGACTATATTATTCACACTTGGAGAGATGTCGGAGATTTCAAACTTCCCCCAGATCGCCCGAGCATCATTTAACTGATTAATGTATTCATTAAAAAGAAAATGCTAGGGATCTACTTCTGGGTGCCTACCTCATTAATGTAGGGGGAAGATACTAATTCCAAAAGACATCCCCACCAATGTATTGTTCCATTGGAGTAGCGCACTTACTTTGAATTTCTCTTTGTTCTGCACAGGAGCAGGCATCTCATATAAAAGCAGTGGGATCTGGTTGGACTGTTTTCCTGTCTCTGTTATGGATGGCCTCCAGCATGAACTTTTCTGTCTTCCTCTCCTAATATGTAAGATTATTTTATTTAGCATTTTTATGCAGCGCCACTGCATGTGTTTAATGCATTGCTATAATGTGATACAGCAAGGCATGTGTTGCCAGTGTGACATGGATATGTATATGAAGACAGGCTATTCAGTCAAAAACTATTTCTACATCTAAAATGCAAACAATTTTTTTACATGTAAAATGCACATTTTTTTTCTTTTCTCATCTGAAATGCCTCTGTTGCAGGAGACACATTAGATAATTTAATGAATTAACACCATTAACCGTACTAACATAATTCTAACTTTTAATATTGTAATGTGTTCTCCAGTGCAAAATGCGGCAGGCTGAAACTCACACTAGACTGTGTGCAGATTTTTTTTTTTTCTCTCTCTGTGCTCTGTCCACAGTATTTGCAGGAAGCAAAAACTTGAATAAGCAGGAAATCAGTTTTGTTACAGTTGCTTGCTGTAAAAGTAAGCCATTGTTCAAGAGAAGGAGGGTAGGACATGATAGAATTTTATTGGTTGAATTCGTTTTGTAGGCTGTAACAGAGCTTTTCTGATGAATCTCCGAGAGAAAGAAAGAGAGAAGACATTTGGCACAGCGGGGAGAAAGACTCGGCTGGTGTGGCTGGGGAGTTTCCTGATTGAGAAGAAGGTCCCAGTGCACTGCTACACAGGTTGGGAAATTCCAGTCAATAAGCCCTGGCTTGAGTGACGGCAGATGCACGTCCTCGCTGGGGCGATTTAAGAGGGGGTACTGAGCCATTTCCAGAAGGCGACCAGCCTGAGGAATTCGCATGCAGCACAAGCTCGGTAAATATATTGCAGAGTGCGGGGGAGGTGTGTGTGTGCGAAACCTATTCAGGCAGAGTAGAAGAGGAAATTCCTGGATTTAATCAACATGTCTAATGTTGCAAATTGAGTGTTCTCTTGCTGTATTCCTTTTCATTTTGTTACAGATAAAGTAAAGTGAATATTTCTACTGCTGTGAAACTTCCAGTTATTTCTGTAAAAAGGGTAAGATGGTGTTGAAATGCAATTGTTTATAATACACTAAAATATCTGAAAACAGACGGGTAGTGTGTTTTTTTTTCTCTTTTCTTGGTGCATCTATCATTATAGCACTGGTAATATGGGGAAGATTTTAGACAGTGCATTTGTCAATTTTCATGTAGATAAAACAGAAAGAACAAGGTAGCTAAAAATCAGACTTGGCAGTGAAATAGCTGTGTGCATGGTTCCACTCAGTATATGTGTGTGTGACATTTGAGTGGGACATAATGGATTAGTCTGCTGGAGGTAAATGAGTCAGCAGAAAGAGAGACTTCTGCATATAGTTCACTAATGTAAATAAATTAATGATATACCACATGATTTAACTCGCTGGTGTAGATAAATCAGTGAGAACAGCCCAAGGTGGCACTCCATATGAAAATGTGGTGTTTCTGAAATGTAGGCCTGAGGTCCCTCTAGTGATCACACGAACAATCTAAACAAAAATAAGGGGATCTGGATGTTGGGGCCACAAATAAAACAAAGAAATCATGCCCACAAGTAAAAATGCACACCAACTAAATATATCTGTGTACTGAATTAATGCTCACAACTATACTACCATAATACCAACCCAATCTAAATGTAAGGAGTGATTATTGCTAAATTACTTTTATTTTTGGTGGTAAGAAAATACCGTTAGGCCCCAAATCTACACAAAATATCCAACATATTTATGGTGCGTTGCAGGCCGGGAAAGTGATCACAGAGCACCTCCTGGGCGTGGCAAGTGTGCCTCACACTGCCATCTGTACATAAAAGGGAATCCATTTCATAATAGCAGTGTGTCACTAAAAACAAATTTCAGAATGTCACAAAGGGAAACCACATTCTCAGACCTAGTGCAATATTTAGAGGCAAAGTTATTTGCACATGGGACGTGGTCATGGAATAGTACCTCAGAATGGCATGACCGCATTCAGGGTGAGGTGCAGAAAGAAAAACTAGACAATATTTTTGCAGAAGGCAGCATAATTCAGGTCTGCCTTACAAGGTTATTGAATGCAGCTGATAAAAATGCAAAGAAAGATTGTCTAATACGGCTATGCGCCAAGATCTGGTTTATTTTGAATAGGTCCCTGCGAATGCAGGAAAATGATACCCAGCTAATTAACAGGTTAAAGACTGACTTAGATGGGGCAAGTAAGAAAGAGGAAATGTTAAGAACAGAGTTGGATGTATGCCAAAAAAGACTTGCAGTTTAAATGCAGAGATTTTGATGCTCAATTGTCCAAAAGCAAGAAACAGTTTGAGGACAGTGAGCCAGAATTGGTACGCTTAAAAGCATTAGTGGACAATATTAGACAAGATAAAGATGAGGTGGTTTCAGAGATGCAAATTTTACAAAAAGAAAATTTTGAAAAAGAAAGTGACCTCCAAAATGTAGAACAACAGGTGATTAAAATGCTTCAAGAAAGAGACAAGCGAAATACGGAATTTAATGAATGCCAAATGCAAATGTGCGACATGCAGGAGGTAATTAATAAAATGAGTGATGAAAACAACTATTTGCAAAACGAAGCAGACAGGCTCCTTAAAAACTGTAAGGACTTAGAACAGCAAATGTGTATTCACAGGTCCCAGGAGAGGCGGCAGGGTACTACATTCAATGGAGTGGAGGTGAATTCTATTTCTACCCAAAGAGCTAGTGCTCCAGTGACGGGGCCGGTGACTGAACTTGGTTGCAGCGCCCTTGGGGGATTTGATACTCCCATTGGGGGCCGCCACCAATCCCATACACCTGGAACCAGGGTTGAGTCACCAGGTAGTGCAATTCCATGTATTGCAACAAGTAGCCCCATAAAGATAATGGGCCTCATTACGAGTCAGGCGTTAAAGGGTTAACGGCGCCGTAAACGGCGCCGACCCTTAACGCCTGATTACAAGGTCCCTTAACGCCATGGTGATTTTAATGCCTGCTTTTTGCAGGCGTTAAAATCCATGGCGCTAAGGGACCATGGTGCTAATTACGCCACCGTAATTTACGGTGGCGTAATTAGTGCCTTCCCCACTCCTATTATGCCCTATGGGGCAAAAATGGGAATGGGGAAGGGTAAAATTGGAAATGGGGATTTACCGCCCCACTCACCTTGGAATGGGGCGGTAAATCCGCCATCCACCATGGTGTAAACGAAGTTTACACCATGGTGGTAAGGGTACGACCCAGGCGGTAACTTACCGCCTGGGTCGTAATGAGGCCCAATGAAATCTATTAAAGCCCTGATCGAACCATTTAAAAAGGGAGGGGAGTGCTGCATTGAGGATCACTTAGAAGCGGTTCATGACATCTTTAAAGCCCTCCAGATCCCTAAGGAACAGTACAGGCAGTATTTTCATTTAACTTTAGATGCTCGGACGGCCAGCATCATAAGGGGATTAAATGAACAGCAGAATATGACATGGGCGGAGTTTGGAAAATAAATTAGGCATCATTTTTCTCCTTTCCAGTCATTACAGGAGGCAAAGAAAGTTGCTTACACAATCACTGCTGGGCCTAATACATCCACTCGCCAGTTTTTACAAGACTTAAAAAGAGCATTTTCTCGCTTTGATGTATCTTTTGACCCCAATTCTAATGAATTTAAAACTGCCTACTTATATGGGCTACAGAAAGACATCATATCTCAATTGGTCCGTGAATTTGATCGTGACAAGTCCCTTGAGTGGATTGTGCATCAAAGCACAAAACTATATGAGGTGCTCTATTGTCAGGGTAGAGAAAGTGATAAAATGAAAGATACTAGACCTAAATCTAAAGAACCCTCAGCAACAGTGATGGAAATCAGGTCCGCCAAAATGTCCCTTGAGTCTGCTCAAAGTCTAGGTAAAAATAATTTGGCACCTGAACAAAGGATTAATCAACAAAGGTCATCACACTCTGCACCAATGTTTCAATCACATGATCCTAGTAATAGGGAGAGCTACATCAGCCCTAGGTATTTAGGAGATAGGCCCCAGGCAGGCTATCGGCCTGATATGTCCAATATGAACAATAACCAGAGACAAAATCAAGATCAAAGTAATGATGGTCCCTACCAGACATTGGGGACACAGAGCAAATTTGATCCCAACACCATGATATATGGTAATCAGGATAGACCCCGATATGTGGATCGATTTGCTGATAATGGGAATCAACATAGGAGCCGGTACCCACAACATGAGAGACAGGACATGGGACAGAACATGAATTACACCCCACGGCAGTACAATGATTCCCCACCAGGGGACTATAACCAAAGGATGGGCGCACCCCGCTCCCCTCCACAAATGAATCAAGAGTTCAGAAACCATCCCAATAGAAATCACTCACCTGAGAGGTATCAGAATAGATCCAATCAGGGAGAAAACAACCAATATCGATCTAGGCCACAGAGAGAGGATTCTAAAGAGATGGAAAGATTCCAGTGTCTCGAGGCCCAAGTGAAGATGTTGGCTGAACAAATAGGAAGGCTCTGTACAGTACAAAAACAGCCATCAAAGGAGGGGGCAGATGGTCATAGCAATGACCGGGGAGCTTCTGAAAAGTGACTAAGTACTCAGGATACATACAGCGCCGAAAAGACAAATTGCTCTGATGTAATTTCGCATAATGACTCTGAGATGTCTAATGATTTAAAAGTGAAAATGCCAGTAAATGAACATGTAACAGAAAGTGCAAATACTTCTAAAAGAGAGGTACGGTTTAACCTAGAGCTAAATCAAACATTGAAGATTTGTACAAATGAAATAAGAAAACCTGAAACTCCAAAAGAACAAAGAGACAGATTTAAGAAAAAATTACTCATGCATGGGGAATACCAGTAAACAGGGAGTAAGTGGGGATGCTATAATTTCTTCCATGGACACTCAGAACAATGACCAAACACAGGCAGAAAAAGGAAATACTCAAAAGGAGGGTACAGGTCAATCACCTGAAGAATTCTTTGAGCCACATATTTTTGAAGAGGCTGAAAGGGCTGGTACCACACTAAATGATCATAAATGCACAGAATTAAACAATGACAGATTGCTGAATGATGTTGTTACACATGTTCAGTTGGAGGGTTGTAATGTGGCCCCTGATGATACCTGGATGGATAGGCGAACAGTGGCCACACTCCAAAAAACCTCTGAACATGGAGAAATGAATAAAGTCTATCGCGCAGAAATGGACAAAAAGGAGGGAAAAATGTATTTCCATTTACCAATGTGTTTATCCAAAAGTGAAAAAGGCCTGAGAAAGGGGAGCCCCGAAATCAGTAAGAATACACACTTCTTACGTGTGTTAGAGGAAGTTGAAGACAGGTATTATGCTCCCTTCACTGTAGAAGAAAAATGCCAAACATTTGCAATGATTGACACTGGCACACAGGCCACAATTATGTCTAAGGAGCTGGTAAAGAGTATCAATGAAGGGAGATCCCCACAGAATCAGATCACGGTTAAGGAAAATCAAGGTCCAGTGCATAACTTTAACGGGGAGGAGATGCCCATTATAGGTATAACTGAGGTTGACATACAAATAGGAAAACACAGAATGAAACAAGAGGTATTAATCACATCTCTTTGTGAAATTCCATTTCTGATGGGGACAGATTGCCTGAAAAGATTGTCTCCTCTCATAGATGGGGTAAATGGAGTGCTGTGGTCCTTAACCAAAAAACCATTGAGACCCAAGAAACTAAAATCACAAAACAGCAACATAAATGAATGTCACACCATTGCCAAAACAAATGATGCAGTGGAGGTGTATCTCCAGAATAGTTGCATACCTAGTGTCACTGTTATATTAATGTGTCAAGACAAAATGCAGAGCGACAATGAAAAACTATTTGTGCAAATATACTTGGACCCAAGGAAAAAATGGCAGACTGCCATAGATGAACACACCTTACATTTTTATTTAAAGGAAAAGACATATAAACAGGATAATGCTCCCAAAGTAGGTTCAGAAAAACACATTACCACTCTTGCTGAAATACACATGGAAGATGAGCAACCATGGGTTCATGTTGGTATAAGTGACCGTTTTAAAACAATAAAAGCCACTTTAGCGCTTGAACAGGAAAGGAGCTTCATTAATGAGAAATTGTTGCAAAAAATAATGCAGAGGGACGAGATCCCGAAATTTAGGATTAAAAACCAGTATGTTTCTGGGTTGGACAGTCCAGTCTTTGAAAACCGAATTGCAGGAAGATGCATGCTGAAAATTAGTATTGGGCAGAAAACAATTTACCATAATGTATGGATAGTGAGTGGAGCACAAAACGACTTTTACATGGGCAATGACATCATGCACAGAATGCGTATGGTGTTAGATTTTCCTAATCAAAAAATATGGTCACGCCTAGGTGGGCCGGTACCTGAATTTGAAGACAAAAGAAGGGCTTATCACTGTGCACAACTGGTCCCTTATGCAAATGAATTACAAATCAGGAAAGATACTATTATCCCTGCATTTAACAAACAGTTTGCAATAACACTGAAATGCAAAAATGGACAGCAGATGAAAGATTCTGATGCATTTGTGTGCCTGAATGAATCCATAAAACAGCAAGGCCTGGATTATGAATACATTCCATTGGTAGATATTGGTGAAGGGTCTGTAAAAATTATGATTAATAATACAAGTTGCCAAGATATTCCTTTAGAGGAAAATTCCCCATTAGGAATGGCCATACAAAAATCACATTATACTGCAGCTCTAAATAACATGGTGATTGGAAATATCCCTGAAAAGTATGTAGATGCCAAGGGTGAGTTGCCAGAATACCTGGACTCTCAGCCCAAAGGAATATTTAAAATTCATTCTGTGTACCCTTATGATTCAAGTGAGACAGTGTGCTGTTATCAAGAGAATTGTGTAACATTTGACTTAAGTGAAAATGAAATGGAAAATCAGCCCATTGAAATGGAAGCTGACATGCCAAAACATGTAAAAGTGGCAGCTTTACAAAGAGACACAGCCACACAGCTAGAGGAAAGCGCTGAGATTCCCCTACCAGAACATTTTCCAGAATTTTCCAAAATGGTAGAAGAGCAGATCTTATTAGCGGATGCGTGTGACAACAATGGAAGAAGATATTTATCGAATTTAAAGATGTATTTGCAAAAGGCGCTTATGATTGTGGGCTAACTAATTTACATGTGGACACACTTCCGGAAGGGTGTAGCAGAAGTCCAGTATTTGTACGCCAGTATAGACTACCGCTGGCATGTTTAGAATCATTGGCAGAGATTATTAAAAATTTAGAATCGTGAGGAATCATCAAGCCTATCCATACCACATCCAACACGCCCATTTTAGGTGTGTTAAAGCCAAATGGTCAATGGCGGCTATGTGCAGATTTGAGGGAGTTAAATAAAAGAGTACCAGTGTCCAGATGGCCACTGCCATTCATTGATCAGGGCCTAGCTCAGGTACATGGTTCAAAAGTGTTTACCACATTAGATCTCACCTCTGGATATTGGTGCGTGCCATTGGCAGAGGAGATACAGAATTTATTTTCCTTTACATTTGACAGGACTCAATACACATGGGTTAGAACTCCGTTCGGGTACATTAATAGTGGGAGTGAATTTGGAATATTTTTGAGGAAGGCCATGCCTGATGCAGCGGAAAGAGGAACCATAGTTTGTGGATGATGTCCTGATAAAAAATGAAAGCTTAAAAAACCATTTTGATGAAATAAGACGTGTTCTTGGCCAATTGCAGAAAGCAGGCGCCAAAGTATCTTTACAAAAAGCATAATGGTGCAAGAAAAAAGTGCATTTTCTAGGCCATGAAGTAACTGAACATGGACTAAATCCACAAAAGAAGAAAATAAAGGCCATACAAAAACTAAAAGACGCTAAAAATGTGAAAGGGGTGAAAAGTTTATTGGGAATGACAGGCTATAACAGAAAGTTCATTGAAAATTATGCTGAAATCACTCAACCATTCACTAAACTGCTAAAACTAAATACTCTGTGGAAATGGGAGAAAGAGCAGTCTGAGGCAGTAGCCAAATTGAAGGAATGTCTTGTAAAGGCACCATGTTTAGCATACCCCATAAAGCATAAGGATTTCTTTATAGAAATAGGTTTGTCTGAACATTGTATGTCAGCAGTATTATCGCAAAAACATGATTTGAATCACAAAACCATTGCCTATGCAAGTAAGGCATTTTCCCAAGTTGAAATGAAATTTAATGAATGTGAAAAAGCCCTATTAACCACTGTGTGGGCGCTACAGCATTTCCGCCCCATTGTTCAGGGAGAAAAGGTGATTATTGAAACAAATCATCAACCTTTGCAATTTTTAGAGAGTAAAAGAATTAGGTCAGGTAATCTAGCGCAGTCCAGAATCACTTCATGGACGCTGGCATTACAGGGTTTTCCTGTAGAAGTGAGATATGGACAAAATAAAAAGAGCCCAATCGCTCAGGGTTTAGCAGATTTACATAACTGTGCAGCTAAACAAGTATCAAACGAACTAGAAGTGGAACCTAATTTACGGGAATTTGAACAATCATCACACAAAGCTTTTGATGAAAAGACATTCAGGGAGTTGCCAACTGTATATGTTGATGGTTGTGCTTTTCACATTGAAAATGACAGTAATAAACAATTAGTGTCAGGAATAGGAAATGTCTGGTTGAAATGTGAAGGCATTCCCAGCATAGGGATGAGAATTGGAGCTAGGAGCAGTCAAGTAGCGGAATTGGCAGCCATTTATAAAGCAATTGCTACTGCGGTTTATAATAAATTCAGTGAAATTATCGTAGTGACTGATTCTGACTATGCACAAAATAGTTTTGTGGAATATTTACCTGGCTGGAAAGAGAGAGGCATGATTACATACAACAAAAAGCCACTTAAACATGGGAAAATGATACAAGCCATAGATAAATTGGTGTCAGAAAATGATTTGACAATATACTGGAGAAAAATTTGTGGGCATTTAAAAACTCCAGGAGAGGATAAGGAGGGAAATGATAAGGCAGATCACCTGGCTAAAATTGGGGCTGTGATGGGAGAATTACTACCTATTGAACATTTACTGGGCGAAATACAGATTGATGCAGTAACACGTTCTAAAGCACCAAAGGAGACAGAGCAACCAGTGGTACAATGGAGTTACAATACACCAGACCAAGATTTGATTGAGGCACAAAAGAATGATCGAATGTTGGGAATCTATTATAATCATTTGCTTGATCCTGAACAAAATCCTTTAACAGAAAATGATTGTGTGGGAAAAGAAGAATTGAGGGTGTATTAAAAAATAAAAAAACAAATTAGATTACAGGATGGACTCATGGTTAGAGGGTCCATAACAGGACAGATACAATGGGTGGTACCCCTTTCATTCAGAGGGTTAATGCTACACCATGCACATGATGCTATAACTGCAGGCCACAGAGGTTCACAGAAAACATTGGAAATACTAAAAGATTATGCTTATTGGCCAGATATGTCGCAAGATGTAGAATTATATACTAGTGGATATCTAGTATGCGCCCAATTTAAACCTGCTTCACCAATGCATAGAGCCCCATTAATGAAAATAGGTCTAACTCTTCCATGGTCAGATTTGCAAATAGACTATGTAGGGCCTGTGAAGAGGTCGAGCAGAGGGATCCGTTACATTTTAAGTGTGGTGTGTTTGATGTCGAAATGGATTGAGTATATTCCTGCACCAGATTGTAGTGTGCAAACAGCAGCCACATTACTAGTGAATTATGTGTTTTCGAGGTTCAGGTTGCCACAAAGAATTGAATCAGACAGAGGAGGTCATTTCACTAGTGCTCTAATGAGTAAGATATGGCAAATACTGGGTGTGAAAAGAAAACTACATATTGCATATCGGGCGGCTTCTTCAGGTGGAGTTGAACGGGGCAATAGGTCTGTTATGGACATATTAAAGAAATTTGTGGCAGAGGCAGGTTCCAGCTGGGATTTACGTTTATCTTTGGTTTTGATGGCAATCAGATCAACTCCTGCCAAAGCAACAGGTATTAGCCCCCATGAAGTCTTGACAGGTAGAAAAATGGTGTTGCCACAACACCTGCTATACAGAACACATGAGCAGACACTTGTGAGTGCATCCACAGTTCATGAATACATTGATGAACTGAGGAAGTATTTACAACATGCATTTGCTTTTGTACAGAGAAATCTAGAAAGAGCTGCTGACAGTGCCAAATCATATTATGATAAAACGTCAACAGTAAAGGAATATTGTGTAGAGGATCAGGTGTATAAATTTCATTTTGGAAAAAGTAAACAGAAAAATTCCAAATTCCTAGCACCCTGGCAGGGGCCATACCGAATTATAGATAAAATCTCTCCTGTAGTTAATAACATTTTAAATACTGAAGGTGAAAAAGCAACAGAACAGTTTGTGCATGTGAATCAGATTAAGCCATGCCATCCCAGACATGAAGTTAAACGCCTTGAGCGTGTAGAAACAGATAAAGCCCATTGAACATAACAAGTGAAATAAGTGGGTCCAGACAGAAGGTAGTGACAGAGAAGTTAAATAAAGATGGTTGATTATTATAATGGCACATAAACACTGTAATATATGTCTATATGAAAAAAAAACAAGAAGCTGAAGTTTATGGAGTTGGTGTGCAGAATGAAATGTATTCAATATTGAATGCTGTTTTATGTATGATTGTTTTCTTTTTAAACTGTGCTTAATTTCAGAAGGCGAAAGAAAAAGGGCATCATGTTTTACAAAGCATGTTTTATTTTTTGCAAAAGGGTGAAATTATTATTGTGCTATATACTTAATTTGTTTCTTTTCTATTTGATTTAGAATATTAACATATTTGTACCGGAGGTCACTGGAGATGATGGAGCCCTGGAGTCCCCTCGATGAAGACCGAATGATGCCTGCCTCCGGGTGGAGGTGAAGACAAAATTACCGGAATGCCAAAGAAAAGATGACTTCTATGGAAAAGGATCCAAGAGTACCAAGATGGAAGAGCACCCGAATGAACCAAATGGTGGGACATCGCCGGTCGGGACATATCAGAGGCAGACAAGTGTCCTGGAGTGTGGAGTTCCACGTATTTATTATTTTAATTAGTTATTTTAATCTGTTATATTAATTCTTTATTTTAGCTATTTGTTTTATTTTATTATTTTGTGACTGAACTCAAGTGCAAAGTAAGACACTGAACTATGGACACTTCCATTGGGAAGAAAGGTGTAGAACATTTTATAAGAACTAATGGATTCAAAAATGAGTTTTAATATTATGATGATTGAACAGTGATTTTTCGATTTTCATTTTTCACAGATGGATATTCATTTTGTTGGATTGTATACATTTTAAAGGAAGAAAAAGAGCAAGTTGTTTTTTTTTCTCCAATTGGCTTGGATCATAGCCGAATTCTCAACAACAACAAAAAAGGAGGGAATATGTAAGATTATTTTATTTAGCATGTTTATGCAGCACCACTGCATGGGTTTAATGCATTGCTATAATGTGATACAGCAAAGGCATGTGTTGCCAGTGTGACATGGATATGTATATGAAGACAGGCTATTCAGTCAAAACCGATTTCTACATCTAAAATGCAAACAATTTTTTTACATGTAAAATGCAATTTTTTTTTCTTTTCTCATCTGAAATGCCTCTGTTGCAGGAGACACATTAGAGGATTAATGAATTAACACCATTAACCGTACTTACATAATTCTAACTTTTAATATTGTAATGTGTTCTCCAGTGCAAAATGAGGCAGGCTGAAACTCACACTAGACTGTGTGCAGATTTATTTTTCTCTCTCTGTGCTCTGTCCACAGTATTTGCAGGAAGCAAAAACTTGAATAAGCAGGAAATCAGTTTTGTTACAGTTGCTTGCTGTAAAAGTAAGCCATTGTTCAAGAGAAGGAGGGTAGGACATGATAGAATTTTATTGGTTGAACTCGTTTTGTAGGCTGTAACAGAGCTTTTCTGATGAATCTCGGAGAGAAAGAAAGAGAGAAGACATTTTGTACAGCGGGGAGAAAGACTCGGCTGGTGTGGCTGGGGAGTTTCCTGATTGAGAAGAAGGTCCCAGTGCACTGCTACACAGGTTGGGAAATTCCAGTCAATAAGCCCTGGCTTGAGTGACGGCAGATGCACGTCCTCGCTGGCTTGATTTAAGAGGAGGCACTGAGCCATTTCCAGAAGGCGACAAGCCTGAGGAATTCGTATGCAGCACAAGCTCGGTAAATATATTGCAGAGTGCGGGGGCGGAGTGTGAGTGTGAAACCTATTCAGGCAGAGTAGAATAGGAAATTCCTAGATTTAATCAACATGTCTAATGCAAATTGAGCGTTCTCTTGCTGTATTCCTTTTCATTTTGTTACAGATAAAGTAAAGTGAATATTTCTACTGCTGTGAAACTTCCAGTATATGTGTGTGGAATAGTCTGCTGGAGGTAAATGAGTCAGCAGAAAGAGAGACTTCTGGATATAGTTCACTAATGCAAATAAATTAGTGATATATCACTATATTAGTGATATACTGCATGATTTAACTCGCTGGTGTAGATAAATCAGTGAGAACAGCCCAAGGTGGCACTCCATATGAAAATGTGGTGTTTCTGAAATGTAGGCCTGAGGTCTCTCGAATAATCTAAACCAAAAATAAGGGGATCTGGATGTTGGGGCCACAAATAAAACAAAGAAATCATGGCCACAAGTAAAAATGCACACCAACTAAATATATCTGTGTACTGAAATAATGCTCACCACTATACTACCATAATACCAACCCAATCTAAATCTAAGGAGTGATTATTGCTAAATTACTTTTATTTTTGGCGGTAAGAAAATACCACTAGGCCCCAAATCTACACAAAATACCCAACAGGTCTCTGCTCTGTCATGGATAACATTCCAGGCTCAACTCTTCTCCTGTTTTTCTGTCCAGATTTTAGTTCCTCCTTTCTCCTCCAAATTTAGTTCCTCTTGTCTGTTCTTGTCTGTCTGACCATGTCTGATCCTTTTTTCCAATGTGATGTGTCCAGTTTTAAAACCTCCAAGCCACCCCCTAAAATACCAAAATTAACATGTACCAGCTCATTGGCTAATTATTCTGCTTAGAGATCTATTGTTCTTCCCCCTCAACATTGACTCAACTCTTCCAAATGATTTGTCATCGGGTCTCCATGACTCTTTTCTGGGAGTTCTTACTCCACCCATCTGAAATTACATTTCTGACCAACAAAAATATGACGTTAACAATCTTCAACATGGAACTTTTTTTTATCCGATTTGCAAATAAGGGTCAATATTAACCTATGGTATCCTCTTAATTGCATGCATACAATTAGCTCCATACAATAGCAAATTACTATTCCCAAGCTCTGGGACAGGGCCTGCATGGCTCTTATGTTGACATAGTCTGCAATAAAGCCTCTTTTCATTTTCAGGGCTAATGACCTTAACATGTGTTTATTTATCTCTTTTGCAGAGGACTACATCTCTGCCACCTGGGATCATGTGGCCTTCTGTTGCATGTCCAAATAATTTCAGACTCTAGACCTTCCACAAAACTGAATTAAATTGTGACTATTTTAGAAAGTTCAGCTCCATGGGTTGCACTTGTCTTTACTCAGTGGACACCCTTCAACTCCCATAAACCTCTGTCCCCGACACAAGCTCCACCCATTCCTCTGCTCTGCTAAGCTTCATAGGGAGGTTGATCAAATGGGGCTGGCAGGTTTTATGAGGAGGTGAAGCAGTGTTGACCTTTGTGTTTTAATGGAAGGGATGTCTCCCTGGGCTAGGCACAGCTTTAAGTCAGCTCTGAGGAACAGACATTGTGTGCTGGCACTAGTATATTGCATTACATAAAATGCATGTTGCTGCTGCACCATGTTAACAGTGTCAAAAATGTGTTAATGACTGCCTCTGAATTACTTCTGGTAATGGGGTTTTCCTTTTGATGTAGTACTTGTTCAATCAAGGTTGCAGGATGCACAGAGTTCTCTATAACAGTTCATTCGTTTGGCAAAAGTGCACTCCTGTGCCTCAGTAACACTATCTGAAAAGGGCATATACCTTCGGGCCCTGTCACATGAACATGGGGCACAGTAAGTTTTCCATATTTCTGCAACATTGGGCCTAACTTAGCGTGATGCAGTTCACTTGTACCATGGGGCTGAAAATACCCCACAATCCACATCCACCTCATCTCCCCCATATGAACAATACATGCTCACTGTGATTTAGACATTCCTGCAGTACACAAGCAATATCAAACTATGTAATCTATGTGTCCCAATGCCAGTCCAGTGCCACCCTTGGGTAAATCTCTTTTGCTGCTGCTTTTCTTCTACTTTTATTAAAACACTCAACTTAAAGATATCTGTGTTTTCAGCCAAGTATTGGGCGGCTATTGAAAAGGAGTACCTGAGCGAGAGACAGAGAGAGAAATAGAGCACGGCGAGAGAGAAAGAGAGAGATGAAAAAAAGAGAGAGAGATGAGTGCCACCCTTGGGTAAATCTCTTTTGCTGCTGCTTTTCTTCTACTTTTATTAAAACACTCAACTTAAAGATATCTGTGTTTTCAGCCAAGTATTGGGCGGCTATTGAAAAGGAGTACCTGAGCGAGAGACAGAGAGAGAAATAGAGCACAGCGAGAGAGAAAGAGAGAGATGAAAAAAAGAGAGAGAGATGAGGAGAGCACTGTATCAGCATATGATATGATGATATGACGGGTAAAGCTAGAAGCCCTATGTCTAGTGCCACAGAGAAGATTTCGAAATGTGAGTAATTTACTCCCAATTTTTTAAAGTTGGAAGAAAAGTGATTTTTATGGGAGTAGAAAAGTAAGATCCTTTCACAATGGGTGTATTTAATAAGTGAGTAAGAATATATTTTTCCCATAATTCACAGAAGCATTTTATAATGGCAAAACCTCATTGGAAAATGCTCTGTCAATCAGGGCCTATGACTGTAAAACAGAAATGTTTGTAATAACTATTTATTTGCACCAAATTATTAATGCACATTAAAATATACATGTTTTCCACTTCAGATCAGGCAAACCTATTAATAGTAGAGTTTGTTTATGTGGCACTATGGCCACCACTGCCCACCACTGGACCAAACATGTTTATGGCGTTGTGTACATGAACGTTTTTTTCTCTGTTCCCCTGGAATGATTTCCCTTTGAGGGATCTGCCGCATCAGCCCACCCTCCCTTAGAGGGGTCGAAGGGTGGGACTGATGGAACATACCCCTTTTTCCTATATGGCTCCATGCACTGTAGAAGATGGCCAGGACATGGCCAGAGTGGGTGTCCCACACCCTGGGCAGCCTTTGACACAGGCCACCACTTCTCCTGTCCCTCTCACGCCAGGGTACACCACAGCACCTCTTTATCTATCCCACTCCATTATCTAAACTTCAAACCAATTCTACTTCTCTACTTAATTATATATATATATATATATATATATATATATATATATATATATATATATATATATATATATATATATATATATATATATTAGCCATGGTAGTGGCTGTGTAGTTATGGTTAAATTGCTGTTTCTATAGGAAGAGCCCTTTTTGGGTGGCTTATAACTTCACTCTCCCTGAACGAATCCTCACCAAACTTTGCAAAAAAAAGTATATGGGTCACTCTGACTTTTTTCTGCAAAGTTTGGTGAGGATTGATTAGTTACAAGGGGGGGTCCCAAAACTTATTTTTTTCCCATAGACTGAATGGGGAAAAAACTTTGCTCACGCCTACAGCCAAAACCGCTGGACGGATTTTCACCATATTTGATCCAGGAGCAGCGGCTTGGGCCCGAAAGCGTGCTTTCCAGTCGTTTTTTATAAAATGAGCAAAAAATAGGTTAAAAAAAATTAGTGATATCTATGTTCGGTCCGCGGACACACTTCCCTGTTCGCTCCACGGACTGTGTCCTGATTGGCCAACCGACTTGCGTCATGTCCGCGGACATGCAACGTGTTTGTTGATTGGACGTTGAAGAGTGTGGAGCGCGTCAGATTTTCGGGAACGCCCGCCATCTTGGATTCGCAGACGTCCGCGGACAGCGTGGTGAAACTTGGTTGAAAAATACAGTTTAGTAGAGTGTGTTGTTGCGTGAAAGTGTTTGGGGAGGGTGGTTAAATGTTTTATTTATATAGGTGGTAGACCCCCCTGTTGTGTTCGCTTTGTCCACGGACAATGCCGATGTTCTAAAATGTTCTAAATAAATGAAATGGGGGTGTCCTGAGGACACTACTCCTGTCCGTATTGTTCTCAAGCATGCTGAAAGTGTTCTAAGAACACATCATGTGTCCTGGGATGTTCGTCAATAAATAAAATGGGGGTGTCCTGAGGACGGTATGCCTGTCCATTCTGTTCGCAAGCAATTTCAAATTGTTCTAAGAACACATGTCCGCAAGCATGTTCAAAGTGTTCTTAGAACACATTATGTGTCCTGGGATGTTCGTAAATAAATGAAATGAGGGTCTCCTGAGGACTCTATGTCTGTCCGTAGGCAAGTTGAAACTGTTCTAAGGACATTCATGATGTCCGCGGACATTAAAGTGTCCATATGGCATAGTTGAAATGTTTGATTCTATGGGTGTGATGTGCTACGATGGTGCATAGCCATATGGTCATGCACCCAAGAATCTATGCCCTGGCCACAACTATCGCAGCATATCACACCCATAGTGGTTTATAACTTTGGGATCGAAGAACAAATTTATAAGCAATGAAGTTATAAGCCACTATGGGTGTGATATGCTGTGGTGGTTGTGGGCAGGGCCTGTAGTCTTGGGTGCATGGACAAGATCAAATTTATAGGCAGCAAAGTTTGAACTGTTCTAAGAACACTCATGATGTCCGCCGACATTAAAAGTGTCCATATGGCATAGTTGAAATGTTTGATTCTATGGGTGTGATGTGCTACGATGGTGCATAGCCATATGGCCATGCACCCAAGAATCTATGCCCTGGCCACAGCTATCGCAGCATATCACACCCATAGTGGTTTATAACTTTGGGATCGAAGAACAAATTTATAAGCAATGAAGTTATAAGCCACTATGGGTGTGATATGCTGCGGTGGTTGTGGGCAGGGTCTATAGTCTTCGGTGCATGGACATGATCAAATTTATAGGCAGCAAAGTTATAAGTCACTATGGGTGTGATTTGCTGTGATGGTTGTACTTAATATAATATAGTTACTGTTTGGTTTAGTAACTGTAGTACATGTATTTCTTGTTTATTTCTGTGATAAAAGAAAAGATCATGTTAGTATTGGTATTTTGTAACAACTTATAACATTGAATAATCAACATTTTTCTTTACCCTCATATTTAGTAGATTACAAACCAGTGTACTATGCAATTCGCTCAGTTTCTGTGTGTGTTGCTAAAATCATTGGGTCTGTGGGAGAAAAATAAATCCATGTTGGATTAGAAAAAAAACTTTTTTTGTTCTGCTACAGTCAATTTGTTTGTTTGTTTTTAGTGTTCACTTGTTTCTGTCTAATGCTTCATATATTGGCTTGTTGCAGATTTTTGGAGCAGTTAGATACCTGTTGACATATTCTAACAGTCTATTTTTTGTTATAATGAAGTGGTATTGATTTATCTATTTGGATATTGTAAAATTTTGGGTTAGTTAGATACCATTTGGCGTATTCTGACTGTCTATTTTTTGTTATAATGTAGTGGTATTGATTTATCTGTTTGGTTATTGATAATCTTGGGGTAGTTAGGTACCAATTGGCATATTCTGTTTATTTTTTGATATAATGTAGTGGTATTCATTTATCTGTTTAGTTGTTGTACAATCTTGGGGAAGTTATATAGCTGTTGGCATATTGTAACAGTTTATAGTTTTCTAATAGAAGTTTAGTTAATGTTTAAGTACAGTTTATTTAATACATTTTGGATTTAAGAAATTATAATGAAGTGGTATAGATTTATCTGTTCGGATATTGTACAATTTTGGGGTAGTTAGATACCATTTGGCATATTCTAACTGTCTATTTTTTGTTATAATGTAGTCGTATTGATTTATCTGTTTGGTTATTGAAAATCTTGGGGTAGTTAGATACCAGTTGGCGTATTTAAACTGTTTATTTTTTGATATAATTTAGTGGTATTCATTTATCTGTTAAGTTGTTGTTGAATCTTGGGCAGTTATATAGCTGCTGGCATATTGTAACAGTTTATAGTTTTCTAATAAAAGTTTAGTTAATGTTTAAGTACAGTTTAGTTAATAAAATTTTGTTTTAAGAAGGTTAAATAAGCACTTGCAAGATTTGCAGGTAATCTCTGCTTTAGAGTAATGGTACTAACATTACATTCGAACAATCCACAATTCTTTTGTATATATGCAGTATAGTGACCTGAATTGGTTGTGGCTCCTGCGTGGTAGATTATGCCTATTGTTGTGAAGTTTTTTTTACCAAGTGATACTTGACCATGTGTGAATCCAGTCAGCTTGCAGTTGTTTTTGGTACCATTTGCATTGTAACGTAGAAGCATTAGTATTACGTATTTACTATGTGTTTGTATTAGTAAGGTGGAGCGATTTTCTGAATTGCAGGTAGTACATAATCTACCATGGTTTGCATTTTGTACAAGTTGCTGAAATGGAACAGATTCACAATTAGGTATTGATACATACACAAAGTGCTCATTGGGGATTTGTTCTTGTGTCACATTGTTGCACAGAGTGCATGTATGTTTCCACATGTATGAAATCTGGTAGATTTCAATTATAGGTATGTTTTTATTTTCCAGTACTTGTAGTAAGTACATTAGAAATTCTTGTGGATCTTCCTGTGAATTTATGGTGAATTTCACCATTCCAGCACAGTAGTCCAATAGTTGTCTTATTCAATAAACACTATACGTGTTGTCCGGATTGTTTGTTGCGTTTCTATGAAGTACTAACATTTGCAAACACAATTGGTCTGTACTATGTAAGTAAATCTTGTCAACTATTGGTGGTAATTGAAATAGAATATTCATTGCTACAATTGTGTAGCAACTTACACCATTTACATTTGAAAGTTTAAATGGACCATGTAGTTCTGTATCTGAGTGCTTTTTTTGGAGTTTGTCTTACTTTCCCTAATAGGTTCTTTTTTGATTGTGGTACTTGATGAAGTATTAGTTTCTTTTAATCTCTTTGGAGGATTTGCAGTGACATCCTGTTGCATTTCTGTTTGATTTAGTTTTCTTTTAAGACATTTTACTTTTTGTGGAATAGGATATGTTTTTAGATGGGGGATGTATAGTGAACGAAGTCGATTGTATTCTGAAATGCAAGGAATATCAGTGTTTACTTTACTTGAATCAACGTTGATTAGAAATAGACTGTCAAGTGTACGTAAGCGTGATAGTGCTACGTAGCTCATGCCTTCTTTAAAGACTGTGTTACCAATGTCTATCAATGCTTTGTCTGAGGTAAGACCTTGTGATTTATGAATGGTGACTGCGTATGCAAGAGTTAGAGAAAATTGTTCTCTTCATATATACATGTCTTTGAAGAGAAGGAATCGAGCTATTGAGTGTCCTATCCTTTTCACTTCTGAAAGTTTGTCAAAGAGAATATTGACAAACTGAATGTTGTTGTCACGTTGGTATGTTTGAAAGCCAACAATTGTACCCAGTGCTCCATTAACTAGTCCTTGACACACGTCAAGGTTACGTTTAAGAATTACTCTGCAATTTAAGGATAATTGTAATATTTTTTCCAATCCAGCTGTGTTGGAGATTGAATTTTCTAAACTATTTAGTCTCGTTGTGGCTTGTTCACACATGGGTAGTGTCATACCATTTATGTCTAGTTCGTCTGTGGCGCTAATTTCAATTATTGGTTACATTTCTTTTTTTAACATTGTTTCATTGAATTTGAAACAGCTTGCAAGATTTGGCATTAAGGCCATACACATTACATGTTTGTGGGATAATTGTTCCATAACATCCGTAGCACATGCATTATGGCCATGAAGTGCATGAATGTGCCGGGTTTTCAATATTGTTTGTGCTTCTTGAGATAATATACCAACTCTAATACTTTTTAAGATGTTGGCATAAGGGAGATCTGCAGATTGCCGCATATTTTCTGTTAATTCTCTGAATTGGAAATGTTGCCAAAGGTTGACATTTCCAATGCTGCCAACAGTTTAACGGCAGAGTTTGTGTCCTAAGGTTTTAAAAATAGGCTCACCTTTCACTGGTGTTAATTGAAGAATATCTCCGAAAACAATAATGTGTTTTCCTCCCAAGAGTTCTTCATAGTTTGTTTTGAGTACTTCTTGTAATCTGAGGCGAATCAAGGCCAACATTAGGTTGGAGACCATGCTCACTTCATCTATTAGTAGCATTTTCATTTGTTTTAATACTCTGCGTAGTTCATTGCAGCTTCTGTAGAAAGTTTGTAATAGTCTAATTTGTTTTGGTGTTCTACTGGCAGGAGTAGAAATCGGTGTAAAGTGACACCGCCTATGTTGTAGGCAGCTAAACCTGTGGGGGCAGTGACAACAGCTGACAGTTTGTTGTTTGTCAATTATTGAAGGAATGATGATTTTGATTAAGAATGTTTTGCCAGAACCAGCTTCACCACTGACGTACAGTAGTATAGGTTTGTCATTTTGACAGATGCATTCTTTGTTTTCATGTTGTACACCATGTGCAATTTCTTTTGTTAGTTCTTCAAAAATGCTACGTTGTTCATTGTTTAGTTTTGATTGTAGTATAGTTAAGTCTTCATTATCTTCATACTGACACATGGCGTTTTCTACTTCTGTCATAGCTAATTCTGCCTCATTTGTTATTAGTGGCTCTCCCATTGGTTCTTGGCTTCCTGTTACAGAAGGTTGACTACTGTCAGGAGTGCCCTTATCTAGTAGGGCCTGCAGTTCTTCTTTGTGTTGCTGTTCATTGTGCAACATTGTTTTGTACTGTGTAAAGTTTACATCAGTTATAGTGCTTTCATTTGCTTTGAAAGCGTCTTTATAGGAGTCATAGTTATCTAGTATTTCTTCTTCTTTTCTCCATGGTTTAAAGAGTTGTAGCACGGACATGTAATATAGGTAATATAGTTCTTTATGTTGAGGAGTCTTTAATGACAATTTGATATGATTAATTAAATTTGGTTTGGTGAGTTTTACTAAGCTGCCTTCACAATTTGACACTCTACGACCCTGGCGGTAAGTTACCGCCAGGGCCGTGACTTTACCGCCATGGTGCTAACTACGTTAACGCCATGGCGGTAAGGGGATTTACCGCCCCATTCCGACCTTGGCGGGGCGGTAAATCCCCAATCCCCATTTACCCTTCCCCATTCCCATTTTTGCCCCATAGGGCATAATGGGAGTGGGGAAGGCGTTAATTACGCCACCGTAAATTACGGTGGCGTAATTAACACCAAGTTCCCTTACCGCCATGGTTTTTTACACCCGCTAAAAGCAGGTGTAAAAACCGCCATGGCGGAAAGGGAACTTGTAATTGGCGGTAAGGGGTCGGCGCAGCTAACGCTGGCGCTAACCCCTTACCGCCAGGGTCGTAATGAGGGTGTCTGTATTTACATTTTTTTTTTAATTGAGTTTTATATTATTTTGCATGTGAAATTTTGGGCTATGTGGTATAGACACATGGTTTCCAAAGTGGTACTTCTGTTTGGGTAGTATGTGTCCAGCAAATTGTTTAAAATGTCTTTGCTGTTGGGATCATGTTTGGCTATTGTTTCTATATCTTCGTATGATTTTAGAACTCTTTTTTCTAGATTTAGCAGGACCAAGACTTAGCCATACTATATTTTCAGATTTTCCATACAAAGCAGTACCAGTTAAATGATCTGCTGCTTCATAGGAGCCACATTCTCTATGGGAGAGCATTTTTATGCCCAAGCTGTATAATTTTTGAGACAGTGTTTTGCCTGATGACAGGTCATTCCAGAGGTCTTGTAGCTGTTTTTTCTGCTTTGGTTAAGTATGCTGTAACATACAGTGAAACTGCAGTGGAATTGTCTGAAATGTACTGCACATCTATGTGTGCATTCCATAAGTGGGCAATGATTGCATTGTAATCATTGATATATTTTTCTTCTTCTGTTCTTTTTATGTAATATGTATCTTTAGGTGATTTGCCTTTAACACTATGTCTAACTGAAGACATGAAGCTGTCCACTTGACCTGTTTTTGTAACCGGTCTAGGGAAACCAAAGCGGCATTTGGTGTAGTATTTCCCTCTGTTTTTGTATTTGCGACGACAATATTTGCCACATTTGTGTCTTTGAAATTGTAAAATGTGTGCTTGGAGATCACTATTGTTGCTTCTGATGGAATTTGACAAGTGAAATATTTTTCAATAAACTGTAAAACAGTGGTGTCACTGTCTTGACCAAATTTAGGAGCATCTTTAATCCATAAAAGCATGTGGATATGTGGTGCTGCTCTGGCTTGGTATTCTTTTCTCCAAAAGAAGTGTTGCACTTCTCCAAGGGGAGGAGCAGTTTTATTACAAATAAAGTGTAGCATAGCAATGAAGCATTGGTGAACATATCTTGAAACATTAACAGGATCTAGAGAACAAAGTTCTCCAGGTGTTAGTATATCTATGTTTGTTTTGTTTTTGTTTGATATGCATAGGAAAACATGGAAATCTTCCCATGCATATTCTGCACAACTTAATGTAACAAACCAAGTGGGTGGGCCAAGGTTTCTTATCATACAACGTACATCTCTGTGATGTCGAAACCAGTATTCTTTAGAACCACGCATATTTGCTAATAGATTTGTAATATTTGATTGTAAAACCTCATCTTTTTGTTGCACTTTTTGTAATAATTGTGTAGCTGACATATTTTGAAAGTGGGATCCTGATTTTAATGTGTGTGCAACTCCGTAACATAAAGTTGCTAGTTCACTTTCAAAGAGTAGGTGCAATATGTATTCCACATTTTGTCTAAATCTTGGATCTTCAGAATACATCCGTAATGAGCGATATTCTGATGCTGTTATTTGAATAAGTCTATCATTGTACCTTCCTCCAATGCCAGTAGGAAAAAGTAGAGGAAAAGCATGTGCTTCTATACTTTTCTCCCATATGCTGATTGGTGATCCTTTTGGTACGTTTCTAGTGCATCTTCAACGGTGTCATTAGAATGCAATGGTTGAATTGTATAATGGTCTAAAGTATTGGCTATTGTAGCAGGATCTAGGAGCTCAAATTGTCCAGCTTCTTGTGTCTCTTGAATTATTTCAGTGGTATCCTTCAAGTTTTCTTCAATATTACTTTCTTTGTAGTAATCATTATTGTCTTTTAGATATTGCAAAGCTTGTCTAACTTGATGCAAATCTACCAGTTGTTGCCAACAATTTTTGTCTTTTGAAGGTACACCATTTACTAAGATAATTAAAGATTGCTCCATTGGATTGCACTCCTAGAGTGTGCACATTTTCTTTTAGATCTAATGGTAAATACACTACTTTTCCACAAATACTTTCACTAATTCAGAGGGAGGTAATTTTGCTGTTTTTGGTTGAAGGCGTATTATTGCTTCAAAGGGGTGCACTGTTTGAATTATGATGCTATCATATAAATTGAGTTGTTGTAGGGGTTTTGGTAGTGGATAAAATTCCAAATTATTTATGATAGCACGTGAAGGAGTTTGGTTGTTGTCAAGTTTAGTAGTGCAGTAACTGCAAAGTATTAAGGGGTCAGTTATTTAGTATTTGTTTTCTGCTATAAGGTAGAGAGCTAATTCAAACCATTTAGAATATTCATTGTTTTCTATTTTATATTTTAGGTCTACTGTTTTTGTGTTACTTTTATAGAAAGTTCTACGGCAACATACACACACATGGTTTGGTATTTCAGCATATGTACTTTTAAATTTCAGTATTTCTTTTTTGTATGTGTGTAGTAGAAGGTTGCCATGCATAGAATTGTTGCTAATTTGCTTTGAAGCTATTTCATTCTGTAAGTGGCTTTCACGTGCAAAATATTTTTTCTGGATATAGTCAATTTCTTCAAGTAGGTCTTTTGCTGTACCATGTAAAAGAATGTTATTTAAATTGGCTAGTGCTAAAGCAGGACTTTTAGCATAGTACAGTTTATAGACTAGATTTGTTATAGTTGAATGATGTGTTGATATCATTTTGATATAATGGAAGGTGGTTTTGTAAGTAGGTCCTGAAATGCAGGCCAATGAATGTTCTTGTAGTCCTGTGCACTTATCCAATGGACAGGTAACCATATTTTGCAGTAGTTTAATTTTCATTTTGTCTTTGCCTTTCACATATTGATTGAGGAATTGGCGTAAAGACTTGAAAGATTCTTTGGGAATGTTACACATTGACTTGCATGGCCATTTGTATACTAGACGTTCTGATTCAGTTGAATGGAGAGATAATTCTAAGTTTTCTGGGGATATTTTTGTAAGTAGTATTTCTTGTTCCATTATGGTATTATTAGCTTTTTCATAACCTCGTCCACTGATATGTCTGGCAATTGTATTTGTTTGCTTTTGTTTGTATGCTTCTTCATTAAAGAATGGTTCTGTGCTCATAGTGTGACTTCATTCACCTCCACAGATAATTAAGAAATTATTTCTGTTGACATTTCGTTTATTGAGAAGTCTTTTTTGTAATTTAGTCATTAGTTTTGTTAGTGGTTTCATTTTGTTTAACACTAAAATAAATATGTTTCTTTTGAGAAGGATTGCACTGTCTATCAACACTTCTAAGATTAATTTCCTACGATAGGTTTTAAGGGTTGAGTTTGATTTCTCTCCTGTTTTTATACGATTTTGCAGGACTCTGTGATGGAACATTTTTGCTAAAATACTTTTTTTGGTATGCTTAGTTTGCACTATATCAAGATTTATATGAGCAGTTTCATCTGTAGTGGTAGCTGATTTTTTGTTAATTGTTTTGTGGTTTGTTTTATATTTTGATAGAGGAGGCAAAGTTTCTGTACTTGAAGCTTGTTTTGTTTTGCTAAATGACTGTATTAGCTGTTGCTTTCTACGGACTTGATTTTTTGTAGGCATTCTTTAGGGTTTGTTGAAAAAAATAAAGAAGGTATGGGTTGGGGTGTTCTTAATGTATGTGTGCTGTTTGCATGAGTGTGTGAGTAAGATAATAAAGATGTATGTAATGGTGTGTGATTGTGCACTGGGCAACTACAACTAGTTGGGATGGCTATTCTTGAATTTATGTGCTACTAAACTGGGGTTCAGATGATAGTAGAAAGTAAGCTGGTGGTGTGGAGAAGTAGAAATAGTAAATCTAATGGTACACAATTAAAACAGTTGTTTGTTCTATAATATGAAAATTCTAGGGGTTGAGTTGGGTTATTTGTGTGTCGAAAACTAAGAAATTGTGCGCCATTATGCCTGTAAATCTCTGTTTAAGAAATGGGGATTTGTAGACAGAATGGTGCAAAATCTTTATTTTAAGACACAGAAATAGCATGAATTAACATTACAGTGTGTTTGAATAATAGTAGAAATAATATGGTGGTATTCACCTTACTTTTTTTTAAATGAGCAGGTTTCTTCTTAGTTGTTCTTTGTACTTCAAATTCGGCTGCTTCTTTTCAGGGGAATTGGTTTTCACTACAATTGTAAAGGAAACGAATAAGGAATTTTATTTGTATATAGCATTGTTTTTCATTTAGACATTGATTTTTTTAATTGACATTGACCCTCAGCGCCTTCCTCAAAATCATGAAAACTATCTTATTCACATAAGATGCGTCGCACCAGTGAATACATATCATATGTTCTTAATGCATACATTGTATTGTAATGACTAAATGTACCAACCAAAATATCATTTGCATGCCTTGTGGAATTCATAATGTACCAGTTGATTTTAGGAGATGGAAAAAATTATAGTAAATTCATTTTATAGATTATACAAGCTAAAAGTCAGTTGCATACCTGTAGTTTGTGTTCATGCATATGGATATGCATGCAGCTGCAAGTAGAAATCGTGGATACCTGTACAGTATTTCTTGTAGAAGATGCTTTCCAATGATATGACACTTGTACTCAGAGAGATTAACAGTACATTTAAAGTGGTGATCTATGATGATGCAGTAAGATGTAGAGGTCTTGGATGTGATTGGTGGATGTTCATGTGACTTCTTAGCTATATCCAATGAGGGAATGGCACAGAAAGTGAAAAGGAAATGGTAGAAGGACTGTTCATGTTACGATATGTCCGCGGACATGGCGGTAGTCCGCGGACATCGAGTGTTACATCCGGGGATTTTTGGTTTGGGGAGCCATGCAAATGAGAATGAGTAGAGAAAGGGATTGGTCAGGAAAGTTTAGTGGGTGTGTTGTGCGAGGAGAGAGTTTCTCAGATACTCTTTTTGCTGAGAGAAGAACAGATAGCTATGGCTTTGTGTTTCAAAAAACAGATTGTTTGGATTTTGGGAAACTCGATACATTGGTTGAAGGTGCATGCAGAAAGCTGTGGAGTAGCTGTAGATCTTGGATTCCCACATGTGGAAGTGCACTGGCATGGAGTACGTGGAATGAAGTGGTTGGACTTGCTACCTCTCTGTGCTACTTTGGAGACAGAGCAACATCCAGACATAATTGTAATTCATTGTGGAGGGAACAGTTTAGGACATGTGTCTGGAATTTCTTTGCAATTTGCAATGAAAGAAGGACTTGGTAAGGTCATGGACAATTTTCCAAATTCTCAAGTAATTTTTTCACGGATTGCGCAGAGACAAATGTGGCTTTGTTCTTCTTCATTTGTTCCACAAATGGAGAAAGCAAGGCACAATGTCAATAAGGCTGTTTGTGCCTTTCTAAGAGATTTTGGAATGTCCTCTTTTCACAATGAAAATATTATGTTTCGTAGTACATACATTTTTCGCAGAGATGGAGTCCATTTTACTTATGCTGGCAATCCGATTTTTTCGAGAAATGTACAAAATGCATTGCGACCTTTTTTGGAATTACAGCATCCATTTTATAGTAGCTGTTGAGCATTTCAAATTTTTCAAACACAATTAAACACCACCAAAAGGCTCTTTTCAGAGCCACCACTTCCTCCCAGATAAAACTCCAATGGTTATGATAGAGTAGCACCCCAAAATTTTAGATGTCCGCGGACTGTCCGTAGACTTCTAAAAAATACACAGAGTCCTGCTTCATTTATTTTCACTTCTATTTTTTAACTGTAAAAGCTGGCTCTGAAAAGAACCTTTTTCTTTTGATTTTCATTGTTTTAAATTTGTTTTTGTTTTTTTATTCAAGACACACTAGGAGAGGAGGGGAAAGGAGGGTAAGGGTGGACACCAACCACAGGGATAAGAAAGGGCGAGCTGAGAGAGGAAGATGTAGAGTGGGTTTCACTTGGGTAGTGAGCAGACTTTTTTGTGCTCTGAAACGATAGCCTCAAAAGCACTGTAAAGTCTCTCCCCTGCACAGTACTGCATCGCAGTACATACACACAACTGTGACCCTCGAAAGGTAAGGGTCATCAGCATTGCGTATGGCCTGTGAGGCAGCTTGAGGAATACGCTGTCCCACAGGAGGTGTTGACAGCATCGGCAACAGAGGATGAAGTAGAGGAAGTCAACCTGCTACGCTCCTCGCAAGGTACAACTTTGCGAACGGCCCCCAAGTGGAATGACTTTAGGTGTTGCTTCATGGTAGTTGTCCCAAAGCTGTATGAACCATTCCTCCTGTGACTGAGTACCATTTTGCACTCATTGCAGGTGACTTGGTTCGCACGCACCTTAGGACCATTACCACGAATGGTAAATAACCGCCACACCCAAGACTCACGCCGAGTGCTGGTAGTAGGGACTTCCACTACTTCATTCTCATCATCCTCTTCTTCCTCCTGTGCATCCTCACTCCTGTTCCCCTCTTCAGGCCCTTGGAGAGGTGGTGGTGGTGGAGGGGTTGGGGGTAGTGCTGAGGCAGATGCAGCACCAGGTGGCAGTAGTGGAGCCATGGAAGCCATCAGCTTGGCGTTGAAAATCTGCAAATTGGCAGGAAAATTCGCTGTGCTCTGTCGGATAGCCAGAAACACAATGAGAATGAGCTCTAGAGCGTGGTCTTTTATAGGGGTGCTTGTGCGCGGTACGCAGACATGCGCGCTGTCCGCGGACAGATCAAACAGAAACAAGGTTTCAAAAAGTCACAAAAAGTATGTAGAAACTCAGGATTACTATGTGGGACTTGTTCTATGGTGAGTATTTGTTGGAAAATATTATAGATTACTTGAAAATGTAGTTTTACTTTGTTCGGGGACACGAACAGTGTTCGCAGTCAGAACATACACTGATCGTGGGCGCAGTCACATGATAGCTTCACGAACATGTCTGCGAAGGGAGCGGGTGCCCGCAGGACACCAAATGCATGTAAACTATTTTGGGCATGCGCGTTGGTGTTCTACGGACACTGTCCGGGTCCTGGAGTGATTGAAAGTGTGTCACAAGTGTAACGAACAGTTACGGACAGGTGTTTGTTCTTAGAACAGTTTCAACTTGTCTGCGAACAATACGGACAGGCATAGCATCCTCAGGACACCCCCATTTTGTTTATTTACGAACACCCCAGGACACATAATATGTTCTAAGAACACTTTCATCTTGCCAGCGAACAATACGCACAGCGTCCTCAGGACACCCACATTTCGTCCATTGACGAACATTTCAGTACACCGCCTGTGTTCTTAGAACAGTTTCAACTTGCCTGCGAACAATACGGACAGGCATTGCGTCCTCAGGACACTCCCATTTCGTTTCTTTACGAACATTTTAGGACACAGCCTGTGTTCTTAGAACAGTTTCAACTTGTCTGCGAACAATACGGACAGGCATTGCGTCCTCAGGACACTCCCATTTTGTTTCTTTATGAACATTTTAGGACACAGCCTGTGTTCTTAGAACAGTTTCAACTTGCCTGAGAACAATACGGACAGGCATGGCGTCCTCAGCATACACCCATTTTGTTTATTTACGAACATACCAGGACACATAATATGTTCTAAGAACACTTTTATATTGCCTGCGAACAATACGGACAGCGTCCTCAGGACACCCACATTTCATCCATTGACAAACATTTCAGGACATCGGGTGTGTTCTTAGAACAGTTTCAACACACCAGCGAACAATACGGACAGGCAGAGCATCCTAAGGACACTCCCATTTTGTTTCTTTACGAACATTTTAGGACACAGCCTGTGCTCTTAGAACAATTTCAACTTGCCTGCGAACAATACGGACAGGCATAGCGTCCTCAGGACACCCCCATTTTGTTTATTTACTAACATCCCAGGACGCATAATATGTTCTAAGAACACTTTCATCTTGCCAGCGAACAATATGGACAGCGTCATCAGGACACCCACATTTCGTCCATTGACAAACATTTCAGGACACCGCGTGTGTTCTTAGAACAGTTTCAACTTGCCTGCGAACATTATGGGCAGGCATAGTGTCCTAAGGACACTTCCATTTTGTTTCTTTACGAACATTTTAGGGCACAGCCTGTGTTATTAGAACAGTTTCAACTTGCCTGCGAACAATAAGGAAAGGCATTGCATCCTCAGGACACTCCCATTTTGTTTCTTTATGAACATTTTAGGAGCCAGCATGTGTTCTTAGAACAGTTTCAACTTGCCTGCGAACAATACGGACAGGGATAGCATCCTCAGGCTACACCCATTTTGTTTATTTACGAACATCCCAAGACACATAATATGTTCTAAGAACACTATCTTCTTGCCAGCGAACAATACGGACAGCGTCGTCAGGACACCCACATTTCGTCCATTGACGAACATTTTAGGACACCGTGTGTGTTCTTAGAACAGATTTAACTTGCTAGCGAACAGTACGGACAGATATAGTGTTCTTGGGACACCTCCATTTTCGTTTCTTTACGGACATTCCGGACACCCGCGATGTCCGTGGACACCTGAATTGCTTTTTTTTTTTTAAATAAAACAAGAAATGAATTAGGACACAATATATTAATTTTACTTTATTTTACATATATGTTAAATTTATGACAGAGAAGGTGAGGCAGAAACTAAAACAAAAACAGGAGAATGAGGGGTTTCAATAGGATTTATATGAGGTGCAGAAGGGATGGAAGTCTCATCAAAAGTTTTGGTTCATAGAGAGGGTTTGGGGATAATTGACTGGGATATGGTGAGGGGGGACAGGTACATGTGGGACAATGGTATGTAGTTGTTTGTTTGAAGTGATTCTCCACAAAGTTTTTCAAATGATTAAAATTTGCCAAGAGTAGGTCAATTTTTTCTTCTATGTGCTGAAGAGTCTTATCCAATACAGCTTTTTCATTAGTACTTTCAAATTTTGTATGGTCTTTACAAAAGAAAAATATATATATGTTAAATGTATATAAAATAATATTAATTAATTGGTTTATTTAGTAAAGTGTCTACCATTAGATTCACTATCTTCTGACATTTCCTCACGTGGGAAATGCTCCTCTAGCCACTCCAGAGTACTAGACATTACTGTGAGAAAAAACACATAATATCATTTTTTTGTTGTATCTAATACAGAAAGTTTATAACTATATGAATAAAATGCAGTACACTTACTATTTCAGGTAAGGTGTTTTCTGAGTGGTCTTTAGATCTGCTGTTTTTCTTAGTTGTGGAGTTTCTGTGAGGTAATCATGTTGGAAGCTTATCTTTCTTCTTTTGGTATAATCCATTTTAGAAAATATTCTATTTAAATGAATGGTTAGTGTGTTATATATATGGGTTACACTTCTTATTTATTACTAAATATAATGTGTATGTGTGCTGGTTTGTGAATTTGTAAAATGTTCATATGTTATGACATAACAATTAAACATACCCCCCCAGACTTTTTGCTTAGTGGTGCTGTTGTCCGAACATGTCCGTGGACATTAAAAGAGTTCACGGACATCAAATTCAGTAGAGGGGGTTGAGTATGTTCCATATTACATGTACATAAAGTCAGAATTATTATTGTTAAGTTGCGCTACTAAAAACCTATGAAATTCAGTGAAAGAACTTTATTAAACGGACGTTATGGTTAAGTTGCGCTACTAAAAACCTATGAAATTCAGTGAAAAAACTTTGTTAAAGGGACGCTATGGTTCCAAATAAAACCGAAAACCCCCTGAAATTCGCCAGTTATGGTAAGCTAAGCAACCATAACTAACGCCACCACTGCGCACTGCTAAGACTAACACCCACGACATCAAAGATGACGTCACAAATGTCATTGATGACATCACTGATGACATCACATGTGTATTTACTTTTCATAAAATATGTATACAATGGATTCTTATTATAATGTAGAGAAAAAACTATCAAGGATCATTGGAAAAAATATCTTGAGCTAATTAGTGCATTAAGCAATGCATTGATATAAATAGCATTCTATTATGAAGTTCTATCCAGTATACTAAGTTACTCATGCTAAAGCATAGGCATTGTGTGCAGCACATATGATGAAGGTACAATATTCATTATGTTGATATGTTGAATAATGAAATGATAACTTTCTTATTAGAGTTTTGCGTACTGTGAAATATATAATAAGTAGCTAATAAAACCCACGAATTACATAATTGCATTATTACAAACAAAACACAAAGAGACAATAACACATACAAATATGGGTATATACAGGGAAAGTGAAGTAAGCAAAAAAGCAGAAGTAGTAGTAGAGATAATTCATAACCTAACTGATTATATTTATGTAAATAAATAATTGCTCTGTTTCAAAGCTGCTATTTATCCTATGTACAGGTTTTACATGATGTGACTGGACCCTAAGGAAACTAGTGTGAGTACAATGTATACAAATATGAGCATATACAGGGAAAATACAGTAATAAAAAAAAACAACAGAACTATCAGAAAGTGCTGATAACTCTACTGATAATCTTCATGCACAGAAAGGATTGCTGTCTTTCAAGCTTGTGTCTTCCCCTATGTATATGTTTCATATGTTATGACAGGACAATAAGGGAATTACTATAAGAACATACTTGAAGGATAAGTCTACAAATATAGTACGTTTACAATTTTTAGTTCCTGACTGTTACTGAAGAAAACCATGTGGCCTAGATGCGTTAGTAAAGGAAAAAAGAGGGAGACAGACATGTGATGTCATCAGTGATGTCATCAATGACATTTGTGATGTTATCTTTGATGTCGTGGGTGTTAGTCTTAGCAGTGCACAGTGGTGGCACGAGTTATGGTTGCTTAGCTTACCATAACTGGCGAATTTCAGGGGTTTTTCGGTTTCAGTTTTACTTGGAACCATAACGTCCCTTTAACAAAGTTTTTTCACTGAATATATATATATATATATATATATATATATATATATACATATATATATATATATATATATATATATATATATATGTAAAAAAGAGGATGGACTGAAAACCAATCCGAATTACATCGGCACTCCGGCTGTAATAAAAGCAAAAGACTGGATGTCTCCAACAAATCCACACACAGGCTTGTGTACCGTGCAGTCCAAGTGTCCTTTATTAATTGAAATACATGGACAAAGGAGGCAGCAACGGTCTTGGATGCAAGAAAGGAACGACGCGTTTCACCCTACTCGTGCTTCCTCTGGTATGTGACACAGAGAGAGGACTGTAGTGTTATAGAAAAAAGTGTATAAGTCCATTTTCAATGTTTTGCACTTAAATAAAGTAACAAGTGGTAGACAGGAATGCAGCCATGTTGGAATTTGCATGACCACCCATTTCAGTGCATTCATGAAAGACATGTTGTTTTTAGAGGCACTATAGTAATTCGAAACGCTTTTGTCATATCAAACCAATTATCCCATGTGGGTTGGGGATGGACAATTTGCCCGAAATTACTGGTATAAAATGATATATTTTTTTATTTATTCTCATCCTAGTGTTCGCCAATGCCAACAAAATTAAAAGAAACAATTGTACATCGTCTTCTATTGTACTAGGCTTGTTTAATTTAGCCCTAGTGGGCCGACACAGTGTCTTAGCATGAACTGAAATTTGGTGTCAAAAAAGTTTACAAAATACATGTTGCAGACATCAAAATTGAAATTTGCAGATGTTTCATAGGTAATAAAGTGCTGTGTGCTATGTAAACATTAAAGGACTATTAATTGACAAAGTGCTGAGTGCTATCAATAAAGTGCATAATATAAAGTGCATATTGCAAAATCACAAGTAGTTGGTAATTTGACCTTGGGGCTGTATGTAACCCTTGCAGGTGCCTCTATGGTATGTTCTATCATACTCAGATCACATCAACTCCACAGAAATTTGCTGAGAAATGCTGAAAAGCGCTAAAAAACGCTAAAAAACGCAGAAAAAGGTAAAAAAGGGGGGAGGAGGAGGAAAGGGGGGGCATAAAACTGTCATAAATATATATCAAAAGTATCAAAAATATTTATACTAAAGAACATAAGTAGATCTAATACAGCGCAAATGGGCAGTATGTTACCCTCGCGGGCGCCCATGTGCTATGACTTGAGGCTGTATGTAACCCTTGCGGGCGCCTCTATGGTGTGTTTCTGTCATACACCGGTCAATTCCGCTGTACATTAATATACTAAGGAAAACATGAAGTCCATAATATATATTGTTAATATTCATAATAAAACACACAGGTTGGTCTGATACAGACACAAAGGCAGTATGTTACCCTTGCGGGCGCCTATATATTGTAACTGTGCTAACCTGTATATTTAGCAATGTGGTAAAAGGTAATTAATGCAAATACAAGAATACATGTTGCCTTTTCAAATTGTTATAAGGGCATATTTTGAAAAAAGTTAAAGTGCTTGATGTTGTGTGTTAAAATCACACCTTATAATTCAAATACAAACAATTTAAAATATAATAAAATCCACAATGTATGAATATATCATTTGATGAAAAAATGGAACCTACAACTAGAGATTAAAGTGCATAGTACTAGATGTCACATTCCTGTGTCAGTGTTTTATGCCTAAAGTTTTTAGTGGATATGGAACATAATGTTTTTAACATTCAAATTGTTGCCCTCTCCCATACTTCAATCCCATCGGTTACATTCAAAGCAATCCTGCAATTGATAGACGTTGTTTTGGGGAGACTTGCGATGCGATTGACAACTGGATGATAAATATATCCCCTCCAACTATAATTAAAATGATAAACCCCCACATACACACAAATAAATGTACATTCAAATACAAAACAATAATAACACACAACAATATATATTATATTACAATTATATAACATGTTGGTGGCCGATGCAGTCAGCTATCGCTTTTCAGTACCTTTGGTGCTGCCCTGTTTTTGGTGGATGGGGTCTGCCACAGGCTCTGACCTTCTCCGTGTGTTGCACCATCCACCATATGGGCCACCATCTCACCACGCAGCCTGCAACAAATATTTGTCTTTTCAGGCGACCCTGTCGGCCAGCCTCCTGGTGCTAAGTCACCATTGATCTCTGTGCCAACCAAGATCTTCCTTGGCTGCCCCATACCTTGGGGGGGTAGTCAATGACACTACCATACATGGTTCAGTGCAGGCAGCCCTGCTCTTCTCCCCGGGCTGTCCACATACATGGCCACACGGCACGGAATCTTTAATGTTAGACTTGCCTTGTCTGGCCCCTGGCCAGCACGCGGATCCCCATTTCCCCATGAGTACTTCAAGCACGCACCCGAGGACAATGATAAATGCCAGGCTACACCTGGCATATGTGGCCCATTGTAAACACCAAGCCACATCTGGCATATGTGGCCCAGCTCTGGAAATGTTACTAGCCCAGAGGGACCCGGGGTGGCACTCAAGACCATGTCCCCGCCTGATCCTTGGGGAGCCACCAGCCACTTCCTCCTTTCTCCAACCACCTTTCTCAATGGTTCACTTGAGAATCCCGCCCAAATGCATTCCCTTGCCACACCCACTGCTGGGCAGAGTACGTTTTGCCCATTGGTCTTTTTTTTTAAATCTTCTTCTACTAAATTCCATCCAGCCCCATGGTGAGGTGGATGGTACAGTCCTTGTAAGTAAAACACACAAACACTTCATAAAACAATATTTAAATGAAAGGTTTCTCTCTGCACCCTGGAGTCTCTGTCTTTATATAATTTATGGGACGAGCATGCATCCCTACCAAGCTCTGCCCAATTCTGGCCACGGGCCACTATTCAGTATAACATATTGCTGAAGAGGCAACTTAAAGTCACAAGGAATGACGGTGGCATTCAATGCCAGAGGCAGCCATGGTGTAGCTAGCATCCCTGACCCTGATTCACTCAGTCGTGATGTAGCTCATGTGCCACTAGTCGTGTCCTGCTTAGGTGTCACCCTTGTGATATTGTTGAGCCAGGAACCTCTAGCACAGCAATTACCTTATACGCTGGAGACAGCTGTTGTAGTGAGGCAGCAGACGTGTACCACTGTGGAGGCTTATCTTAGAAAATGCAATGCAACAAGATGTAATGTAGAGGAGGCCACTGTGGGAACTGATATACATTATGTAGGAGGAACCTGACTGTCCAACTGCTACTTTTCTTTCACCTGAATAATTCCAGATTAACAGTCAATCTATTGCTTCAGCGCTATATGATTAAGAGACATCTCTCCTTCCTTTTCAGGGCAAGAGGACAGAATTGGATGACGCTGACAATGAAACCCCTGAGAAGGAACACAGGGGGGGAAATAAGTCCAAGGCGCTCAGTATTCAAAAGTGCACTAAACATGAGATACATGGGATTTGCTGCTCCCGCAGGCCAGTCCACGGGGGATTTTCCTGAATGCCTAGATATGGAAGTTAGGGGGTGCCCTCATTCAGAGATACAAATAAGAACATAAACCTAGCTCCTCCCAACCCACGATTCCTGAAATGTGTTTTGGAGGGGTTTAAAGGAATATATGTCCACAAATCGGTAAGTTTGTTGACTAAGAACAAACTTATGCCATCAACGTACTACCTCATCTGATGATGCTATGATTACTGACACTGTGAAGGTGTTTCAAAAAGGTGTTACTCAGGAGTACTTTTTGGAATCCGAGCATAGCCTTACGATATCTATGCTTCTAAATCCCCTTTTGAGGAAATCTTTGAATCTTCCCAAAAGGAGAGGGCCATTTAGCACCACTGCTAGCAACAATGGCGCAATCCGCGCAATTTCAATCAGATGTCACATTTTATATTAAGTATGCTGGCTGTAACAGCACTACGATGCCTGGGCCGCATTGGTGCTATATACATTCAAATAAATAAAAAATGACCATGCGTGTCAACGCACATCAGCCACAGCGTCAGTATTAGTCTTAGCCGGCAGATGCCAGGTATGGATCAAGTGTTGAAAGATGAACACCACCTAGAGCATCCCTGCTCTTCACCTTCTGCTCATGGGAACTGAACTCTTCGAACCTCAACTTGAGGAACTGATGAAGGAAACTACTGAAGACAGGAAAACAGCAAAGCATTTAAAACAAGCGCCATCCAAGACTGCTTCCTTCCGATCCCAGCAAGGTGTTCAGGGTATAGAATTGGCTAGGCCCAGCTTTAGACATTCCTTTCATGGGAGGGGAAGTGGTTTGGGGTAACAGAAGACGGGCAAAATTCTGACCAGTTCTTCCTTCCCAAACTCTCCAAAAGCATGACTTTTCCACCAGGCATGGAGAGTTGCTTAATTTTCCTCTCGGAAGTTACCTAAAGCATATGCTCAAACAACAGTGGGGGACGTTGTCAGACATCTCTGTTCCACATGTAATCAAGGAAGTGTATTCAGTGGACATCAGCCACTTCCCTCTCAGCCAGTGACTAATTAAAACCTGAGAAGGTGTCCAGAAAAGAGAAAAGCACAGCGGCAGGGTATTAAATATTTACTGGAAACATTGACAATATGTGTGATCCTCCCTTCGAAGAAGCAAAGGAGTTGTACTCCTGCTAGTCCTTCTAAAGGAACCCAGGGAGTTCTCTGACCAGTCCTCCATCTTAAGGGTGTAAACAGAGCCACACCTTCCCTTTCCATGGTGGCTATCTTGGTAAAGGATTTTCATTAATTGAATAGGACGCGCAAGGTGTCCCATTCAATGAAAAGCACGCTGGGGTACCAAAGCGGTAACCCAGGGTGCTAATGTGGCGTTAAGTCCCTGTTCCAAGGGCTGGAGTGGGGGTTGATGACCCAGAGCCCTCGGTATCCACCCTCGCTTCACTCGGGCCAATAACTTGGGCTGTCGGGCCGTTAACCCCTGTTCCAGCCCTTGGAACGAGGGCTTAACGCCACATTGTTTGCCAATAATTAGATGATTGGCTAATTTCTGCCTCTTCTATTCCCAGGGCACAAACAAACATCCACTTGGTTTCCAAGATTCTCCAGGAATATTATGTATGTTCAATGTACTGTATAATTTGACATTTCTACCATCACAAAATCTGACACCCATTGGGCACTATGGCTCTCGGGAGGATAGCTCAGGGGCAACATGATTGCCTTGGAAGCAAGATGATACGGTGCAACACAGGTTCGATCCTCAGGTCCATGCTTAGAAACCCTGGGTAGTGTGTTATAAATAACCAATCATATCAAATCAATTTGATTCAGATTTGGGAGTACCTTGTTATTTGTGGAACTCAAATGCTGGCTATACTGCTTCAGTAAGAATAGGCAATTCTGTTTATTGTTTAGAACCCAGGCTACTTCTAAGTAACAACATGTGTGGTGTCCTTGGTTCGCTTTTATTAAGGGCTCCTTGCAAATCACCAGTTGAGTCATTTGGCAGCACATCTCAAGATTACAAGAATCTGATTCAGGTGTCAGTTCTGAGCCAAGTAGACTTTTCTTGGTGGAACATAATAACACATATGTCATAAGGAGTTCCATTAATTCCCCAAAATCCAGTGGTTTTAACCATAGAAGCAAAGTAGGTGAAGTGCAACCCAAGGCCAGTGGATCAGGACTGATGCAGTAAATTCTTCCAATTAGAGGAAAATCACAGAAAATGTCAGGGTCCTCCAACACTGGTAAGAGTTTTCTGGTCCTGGCATCTAAACTCTGGAATGCTCTGCCTTCAGACCTGAGAACTAAACCGGCTTATGGAGACCTCCGAAAAAATTGAAAATCTGGCTAGTCTCTCAGGAATAATTAGCACTCAAGTAACTGAATATTGACCGATGGAGGCAATCCAAGGTACCCTAGCACTGGAACTGCTATATGTCTTGTAATATGCACTGTATCTCTTTTCAGCGCACTTGTACCACAGCATTTCTGCTTTCTCATTGTAACTGTACTGCGATATTTCCGCCCTGCAGCATAACTGTGTTGCAATTGTATTGCTCTAGTTCTATCTGCACTATTTATATGTATTGTTAATTGTCATGGTAACTATTTGCTCTTTAATTGTAACATGTAAACTTACGCCCAGATACCCTTGGGTGGGGAGCGCTATATAAATAAAACACACAAACAAGCAAACTTACCATACATTCTACAGAATGATTCTGTGACAGTTCATATGGACAATCAAAATGGATAATCAAGGTGCTGGGGCACTTGTGAAGATCATCCGGGCACATGGAGACCCCTCTTAGAATAAGAGGGGCACACAACAGGCATCTAGGCAGAAGATAATCTCTTGGCAATGCATCTTTCATCAATGTGGCATAGGTGTGTGGACCAACTCAGCCGAGTGTTCCCTTCATCTTGCAAATGGTGTCTTCATCCTTCCATAGTTGTCTGTTTGAATGGTGGGGTTTATTATGGCTAGAACCCGTTGCATCTGAGAAAATTCTCTCCTCCTGATATTCAGTCTTCTGTCCAAGCATGCCTGGCAGGTGGAAGATCGCGCTGTTGTTTGGCCACTGGGCCTGTTCTATGTGCCCCCTGATTTTACTTGTTTAAGAGGTGTTTCTGAAAATTCTGAGGGTGCGGGTGGAAGTCATCTTGGTGGATTTGGTCTGTCTGCATAATCCACGTTCTGATTACTATTAAAACAGTTGCATAGAAGTCACTTATGTTCTAGGGGACACACCATGATGGCTGGTCATGTTTTGTAATCTTTTCCTGAAATTGGTACCAGTGCAGCAAGTGTGCCAGAGACATTTTGCGAGTGGTTGGGGAGTTCCATCCCCTACGAATGTTTTTGAAAACAGTTGCTTGAATGTGTGCATTTTACAGCACGAATTTGAAGAAGAATTTGAGAATAGGTCATGCAATTTACAATCGATTCTGGAGAGAAGCATATGAAATAATACATTTGATACTAGATCACCACACCAGCACGGAGGAGCATTTTGAAAAACATTACGAAGAACCTGGAACCAAAAGAAAATATGTTCACCCTGCTACTGCCCAACACAGTGCGCCAGTTTGGCCACTGTAAGACCACATTTTCATGCTGGCTTGGACCAGTTTATGCCAGTATCCCCCTGTAAGAACACTTTAATGCTGGCTGTGCCCAATAATCGTTAGTATGCTACTGCAAAAAACACACGTTTGTGCTTGCTGCGCCCAATACATAACAGCACATAACTGTAAGAGTGCATTTGTGATGGCTGTGCCCAATATGTACAACATGCACTAAAATGAGGTTTCATGTTGGCTGTGCACAGTGCAAGCCAACATGCCATTTTAGGAACCTTTTCAACACACCTTTGCTGGCTCTGCTGATATATAGTAGTATGTCACCATAAGAACATAGATTTAAGCAGGAAGTGCAAATAAATGCCTGCATGACACAGTGAGAACCTATTTTCAGTTAAGTATGTCCATATATGTGCACACAGTGTCATGATGAATCATTTCTCATTTGCTTGTGCCCGCAATATATGCTAGTATTCCCTTGTACAAATCATTGGCATCCTGTAGTTGTCTTGCGCACAAGCTCTTAAATGTATGCATCACCTTTTCCAATGCACACATAAACACACCTGCTCGCTCTCACATATGTGGAGACACTTGTACATAGTTATATACACCTTGATATCGTACAAGCCCAACCACACACATGCACGTGCGCGCGCGCGCGCACACACAAACACACACACACAAACACAAACACACACACACACACAATCACTCACACACACATACATACCAACCATGCACTGACTTTATACAAACCCACTTAACCAGCATGAACAGATAACACTCTCCTCCTGCCTCAAGCTCTCTTCTGAATCCTCAGTCAGAATGGTAGGCAGCATTGTGGAACCAGACCTTCAGGCACTGTGACACAGTCATCTAATCCTCTCCCCTTCTGGGAAGGGCTACATAATCAGTCACGCCAAGAATTGGAGTGGCCTATCACAAGGTAAATGGTTCCAGCCCTCTCTCTCCCTGCTTGTTCACAGGCTGTGAGGGGGGTGAGGGGGGTCACCATTAAAACCCCACCCAGTGGGAGACAGATGGTGGGGATTATTATATCTTTATAAAGTAATAGAGGTGCTTCAAATATACTGCTCCCAATTGTCAAGTCTGGGCCAAACGTGTACTGCATATGCAAACTGGGGATGGCTCACTCAGACATCCGCATAACAAATCAACATTAGGGTGTGTCAATGGCCATGAATTAAGGAGACCACCCTCACACATGGTCATTGTCTCTCTCTCTCTCTCTCTCTCCCTCTCTCTCTCTCTCTCTGTCTCTCTCTCTCTCTCTCTCTCTCTCAGTAGTGGCTAAGAGATGGTGTGGCACCACACACCCCATCAGCCCTACATTAAAGACACCACTGGGAGGACACTGGGTGGGCAGGGGACAACCTAGGGACGTTGCTATTGAAACAACACACTCCAACCCAAAACAAAATATGCAGCTCCGACTTTCCATGACCCATGTCCTCACTGACGTATACTTTTTCGCTTAATTGAAACAAAAATAAAAAAAACTTTAGTTGTACTCAAACCGTTGTAAGTTGGACAGTTGGTTTTAAATCAGTGGTGGGAAAAGAAATTGTGTGTGCTGCCTTTCAAGATGGCCCTCTCTAAAACCTGCCTCTCCTTCCAGTCTTTGGAACGTCTGTGATGATCAAGTTCCACAGTAGTCAGTGCACATTTAGTAAACATCTTACTTTATTTTCATGTGTGTATCTTTCAGTATGCAAGATCCTGAAGGTGCCTTCTTCCCTCATCCCCACCCATCCATATGCTTAATTGGAGAGCCTGGTTTGCAACTGGGTATCTCTCCGACGTATTCCCTGACCATTGCCACTATCTACAGCTCAACTGGTGCTACCACCATGTTCCTCTCTGAATGGGCTGATATCTCCTCCACTCTCCTCTCTTCTACCTCTAAACTCCTTCTCCTGGGTGACTTCAACATCCATCTTGGCTGTTCAATCACAGTATCCACCCTCTTCCGTTCCATTCTCCCCTAAGGTTCTACCCACTTGATCTCAATGACATCATCCACACCGATTTCTTCCTCTCCTCCCCACTCATCTCCCCACTCTCCTGGTCAGAACATTCTCTCCTCTCCTCTCACCTGGGCCCTCTCTGCCATCTGACTGCACCTCTCCCAGCCCTGCCAACCTCATTCATGAACATTCGTCTGATGAAACAAGTGTCAGCTGCTACCTTCACAACCACCTTCAGCCTCCCCTCACCCCCCACTGCAGACTCTACCTCTGACTCCGCTCTTAACAACCTCCAACTTGCCATCACTAACACTATTGACATTCTTGCCACAGCCACAGTCATGAGGATCCACCCGAAATATGCCTCCGAGCTTAACACATGATACGACTCTGAACTTGCAGCCCTGAAATGCAAGTGCAGAGCTGTGGAACAGAAATGGCAGACCTCAGGCTCACCCTCTGACAAACTGGCCTGTTGTCGGCTCCAAAGGCAATATCGACTCTCCATTCACTTCAAGAAAAGGTCCCAAATCCAGGCTTGCATCTGTGGTGCATCCAACAACACCGCCAAACGCTTTAAAATCTGCAAGGAACTAGCCAACCCTTCCACAGCCTCCACCTCACCTCTTCCCTCACAGGCCCTCTGCAATGCACTGACCATACACTTCACTATAAAAACTCAGGCCATCTTGAGCAACCTCACTTCTCTTTCCCCATCCCTTTACACCACCCTCCTGCCACTTATGGTGTTCCATCTCCCCACTGCCTTTCTCTCTTTCTCTCCTATCACATCCAACAAGGTCACTAGAGTCGTCTGCTCTATGAAGGTCTCCTCCAAACAGGTTTCCCCCTGTTCTACCAGAACTATTAAGGACAATATTGGCACTCTTGCACTTGCTGATTTCTGCAATTACTCTTTTGCTACTGGGTATTTCCCGTCTTCTCTCAAGCATTCTCTTGTGCGCCCACCCCTGAAAAAACCTTCTCCAGACCGGTCCTGTCCGGCTAACTACCGCCCCATCTCTATCGCCCCCTACACTGGGAAACTCTTGGAGAAGCTGGTCTTCCCCCAACTGACCCGGCATACTGAGCGTGTTGGTTGCCTACACACCCATTTGTTTCCAAGCATCCAGAGGCACGTAAACTGCTCTTCTGAACACCCGTGAAGAACTGCTTGCATCTCTTGATTCTAACTCTACTGCCATTCTCATTCTACTTGACCTATGCTTTTGACACGGTCAACCACTCCATCCTCATAAAACGGCTCCACAATACCCTTGATATCTCGGAGCGGGCACTGGACTGCCTGACCTCCTTATGATATGATTTGGCATTTATAATGCGCCTATACACAAGTGTTTCGAGGCGCACTCCTCCTTCCTCAATGACCGTCCCTCCCAGGTTATCCTGTGCTCCTTCACCTCTCCCACATCTATCGCCACCTTACTTATTGACAGTTGACCAATCCCACCAAGTGATCTCTTCTAATCACTTAACAGTTTGCAACTTACTCCCCAGCACTTCCCTCCTTGTTACTCCTAGCACTTACCCCCCTCCTTTACTCCTATCTGTCTTTTAACCCTATCTGTCTCTGCACTTGTATGCTCTGAATGCTCACAAGACCTAGTAGGACCATCTCTCTCATTCATTGTTATATTTGCCTTTCAGTCCCATGTTCCCTCCCTAAATAAATACAAAACATTATTTTGCTTTTGTTTGCATGTATACATACCAGATACATGATATCAAGTACGGCACACTATCAATGCGGTGCTACATTAAACCTGCATATTTGTATCTTGTAAACTTGAAAGTACTGTAGAAAAGCAAATGACACAATGCGAACAGAGTAATTGTTTGCAACCTTATTACTCAACACTACAACAGGGCCTTAGCTCAAGCCCACCAGTATGGCATCTCAATGACATGCAGAATAGGACCAGCATTTGTTGGCAGCTCCGTTTGCAAACATGATGTTACTCCTTCCTGGAATTTTAACACATAAAGGCAGATGTCAACTGTCCGAATAGCAGATGTGTAGCCTTTGTTAACAGATTTTTGATCTGAGCTGATAACAAAGCCGGTTGTTTACCCATGACTCTGGGAGGTGATAGTGTGTGAAAAAGGAAGTGCCATCAATTCTCCCAGTCCTCCACCTCCTACATCTTCCCTGCTCAGATAAATGAGGGGATAAGTCCTATTACACCACACTGCACACTGAGGAACATGGTGGGAACAAATCCCTTCCAGCCCACCTGTTTTAATTGCCTTGCTGTTACATCTCTCACAGCTCTACCATAATACAACTGTCTTGTTGAGCTTCAACCCTTGCTTTGTATTTAATTCATTTAACTAGGATTATCAGTATTACCCTCAAAGGTCACATGTTTCAAGCTAATTGGAAATGGTTTTTCCCAGAGCACCAGCAATAGCAGTTTGCTGGGATTTACTCCTGGTGGTCTTGCACGGCAGACTGGAGCTTCTGAGCTTCTGTTGCAACTGTGTTTACTGTTGCTATCAACCATGATGTGTTTTTGTGGTAGCCACGTGTCTGAGAGAAGGGTAGGTAAATGTAAGACTTTTATGATACAGGTACATTACTAAGGAGTGCTCCCAGTTAAGTTGCCCCTCAACCGTGCCCTGGCCCGCTCTAAGTTATAGCTGTTCATGTGAACCAAGACATGTGGCCTCATTACGAGACTGGCGTTAACCGAGGCGGTAAAACCGCCTGGTTAAAGCCGGACTCGTATTACCATTCCGCCTCCGTGATTCCCGGAATTACCAGGGCATTACAATCCCGGTTTTCCGGGAATCATGGAGGCGGAATGGTGTAAATCCCCATTCTCATTGAGTCCTATGGGACTCGATGGAAATAGGGATCATGGAAACACCGGCAGCATCTCGTAATGCTGCCGGTGTTTCCTCGTCCGCCTGCATGCAGGAGGTGTTGAACCCGCCAGGTCAGACCTGGCGGGAACATCACCTCCCGCCTGCAGGGGTCGGACGCAGGCGGTCCGGAAACAACGATGGCGGCGGGTTTACCGCCACCGTTATTTCCGGACCGCCTGGGTCGTAATGAGGCCTTACCTGTGATTTTCTCTTATCCATCCGCTCCAGAGGAGGAATCCCCGCATACGTTGGAGGTCCACAAGGCCCTCATCTGGCAAGTGAAAAGAGGCACTCTGATACATAGATGGGTCAACCACACAATCACAAAGGCAAACCAAGAGGCTAGGAAGGGGGCAGTGGTGATGTTCTACCTGAGACAGACCTGCTTTTTGGTCAGAGTATGCACGAGTTGATTTGATTGTCACCTGCAAATAAGCTTTATTAGCATCGCCACATATTTGTATCCAGCATTGTTGCATGTTGATATTTATTCATTTATTTGCATTTGTTAAGCGCACTAAACCCGGGGGCATCAAGACGATGGTTACAGGCATATCAGGTACTTAGGTTGAGACAAACCGGATCAGTTGGAGAGTAGTCAAGTCTCTTCGGAACTTGCATTCTAAATCCTGTAAATCATAACATAGCCAATTTAAATATGATTCCATGTAGCATGAATAATAAATACGGGTGTCACAGCTCCTCATTTTCGTGTCTTCTTGTTCATTGTTGTTCTTATGTGTGTACTGCTTTGCAGTTCTTTAGAGAGTAAGGAATGCGACTATGACGCTGGGTGAGGAGGGATAATGTTCATTACTCCATGTTGCAGCACTGTCTTACCACACACCTTTGAGTATTCCTCCTGCCTTACTATAGCAATCCATGCTTCCCAGTACATTCCACGTGAATCAGATAGCTCAGCAGGTTCAGTACTCGCTTCTGTAATCTGTGTTTGATCTCCAGGCTGCAGGCTCAAATATGGTAAAACATAAGCAGCCTTTGATCTTTCCTGAGGTCGAGGTGTAAACTTTGGTTGGGTGCTAATAATTGTATGTAAAATGTTCTATGCAAAGGGCTTTGGCAAAATAGCTACGCAGATCATTGCTTTGTATTTAAAAGAAGTATGGTTGCCAGTCACCTCCTTTAAAAGTCAAAAGGGAGGAGTGAAAAAAAAGATGTTGTTAAAGCAGTGTAAATAGGTCCTCAAAAACAGCAGGATGCAGTCAGGAATAGTTTGGGCCTGATTCATGGAACGTTTTCCTATGGAACTGCTCCATTATAAAACACTTCCATGAATCAGTCCATTGTGGTGGCAGAATTCGATTGCCTCATTCCAGGTTGGGGACTATAAGACAAGGGCTAGGAAGTCTTCGACTGAGAGCAAAGAAGATTCCCTCTAAGTAATAGAAGCAAATCCACAATGTATGTATTTATTTATCTATCTATTTATTGGATATTTGTAAGGCGACTATACAACTAATGAGACAGATAACAATAATGGTCCTACTAGCCCCTGTGACATTCGGATCCTACAAGTGCAGTAACAAGGATACTGCAAGTGCAGTGACAAGAAGTGTGAGGGGGATGCCGATCTGCGCAAAATGTGAAGTGCTAGGGTGGTAGGGAAGTGCAGGGCAAAGAGGAGAGAGTACAAGTCAAAAGGGGTGTGAAAGAGGGCAACTAGGAGAGTACATTATTATGCTCATACCAATCAATTCCGTTCTTTCCTTGGCACAGGAAAAGGGAAAAAACACAAGAACATCTGCAAACTCATTTTTTTTTTGTTCAAAAGATTTGTTTCGCTTTGTTTTGAAAGCGTTGCTATTGTGCTGTTGTCTGTTGTGTTGTCCAACTCGGCTGGGTCTCTCATTTCCCCAAGAAAACAGACAATGAAAGTACAGGATGTTAATTATGCCCGTGCATGCTAGGGTACGCAGTGCAGTTAAGGACTGGGTACTCCCAGTCACAGTGTTATGACAAGGCCTGAACAATGCAACAAAGGCTCACAGATTTCATGCTCCTTTAGGAAAAACACATGTGCATAAATTATTTTCAGCCACGAATAAATACAGTCATTAGCTTGATAGGAAAATGCATTGTCTGTAAATGCATAGTCCAGGAATGTAACACTCTTGGTAATTGCGCTTTGAAAATATAATCACTTGAAGAGAACCCTGCAATTGCTAGAACATTACATTTTCTCGACATTTTATTACAGCTATTACTTATTATTATTTATTGTTCCTGTTAGTGGTTTGATATTATCTGTTTTGTCTGAATGGGAACTCATTGCGCCATGCAAGCCCTTGCATATTGTTGCTCATGTTACAGAACAATAGTCGACCACCAGGGCGGCAGTATTTTTCAGCTCCTGAGTGGATCAGGACACAATGTCCCACTGTCTTTTGTGACCACAGCATGACAGACTCTGCATGTGGCAAAGAGCACCTCACACTATCTGTACCTATTCCTCAAACTCTGCACCCTGTCTGTGCCCATTACCTAGGCCCCTCACACTGTCTATTAGGTCCCCCAAGCATCGCACACTGTCTCTACATATGCCTTAAACCTTGCACATTGTCATTCAATGTGCAAGGTCTCCTCACCATGTCTGCCTAGGTGCCACGAGTGTGTCAAGCTTTCTGTCCATGGTGCCAAGTACCTCACTCTTTCTATCCTTGGGGCACAATCCCCATACACCTTCTCTCGGGGCCCGCCTCCCAAGTGTTCCCCTTGCGACCCCCTTGGAGCCTCTCTCACCTTATATTTCGATAAGGTGCGCTCTCCGTCCTGCCGATCTGTGCAGGGGCGCGTCGTGGCTGGGCACCTTTCCACCGAGTTACTTCAGTAGCGTGGGCCCGGGAGTCCAGGCCGGCTGAAATTCCGCTCTTGAGGTAAGTCTTTAGCTTTGAAAGGAATGAGTGTCCGCAATTGTTGTTGCCCTGTTGACCTTCCCCTTCTCTCGTTGATGCAGAAGAGAATGATGGAGACATCGAGCTGATGGAGAGGGCAGTGCTCCAGTAGATGAGAGAATGCGCGAAGCGCGGCACTATGAGTGTCTTTGAATAAGGCTAACCTGTGCTATCCTTCCTTGCAGGTCGCTGAGAAACTCCTGGAAGAAATGCGGCTGATGGTCCCCAAACATTTAACCCTGTCAGACCACATGCATAGACCAAATGAAACAAACTCCTCAGAATGTCTGTCAATATGGACACAGACCTATAATGCAAAGAGAAGGAACACTAGGATTCAATGTTACAAGGTAATTCCAGGTACAAATGAAACAATTCAAACTAATTGGACCTTTAACATATGTGTGTAGATAAGTCTTTGTGATGTAGGATACTAGCAATGCAATGCTTTAACCAGGGTAAAGTATACAATTACCCTTCTAACAATTTATATAATACACTCAATTTATTAATATACAAAATATCGCCTAAAACCTTACTCGAAAATTCTGGGTTAAGTATAAAGTGCAGAGCATTAAGTGACATGTGCTCCTCAAGACATACAAAAATTACAATTACAATATTCCTTCAGACAATTGAAACATCCAATTAGATAAACAGCAATACATGGGAAAGGCTACAACACATAAAAGCACAACCTCTGACAAACACCTAACTAATAATAGCAGACTTCTACCCAATAGGTGTGTACATTAAAAACCAAACATGTTTCATTCCTCAAACAGATGTTGATCAATTTCAGGAAATTCTTCAGGGGTAAATAGCCTGCTTTGCTGTGTAGCCATGGACCTTTAGCTCCACCCTTTTACCCAAATTAGGCCCACCTCTAAAATCTATAAGTGAGCCTTTTGTCCATAAAGCAAGTTTATTGAACAACTTCCGGGAGGGTGGCTTAGTTGACATCAATGAGTCAAACTGACCCTGGTCTCCCTGAACCACAAAAAAGAACATATATTATTTACAGTTTACAACAGTTAATACACTCCCCTAGATAGCATTAAAAAGTAATCCCCCAAAACATGATTGGTTGACCTGTACAGAGAAATCTAAAACAAACACAGTTCATTGGACACAGAAATTATAACACAATCCCCTAAAACCTATAATTACAAAGTTTACATTTTCAACACACCCGTTCGCAAAATCCTCTTCATATCTGGTGGCAGCTTTGCCTCTTAGTAACAAAATAACAGAATACCTATAATGACGCACACAGACCTACCCAAAAAATACGTAAGCACATGAAGATGAGAGAAAGACAGTAGATTCACTTTTGACCTTTTCATGTTTGCTAATTGCATTGCACAGACCTCTCTGGTGTCCGAATTTTATGATTTCTCCGTGGCTGACCTTTTTCTGTTCTAAGTGATTTCAGTCTGGCACACACCCAAGTCACGCCCAGCATGTAGTGCGCAAATGAAACCCTTATTTATTTTTATCTGTAAGTTCAATATTCTGAATGATGTACCACTCATATCACACCCTTCTCCTGAGGCTCCCCCAGTCACACTGAACCAGGAATCAGGCTAGTTTGCCAAATTAAATATTTATTTATGTATTTAGAATTTAAATCACAATATATATATTTTTTTAAACTTTAGTTTTTATTAGCATTTTTAGAAATAACAAACAATTTCAAGAACCCAAGAGAAACCCCCCACGACCCCCCCAACCCCCTACCCCAACCCCCTGCCCTCCCCCTTACCCTGTGTCCAAAAAAAACGATATTTGCCTTGGGGGGATGTCAATGATCAGTCCATCGTCTATACCGTGTATATGATGCAAGTTGTGGCCTTTCATTTGACGGTCAGATGCCGCTTTTCCCTGGGTCGTGGGATCCCTGGCACGTAGTCTCACCTTTTGGGGTCCGTCTTGGTTCATTCAGGCCGGAGGCCTGGCGTCAATATCAATGAACGTCCCAGCCCCAAGACTGCTGAACACCATACGAGTTTGTGAGGAACGTGCTGCTTTCTTTGTTCACGATTGCAGTTAGTTTGTCCATCAAGAACATGTTTTTCACTTTTAGTTGCAGGCCTCTTTGTAGGGGGGCTCGGGGCTTTTCCACTTCTGGGCAAGGGCCACTATGCCCACCCTCAGCATGGTTTCCCACATCCTAGGGTATCGATATAGCTCTGTTTCCTCTGGGGGGAGACCCAACAACATTGGTAAGGGATTCAGTGGCAAGCGCTCTTCTATTACCTCTGCCATCCAATCCCGCACTGAGCCCCAGTAGTCCTGAATTTTCGGGCAGAGCCACCACATGTGTCCTCTGGTGCCCGGCTGTCCACAACCTCTCGGACACCTAGGCGAGACCCCTGTGAACATCCTCGACAACTTCGCGGGGTCCCTGTGCCACCCCTGTAGCACCTTAAAGTTGTGCTCCATGTCCGAGGTGAACAAATTTCCATGAAATGCTATTTTGAAGATTCTGGCCCTGGAGTCCTCGGAGATCTCCTCACCTGCTAGGTTGTTCCAAAATGTACGATATTTTCTTCTGCCTTGAAGGTCAAAGGCGTTTAAGATCTTGTACATGTTGGACACCACCCCTTTCCTAGAGGTCGCCAGATCGAGGAGTTTTTTTTTGTTGAAGGGGGTCAGCTGTCTCCTCAAGTTCGGGCCCCATGATGGGTTGCAGAGGATGCCCTTCAGGCGGAGGTATTCGAAGATGGACAGCGAGTCTCTTCCGAGAGCCTCCCTGAGGTCCTCATATGTTAGGAATTCCCCTTTTCTGAACAGCTGCCCGCCCATTCCACTTGTCCGACCATTCCTGAGAGTGCAGGAACCCCCTGCTTCCCAGTCTAAGGGGGTGGCTCCAGAGAGAGGTCATTGGAGATGGCCAGGTGGTGTGGTGAGCGGTTCGGGGGCCCTCTCTCCAGATGTCCCAGAGGACTCCCAGGGTCGGGTGGGACCTTACGTGTTGAGGGATCGACCCGCGAGGGGCCCACAAGAGGTCTCGAACCTTCAGGGGATGGGCGTCCATGTCTTCCAGATATGTCCAATACGTTCCCATTCCCTCTTTCATATGCTCCAGAAGGACACGTAGTTGGGCGGCGCAAAAGTAGAGGTAGAAATCCCGGAGCCCAAATCCCCCCTCCTCCCTAGGCAGAGACAGAGTGGTCCTCCTTATTCTTTGGGTTTTCCCCTGCCACACAAAGTCTTGGACCCCCTTTTGTAGTTCTCTAAAAGTCTGAGCGGGAATGTTGGTTGGGAGAGCCGTGAAAAGGTAGAGAAGCCGTGGTAAAATATTCATTTTTACTGAAGTCATCCGGCCATACCACGATAGGGTCATCTTGTCCCATCTCAAGTATGACTTGATTTATGCCATCATGGGGTCATAGTTTGCGGAGCTCAATTTTGAAATGTCTCTGGTGAGGAGAACAACCAGATACCGTACAGCGGCCTCCTCCACTTTGATCCCATGAAACCAGTCTAGAGGGTCGAGCCCCAGGTCTATTGTCCTCATAGGGAGCAGGACAGATTTAGCGGCATTTATCTTCGAGCCTGAGAAGCGACAAACGCAGCTACCAACACCAGGAAGGGGGGAAGTGATGCGCCAGGGTCCACCAGGTATGCCAGTATGTCATCTGCAAACAGGGACAGTTTGAACGCAACGTCCCCCCTTCTAATCCCCTTGATGTCTGGATGAGCTCTTATTGCTATTGCCAAAGCCTCTTTCGTGAGGACGTATATCAGGGGGGAGAGAGTGCAGCCCTGCCTTGTCCCTCGGGAGAGGGGAAATGGTTTGGACAGGCTCCTATTCACCTGTACCATTGCCGTGGGTGCCCTGTAGAGGGCGGATATCCAGCTCATAATGTGGGGCCCGAAGCCCATCCTCTGGAGGAGGAGCCCCATGTATCGCCACTCGACCCTGTCAAAGGCCTTCTCTGAGTCCAGGGAGAGGACACTTGCGTTCAGCCCCGACCTCTGGGCAAAGTGGAGGAGGTCTATTGTCTTGCGAATATTATCCGAACCTTGCCTACCCGTAATAAAGCCCACTTGGTCACCATGGATTAGCTTTGGCATAATTCCCTCCATCCGCCTCCCCACCACCTTGGCCAGAATCTTAACGTCAATATTTAACAAAGATATGGGGCGGTACGAGGAGCATTCCGCGGGGTCCCTCCCCTCCTTGGGCAGGACTGCTATTATGGCCCCCATCCTGGACTCGGGGAGGATGCCGTCTACCAGGACAGCATTGAAGACTTTCGCCAAGAAGAGGGCCAGGGTAGAGCGAAATCTTTTATAGAAATAGACAGTGAAGCCGTCATCCCCAGGGGAGGTTCCCACCCTCATCCCGCCTATCATCTTATCAATCTCATCCTCTGTCACCGGGCCCTCTAACTCCTCTGCCATCTCCCACGAGAGGGATGGGATTTGTATGGAGTTTAGGAAATCCTCTATCTGGGAGTCGTCCCCCTCGTACTCCGAGGAGTAGAGGGTTCTGTAGTATTGGCGAAAGGCCTCTCCTATGTGGGAGGAGTCGTGGCCGAGATGTCCCTGGGTATCCCTCACCTCTTTCACCCTTCTACTTCTCTGGACTTCCCTTAACTTCTAGGCTAGGATTTTATCAGCTTTGTCCCCTTTCTCATAGTATTTTTGTTTCACCATTAAGAGGCTCCTCTCGGTTTTGTGTATGAGCAGATCTTTAAGTTGAAGCCTGTAGTCCTCCAGTGCAGCCACCCGGTCTCGCTCTACAGCTTGGTCCGGGGAGCTCCCCGGCTGGAGACAGGCTATTTTACCCCGCAGGGCTTTCTCCTGAGCTTCCCTCTCCTTCTTCTTTGTGGAGCCTATTTTTATGAGGACTCCCCAAAAGGTTGCCTTAAAGGCGTCCCAAAGTGTGTGCATGGCCACCTCCCCATTGTCGTTGAACTCGAAAAACTCTGTTATGGAGTCGAGGATTTCCTGGGCCAGTACCTCGTCTCTTAACAGGGCATCATTGCATCTCCAGCGCCCCCTATGTTCTTCACCCCAACCCAACGCTAAGGTGATTCGGACTATGTCGTGGTCCGACCAGGGGAGTGGGTCTATCTGTTAGCCCGCTACATATGGGGTGAGGGTCTCTTCTACCAAGATGTGGTCTATACTCTAGAACGAGTTGTGGATAGTTGAGTGGTAGGAGAAGGAGGGGATCCCCACCCTGGGAGATGATATCGTATCCGACAGTCCCAGGTCTCTGTTAACCCTTTGGAAGTGTTGCACCATGACCTCATCTGTGTGTCTGAGGTGCTGGGGGCCATCCCATCTTCTATCAATAGTCGGGTCTAGGACCATGTTGAAGTCTCCCCCCACCCCCAGTGGGCCCTGAACAAACAGTCTCAATTTGTCCCCTATCTCCTCCCAGAATTGGGCCTGGCCTTCATTAGGACAATACACTACTGCTAGTGTCAAGGGGGACCCCTGCAAGGAACCCCGCACCATCAAGTACCGACCCTCGGGGTCTCTCTGGATGGCCTCCTTTTCAAAGACTGTATCCCTTGCCACTAATATGGCCATCCCTCTTTTTTCGGTCTTGTGGGAGGCATGAAAGACTTCTCCAATTCTGCCCCCATGCATTCTGGGCTCTTTTCCTTTTTCCCAGTGTGTCTCCTGCAGAAAGAGCAGGTCAAGATTCGCCCTCCTGAACTCCCTATGGACCAGAGATCTCTTTGTGGGGGTATTCAGCCCCCGCACGTTGAGGGTGCCCACACCCAGGGCCAGCCGGACATCAACCATGATCTGTGTTTTCCTCTCTATTTGCCACTGTCATTGCATCATTGCTCCTTCCTGCTCCCCTTGTTTCATCTTTTGGACACTTTCGGGGCCTTCCCCTAACTGCCCCCTAGACCCTTTCCCCAACAAACAAACCCCAACTGATTCGTACTCCCCCTCCCCCCACCCCGGCGTCCAGCCAGATAGTTCCGCCATTTCTGGCATTTTGGCCAGACCGCCAGCCCACCTTCTACGGCCAGGCAATCTTTTCACAAGCACCTATTTTCTTGAGCCCCCCCTCTCCCTTCGTCCCCCCGGTCGGCCCCGCCTTACTTGCAGTGCCCGGGGATTCAGGGCACTACTTAGACTGCAGTTTCTCGTTTCCAGACCACCAGGTGGTCATGCCCCATTTCACGCCCCATGGTCTGAGCTCCCGTGCCAAACTCGGCCGGGATACCCTGCGCTCATCCCTCGGAGTCATTCCGTTCTCCCTCCTTTGCCGGGGAGGGAGTGTTCATCTTCCTGAATTTCCTTGGGCCGAATTTCTTCCTCCTTTCACTCGACGGGACCTGGCCATTCGCTCTACCCAGGTCGGTTCCCGTTGGCCCCCTCCGAGGGGCCGGGTCCGTCACGTGGTCCTGGATGGCACCCTTGATATCCTCTTCGGTGGTCAACGTCGTCTGCTGGCCCAGGTATTCGAACGTTAGAGAGAAGGGGTAGCCCCATCTGTATCGTACCCCCTTCTCTTTTAACAGGTGTGTGAGGGGGCGGCACATCCTGCGCTTGGCTAACGTATATGCGGAGAGGTCCTGGAAGATGGAGACTTGGGAATTATTATATGTGACTTCCTGAGCTTTTCTGGCGGCCTGCAGCACCCGAGTCTTGTCGGCGTAATAGTGGAACCGGACCAGAATCGATCGAGGTCCACCCGCCCGTCCTCCCGCCCTGTGCACCCGGTCAAATATGAGTTTTGTGGTCATCTCCTCTTCGAAGAGGAGGGCTATAATGTCTCGCACCACACGAGTGACCTCTCGCTCCGTCTCCCCCTCTGCCTCAGGAACCCCAAAGAATCTGAGGTTGTTTCTCCGTTCCCTGTTTTCAAAGTCGTCCATTTGTCTCAACCTCTCCTCCTCCCGTCTTTCAAGGGCAGATAACCTCATGTCCATCTCCACCTCCAGAGTCGCTGAGGATGACTGGCTGGATTCCACCTGAAGGAGCCTATCCTCCACTTTGTCTATTCTTTGGCCCATTTTATCGAACTTTTTGGCAAAATCTGAGCGCATGTCTCTTATCTCCTGCAAAATGGAGGCAAAGCTCCTTTCCATTGCCTCCACCGAGGGCGCCGAGGCTTCAGACTGGGCCATTGCACTGTAGTGGGGGGGGCTGAGAGCGTGGGGCCTGGATTCTTGGTAACAGTATTTTTGTAGCTTCCTCTGCCAGCCCATCCGTTTGCCCGGCTTACCGTTAAGTGTGCCTCGCTCCTGCGGGGGCTACAGAGGCACCTGGCGGGTCCACTGATAACTCGCTCTCCCCTTCCCGGGCCTCCCAGGTGCTCGAGCAGATGCTGTCGGGCGGGCACACGCCCCGCCAGCCTCAGGCGGGGGCCTCACACCCAGAGCGGGTCCCCTGTGCACTCCAGGGGGGAGGGGGCACCTCATTCCCTCCGGGGGGGGCGATGCTCTGATCCGCCTATGGTGGTGGTGGTCGTCGGGCCCGGGGAAAGGCGGGAGGGACTCCTCCTCCGCGGATCCTCAGCAGTTCACCCCGCCCGATCGGGGGCCACAGGAGAGGGTCGTCGCCGCGCCTGCAGGTGTTGAACTCGGTCAGCGGCGGGAGACAGCTTCGCTGTTCTTCTGGACTCTCGCGTGGGGCTCCAGTCCCGGGGCAGAGGTAGGCCCCTGGATTAGGCGGCCTACTGCTCCTCCCCCGCCCAACTCTCCGGAGGCGGTTTCGCCGCCGAGGCCACAGCTCTGGATGTCAGCCTTCCGGGGGCTACCGAAGCCGCTGTTTTTCTCGGTTCGGGCCCAGGGGGTTAACTGCTCGTGTCGGCTCCTTCGTTCTCTGCGGGAGGGTATCGGGGGGGCTCAATCCCCAGTTCGACATGGCCGTTGGCGGAGCACGAGTTTCAGGCTGCCATTGCCTGTGCGCCCCCTGGTGGCCCCCCTCACAATATATTTTAATAGGTAACAACAATCACCAATGGGGTGACAGAACACTGAATAATATCTTTAATGCAGTAGGGATCAAGTAATGAGCACAAAACGAATGCAGTACAGAAAAGAATACTTTTGTGTTGGTTTTGAACAGATGCAACTATGGTTAGAAGTTCCCACTGTAATAACCCTCAACCCACCAATAGGCAATTTAAATAAATGTGAGGAGAGAGCAGGTACTCAGGAATAACACAGATCAAACAGAATATCACTCCCACCTTCCCCCTTCAAACACAAGAGAAAAACGGAATTGACTTTTCAACTGTGAGTATGGCTTTGAAATCGTCTTTGGAATTGGCTGAGCAAAAACACCAAATGTGGTCAAAAATACTGAAACCATTATAGTTTCTATGGGAGCCATTTAGAACAGGTACAAACAATAAAGAGCAATGATATAGTCAAAAGCAAACATTTGAAATCTCAAAGTCAAAGTAGGAAATAATTTAAAGCTAATTCACAAGTTTAACATTGTTCAGAATGTCAAATCCCGGCAAACTTTTCCTTGTGCGAATTTCGCTATAACGGGCCAATCACACTGTTTCACTGGATAGCTAAGGATGTTAGGTACAAGTAGGAGTTTAAATTTTGCTTCTATCATAAAACCTGAGGGAGGTATAAGGTTTTAGTAAAAGTCGTTTTTGTAAAATAGGCCCGAGAATGGAAAACAGAAATTGGGGTTTAAAAATGACAGTAGGTTTTCTTATACTATGTTAAGGACTACAAAAAAGAGAATTCCACACAGAATTCACAGCTGCTCATAACTATTCAAGTGTGATACTCTAGTTTCCGTTTGGTTTGGGAATTACTTTTCTTAAATCAAAAAGAAGTTACGGTTTAGTAACTGTAACGATCACCTTGTATCCACAGGGACGCCACCCGACTGGTTTGGAGCGCTTCTGGGACAGATTCACTTCCCCCGTGGACTCGCGCTGATGTCTGCTTAGTCTGGAAGACAGGAGTTCAGATTTAGCCACAAACACCTTCTCTCGGGGCCCGCCTCCCAAGTGTTCCCATTGCGACCCCCTTGGAGCCTCTTTCACCTTATATTTCGATAAGGTGCACTCTCCGTCCTGCCAATCTGTGCAGGGGCGCGTGGTGCTGGTCATCTTTCCGCCGAGTTACTTCACTGGCGTGGGTCCAGGAGTCCAGGCCGGCTACGACTCCGCTCTTGAGGTAAGTCTATAGCTTTTGAAAGAAATGAGTGTCCGCAATTGTTGTTGCCCTGTTGACCTTCTCCTTCTCTCAATGATGCAGAAGGGAATGATGGAGACGTCGAGCTGATGGCGAGGGCAGTGCTCTAGTAGGTAAGAGAATGTGCGAAGCACGGCGCTATGAGTGTCTTTGAATAAGGCTAACCTGTGCTATCCTTCTTTGCAGGTCGCTGAGAAGTTCCTGGAAGAAATGCGGCTGATGGAAGCGGAGCGTAGAATGGAAGAGGTCCGGGCGTCGGTAGAATTTCCAGGAGAGATTTGGTAAGTAAGCGGTGACTGAAGGCGATGGAATAGGAAGATGAAAGCTTACTAATTGTCCTCTTCTTGTCTCTCCTCTCTAGGATGTTGCTAGTGGAAGAAGACAAGTTCCAGGGAAGGTTCCAGAATGATTGAGGAGCTGGATGCAGAACAGGTAAGGATGAATTCACGATGTTCTTCTTCTCCCTGAAGATGCAGGCCAAGGATGAACGTCACTCTGCAAGTGCAGAACAACGCGAAGGGCGTGCCTCAGCTCGGGCGTGGCTTAAATAGCCAGCAGGTATACCAGGTGCCTTCAGGGCAGACCACACCCTGGATGCTAGACTGCATGATGCAGTTCCACGTTTATCCTTGTGGGGGCAGTCATGTTGGTCCATTGCCCAATGGAAGCTCCATTTATCATATGAGACTGGCGCCAGGACTGGTTCCAGGACAGCCGAGAGGGGCACGACTGGGCCCTTGGGGTCTTGTAGGAATACTCTGGCGAGGGCCAAAGGCCCGGAATTACCAGGCCAGGGGTTAAGGTCGTGACAGTAACACAGGTGAGAGAAAGGTCAGCACAAATATAGTTCTAGCAATACTATGGTTCTGAATTAAAGATGGGATGGGTTTGAGATTGGGATCATACAATGCAGATATATTATGGGTCACTGTTCTTCCTATTAATACTTACAGAATACGTTATTAAATCGGACCATCAGTTCTGGGCATGGATTGGGTCTGTCTAGGAAGGACTGCACATCAGGCGCGGGACTGGATCAGCTAGGCTGGTCCCCGGATTTCCACAGGATCTGCCCTTCTTGTTTCTGAGTATTTCAAATGAGCTGGATAGCGAGTTCCTCTGGCAAGCCTTGTGCTGGCAAGGCAGATAGTTTCAGGATACCAGTTCAGAAGGCTTTTCCACACCACAGCGCTACACTGGGTTGTGAGAATAAGTTTCAGGATTTAAGCCTTGCTGAAAGTCAATAGTTCTCTACTGCTTTGCAAGAGTCTTGTCATCTGGATCTGGAAGGATATTAAAGCTGGATGTAGAATGCTGGAACAAAGTGCTTTGCCAGAATCAGGAACGTGAGTGAATCAGTGAGTCCTTATGTGTTGTCAGCTGTCTCTACTAATCCTTTCAAATGACATCACAAAATGGGTGTATGGGCTGGCTTAACTAAGCTGCCCCTGTGAGCTGGGATTGGATCAGGACCTCATCTCTGCCTTGCATCTGAGTGATTGGATCAAGGCTGTATGATGTCACATATATGGTTTAGCTTTACAGTCCTTAGAAACATCCCCTCAGCCACTAGTGTCAAAATCTGATTTTCTCCTAAATACATATCTACATTGGTCACCTCTACACAAATCACACACAAAGATTCCATATTTTATGTAGCATCTGTTCATCAAAATCCTGCAGTTGTGGGATCTTGTTTCACCTTTCTAGAGAATTTTGTCCTTTTCGCCATGAACACAATTTCCAAACTTTCTGCACATTTTCACAAATGTGTCTGTTAAACATAGGTATGTGTGTACATTTTCACAATTCTAACATCAATACCGTTCACATAAAACCACATATATTGCCATTCCTGTCCTGAATATGCTACCGCCTCTTGAAACGTGCAGCCAAAAATTTGACTTACAGATCTGTCCTTTGTATATTTTTCACCACTTTGAATCACAAGTTATGAATCTCTAAAAATTGTTCATTGTTCAATCTTAACAGCAAATGCTCTGCCCCTTTGTCTCTCCCTGGAGTCCAGGGGTAGCCCCCTCCTTTGGGGACTTCCTTCCAGGAGCAGTTTACAACCCTTTCACATGTCCGTTTCCTGGGCTGGAGGATCTGCCATTGTTCATTCTCTTTTTGTAGAGAAAAGTCTGGCCTAACCCACAATTATCATATACCAGTGAGTTTCTGCTGAGATGATTTCGCTCCCCTTGGGAGAAACATGTTTTTCCACTTCTTGAGGCTCAGCCAGGCTAATTTATTCTTAACTTCTTAAATCCAGCAGAAACCAAACTTGTTGCATCAAACAAAAATACATCTTTGCTTTAAATCTGTGGGTTTAAAAACACAACTGAGATCTGTATTCCTTTTATTAACAATCCTTTGATGTTGGCTAATCCGGCAGACGTTTAGTTTTAATACTTTGAAGTTTCATTAGGAGCTCATCTGACAGCTGTCATTCATAGGTAGCCCAGTGTACTGCACACAGATTTTGACAGGAGCTGTCAGTTTACAGACAATCCAGTTTGGCTGAGGAAATGTTTTGCTCTTTACACTTTAGGACTTTATATATTCGCCATGCTTCATTAGATTACATGAATTTTAGCGCCAAGCAAGATTTTGAATGTTGAGAATTGTTGTGTATAGGCATTTTGGAGTTTTTAGCAACAAAGCAACTGTCATTTATAGGCACCTTTTAGAGTTTCATTGTCAAAGCGCTGCTTCTCTCTCTGCACTCTGTTTGATGGTCATGAAGTCAACTGGCACATTTTCTGCAGTGTACGCTCTATCCCACCACATATGCACCATGGTTGGCAGGTTGTGCATCCATCTTTTTTTGCGTTTAAACACACGGTTTTGGAGGTTTTTGGCGCACACAAGAGTTTTGCCGCCATTGTTGCTGTTTCTTGTGCCATAACCATCAAAGTGATACCGCATAAAATAGCGGAGTGGGTCAATACATCCTACACTATTCACCTGAGTTCCGCCCACTCTCTGACAACACAATCATTATCCTAAAATGTATTACTACTGGTCTCTGCAAGTGCCCCAGGAGTGCCACCTGCTTCAAAAAACCCCATGAATTCACAAGCTGCCTATTTCTTACAACAATGAGCTCTCCATTTCACCAGAGATCATATCTTCCCTTGGCCTTCAGCACTTGAGCCATCTGCAAACTGACCACAGCTACCCCATTGATCAACTCCATTGATCAACTTGAAAACCCTGTTCCACAACTGCTAACGAAGAATTTGCAAAACTTTGCCATGATGGCGAATACACCCTTCTGATCAATCCACAGTGTAGAGGCCCAAGAAAATGTAGGTGCCTTTCCCCGGCTTACTACGTGTGAGAGAAAATAAAATAACCACCCCTGTCGGGGAAGGAGGCACTGAGACCCTGCTGCAAGAGTTCAAAGGATGGTTTATTTCTCCAGCTAGGAAATAACCCAAAAAAAACCCTACCAACAATTACATCATTACTTGTATATATATATATCAATTAAAGTAACTCTAACAAAAAATGCTAAATGGACCTGATTGGCCAAGTGGTGTGGTGCTGTAGGTGTGGGTGGCATCTCTTCCTTCTGGTTGGCTGAGTGGCTGACGAGATGACGGACATCAAATATCTTGTGCTCCACGCGGTCAGGGTCCGGTCACTGTGGTCACTACCTAAGCTAATATGTAGCATTCGAAAAACACTAAATAACAAATTATCTAAAACATTTTATGCTACTTTTCATATTTCTACACATAATAATTATTGTTAGTACAATTGGGTCATTCGTGGCTTTAATTGGAGGCCTTGACCTTATTGTGCATGTAAAAGTATCAAACTGTGTTTCACATATCTCCTACGTTTCAGACCTATTAGTATAAGTAAAAACATATATTGTAGTAAAAATGCTTAAGGTTAGTAGTGGGTGTGTTGGGTGGGTTTCGCAGCACAGGCGAGGGCACTTGAAAGAAATACCTTACAGGGAGCGCAGGGTCAGGATGGCAATAAATTGTTCTAAATGGGGGTGGGTGGCTTGCACGTTTATGGGGGCGAATGAGCAGAAAGTGCTTAGCTCATCCTGGTTCACATGCTGGTTCTCATGCTAGCAGTGATCTCAGAGGAAGAAAACTGTATAATATTGATTGTTGCAACTTTCTCTGGCTACTGCGTGAGAATGGGAGCGCAGAGCTTTCCTTCGCAGGGGGAGTGCAAGGGTGGGGGCCAGCTAGCTGCCTGCGCACCTCGTGTGTGTGTGTCTCTGTCCTTGGCTGCTGCGGTGGAAGGGGAGCTGAGCATTGCTGTACTATCGCAGTGAGGCTTGTTTACCAAAGATGGAGTCAAAAGGGGGCACAAAAGATGGATGCCCCGTGTCCTGCTCAGTAGTCCCATCTATGTAGCGGTCAACCGTGGTTAACTTTACATAAGGGCAAGGGGCAATCCCACTACCGGAGGTAAGTGGTCCAAGCATAGTACTGAGAAGTGTACGGCGCGAGGGGGCCTGGGGACCCCTCACTCCCATACAATACACAGAGCAATCCCACCTCATACATTTCATATATTTTAACTAAATTCAAAAAACACTTCCCATTCATGTAAACCTCCAGTTTTTGCGAGTCAGAAGAAACTGTGGCACAAAGGTGGATATTGAGAAGCACAGTACTGAGCTCGCAACCAGGTTGAAGCAAAGTAGTCTGAATCACCCGAAAACGAGTCAAGAACACACCCAGGGTGGAGTGCCTGGTTCCTCGTGAGAAATCCATCATAGATGAAAAAATTACATGTATCACCACCTTCATCCCCATAAGTAACAACCTGCGGAGGACAATACTGAAGAACTGGAAAATGAAACACACAGAACATTTTACACAAGTCAGACCAAGGTTTGGATACAAAAGACAGAGAAACCCAAAAGATATTCTAATACACAGGTACGAAGATCCGAAGAAAATGCATCAGTGAACAGCAGACGCTATGGGGTCTCCCACCGGTAATCAGACACTGTAGGTGCAGTGGGTGATCTGTCTGCACTTTGACACGCAATATGAAAGAAGTGGATCTCAATGGACATATGTGGCAAATGAGAATTTTCATGAACTGCAAAAACAAGTGGGCCATATGAGGAATCAAATGTCCATGCAACCTCCTGTACTTCGGGAAAACAAAAAGAGAAGTATTACAAAGGATATGCAAGCATCGCTTTTGTCTGAAAAACAAGATACCCAACAAACCTGTGGAAGCACAATTTAATCAGAGAAACCATAAAGCTACTGATTTGTTATGGTTTGTTATTCAGATTTTCAAACCCAGCCCAAGAGGCGGCAACAGGGATGCTCAACTGAGGCGAGCAGAACAGAAATTGATTTTTATATTGAACACATTTACTCACGGCATGAACACCTTTGTCGAGTGGGCACTATTCATGCACAAGAGATAGGTGACCGGCTCTACCACATACACCAATTAATAGTCCCTCTATAGTTTGGCCTTAATAGCCACTTGAGTGACCAACTCTATGATGTGTTTCAGTATGCCCTATAAAAGTAAAGGACACAGCTGTGTTTTTTCCTATGGCTGCAGGGCCCACAATCCAATTGCAGCATGAGGACATTATGATTGTTGCACACGTCCAAGACTTGTTTTAAAATATTGATGCTTCCTGTAAGCTTCAAGCAGTACCAGTATGTACTATAGTCTCTCTGGTTTGACATCGTTTGGGTCCTATACTACACAAGAGATAAGAAAGGTCGATCAGACAACAATAGCAATTCCATAGACCCACATTACATTTGGAAGATACCAATGCACACATTATGGTCGCACCATGGTGCGTGATAATTTTGCTTCATCAAGCTGTTTGACATATGCAATCAGAAACATTTCACCGTACACTGATCAACGCTGTATGTAAAAGACGGCGTTGCGGTCGCTATGGTAACTCCTGGTTGATGTGTTTCGCCAATAAAGCGTTGTTGTCAAAACGAGGTTTGGATATGTCATTGCTAAAGCTGCATATACATATAGATGTGATTAAAATGCCATGTCTGCAGACCCACACGGACATTGTCCCAATCAGCAGTGGATACTGTACCAACCTGATAGTAGGTAAGTGCTATGTCACGTGATGCGTTCTCCATGTTTAGTAAACAAAAAACAGAAGCCACCGCATATCATATTATGGATGCGTGCAGAGTGAGTATGCTGATTCAGATGACAACAATCTTATGCAAAGCTGTTTCTCTGCACACGCGGTAATCCAGGTGCCACACCTTCCTCTTGTTTGGTTTTTGCAAATAAAATATAAATAGTTCACCATTTAAACACAGTTTATGAGCTTTCAGTGGTAACAGACATGTGGTTAACAGACTCATAATAGCAGAACATTTAGTTTATTCCATAGACTCAACACAGCAATCTGTGGTTTGTCATTATAGATTGAAAACTATCCCAACATCTATATTTGAATGAATACGGTGCATAAAAAAAACCCAGAATTGGAAACCCACAGATGAACAATTATGGGTATGAACCAATCAGCTTTCCTTTTTTCTAGTTTTGCTGTATGGTATGTACTAAGAATTAACATAAGACAGAAATAAATTAAATATGTGGCAATAAGGCATTAGACCAATTTGTGTCTTTGTCTTGCCCCTAAACAGAAAACATGTGTGTGTTTCAATTGGAAAGAAGTTAGGCGACTGAGTACGTCTTGACCAGAAACAACCACCACCATCTCCCTACTTCTTCCTTCCTCAATAGAAGGTTGCATCTTTCTTTTGAATTACTATACTATAACACCAGCTAATGTTATAAACATAACAAGAGAACTGCAATAACCAGAACTTTGTAACCAACCCTGGGCATTGTTTATTGTGTATTGTAGGTCTTGTGTATAGAGGGGTCACCATCTGATTTAACCTGCTTAATGAATAATCATATGTCCAGAAGATGGCTCTATAAACAGTATATCATGTACACGGGAGTACAGTTTTACTTATCTTGTGCTCTGAACAACAAACAATACACTTCATTCTTTATCAAGTGTCTAGAAAAATGACATATGATCACCCAATTATTACCAACCCCAAGTCACACAATATTGTTGTTTTATGTAGAAGTGCTACAGGAGCAGAACTGTGTAATCATACTAGATGAATATGTATGTAAATGTTGTGTATGTTTCTGTCTGATTGGCTATGTCGGTCATGTGGCTCAATGTATAAGAACCAAAATATGTCTCTATAAATAAAATATGAATATATAACATGAACTTAATTGATGTATGCACTCTCTCTTGAGCTGGAAGCCTAAATAAAAGCAGACAGCTGTGCAATTCAGAAATGGTGAGCATATGTTTGCTATTTTATAGTAAGAGAAGGGTAACCAGTCTCCTCTTGACTTATTCCGCAAACAAACCAGTGCCAGGGGAAGGCAGTAAAGCCATGAGGTCTGCAAATCAGAACATATTTTTGACAATTGAGCTTTCAACAAGCCATTGATATGCTCCACAACTCATTGGCCTGAGGTTGGTACACCAAGCACAACCTGTGTCATATCCTCAAAAGTGAAGAGTAATTTCAGTGAACAAAGCATTAAAGAAGTGAGACCCATTATCAGAACATAACACTTCACAAATACCCCACTGTGGAAATACCCCCCTTACCAAGAATCTGGCCACTGACTTGGCATCAGGGTGCACACAGGTTCCAGCCGTAAGCCATCTGGAAAATTGACACACAAACCACAAATAAATAATGATAGGTGCTACACCTTTTTTCCATATCGTGTGTTCAACATGTAATTCCTTAAAAGGACCTGAAGGTAGGGGTATAAGCCCTCTTACCACCCTCATAGTATATCCTGGATTGAATTCCTTACAGAGTGTGCAATTACCAGTAAACCTACTCACCTGCTCAGAGAAGTTGGGCACAAACCAATCCTCCTGAAGCTCAGCTCCAATTTGTCGCTGAGCAGTATGTGCCCGGAAATGCAGTTGCTCCAAAGCCACTAGAAGCAACTCTATGGGCATCACTACATTCCCCGTCAGGTCCTGCCTCCACACCAAATCTATGGGTGAGTGCGTACACCCCCTCCTTGCCCAAGCTTCTTTACCTCCTGCGGTGCTTGTCCCTGCCCCGGAGCAACACAGGTAAGATCCCCGGGTCCGTGCTTAGAAACTGCTGGGTATTAAGCGCATCATAAATAACCTATCATATCATATCATAACATAACAATTCATAAAAAGGAGACTGCAGTATACAGGACCGGCAATGGTGCCTGTTGGACCATCATTTCAATTTTTGGGATATCCGGGACATTGCCAAGTGCTACAAAATCAGTTTCACTTTTATGTACAGTGCATTTAACAACCCCTACCTCCATAGACAATGTTCATCTGTCAATTAATCATGAAAGCAGTGCAGCATGCTGGACAGGGATCCCATCAGATCTTCAAAACCCTCTTCTCTGCCATCTAGATAACCCAGAGTGTATTGTGGTAACATACGCAGAATTGGTGTCGACAGTGATCCCCTAACTCATTTCCAGTACCTCAATAAGCGCCACCAACTTGGCTGATTGTGCAGTTATCTGACGCCAATCGCTTCTCCACCTCCACCACCCACAAGAATTACAACCACTGCTTATGTATGTCTCTCACCAGTGCTCTTATCAATCATTGATGATCCATCAACAAAAAGCATTCCTCCTGTCTCCAAATCATCTTCTTTAACATTTATACTTTTTCCCTAATCTCCCTCATAGATCACACAATCATGAATATCATCACTAGGCTGCACTGGGTCAGCCAAAAGAGTAGCTGGGTTTACTATGTGTCTCCTTGCTGGTAGTACAGAAGCATTTGACAAAATAAACTCATACCCAGAAACTCACTGAATGGTCAAAGTTGATTTTGACTTCTCCAAAATTGCAAACATTGCATATTCCACGCACAGAGTCACTGGGCAGCCCATAGTAATGGCTGAGGACTTTTTTATTACAAAGGACACTGCTGCAAGAGATTGCTCACACAGAACGGACCCTGTATAACTGAGTCTAACATCCGACTATAATAGGCCTAGGGTTTGTGACCTAATGATGTTTTTTGTGTTAGGACCACTGTCATTACCTGCCCATCTGTATGTGAAAAAAGAGAACATTGATTTTGGTAATCTGGTGTCACCATGGAGCATTACTGATTGCAGTCTTCAGTTCCTGAAAACAAGTTCTCATTTCATCTCACCACTTGATTGGACTCTTCTCTTTCTGTGCTTCCTTGAGAGCTTGCATCAGGGAACTTGTGTAACTAGTGTAACTAGAGCAGTCAAAACATCAAGACCTACAATAGATACAGAGCACCAAAAACTGCTGATTTTCTTTAATATAGTTGGTTGAGGCGTGTTCTGAACTGTGTTGGCTCTCTCTCAGGCATTACCCTTCTCCCTGAAGGTGATAGTACCTGTCCCAAATACACTACTTCTGTTTGACAATATTCCAGTTTTTATTTGTCCACTTTGTACCCCTTCTCTGAGGAGTCTGACTGAGTCTCCACTACAGTGTTCATCTGAATCACTACAAACACGCAAATTGTCCATGTACTGAATTACAGTACTGGATATTTGTAAGGTCCCCAAATCCATCTGAATAACTCTGTTAAAAACACTTGTAGATTCACAGTACCCCATGGGTAACCTGGTGTGTTCAAATATCTGTCCATGATACATAAATGCTGTGAGGTACTGGGAATCGGGCTGCAAAGGAACCGAAAAAAAGGCATTTTTCAAATCAATAACTGTTATGTTGGTCGACCCAGTAGGGATCTTACATAGAATAGTAGCAGGATTTGGTACCATCGGAAATTCTGCTTCAACAATGTTCTTCAGCAGCTGTAAATCTAGAAGCATCCTCCAACTAGAACCCATTTGCCTTCTTCACAGGGTAAATGTCTGTGTTACATGGGGATATGCAAGGTTCTATAATGCCTTGCTACAACAATGCCATAATGGTCTCAAAAACCCCTTCATCTGCCTCCTTAGACATTTGGTATTGCCTAACCCTTGGCAAAATTGCTCCTTGTTTACATTTTTTTTGCACTGCCCCTACACTTTTCAATAGCCCCACATCATTTCACCGGCGTCTTGCGCGTCCTCGAACCATTGCTCATCGGGCACGTCTCTTAACGATGTGGTCAGATCAATATTTAGATGCTAGACATTTCAGAACTGGACCCATCTGCCTTCACATCTGTAGTGTGACTTGTGCGAGATTTTGGAAAAGTTGCACCACCTCTCCGTTAATTCATAGCTGTCCCGCTATCATTGCTTTCTGCAGGATCAGTTCTTTCTGGCAATAGGATGTTATTTCCACCAGGACATCTCAGCCGTTCCCCAGGTTTCCCTGCCCTTTGTGGGCCTACCCGATGTACCCTGTCCAGCTGAACCATATCTTCCGTGTCACCTGCCAGGATTTCTGCAAATAGCTGTTGAGTAGTGGTTCTCAAGTCTTTATCCTCTACTTTTTCCAAGAGGTTTTTGATTCTTATGTTTGATCTCTGAGCGATTTTCTAGGTCCTCGATTTTTATTTCCAAATTATGCATCAAGCGTGTGAGATGTTTCAGGGCCTCCTCTGTCTTCTAGGAGTCCTCTTCCATGCCATTAACTACTCTTTTCATTGTGTCAGTCCTCACTTCCAATTTGGAGAGGTCCAGTTTTAGTTCTTGCATCAATTGTTTCATTTCTATTTTTAGAGTCTCAAACTGTGTATGAAACGAGGCCACCAATTGATCTTGGAATTATTTAAGCCAATCATTCATGTCTTCTTTGCAGAGCGTCATAGTTCCTTCTGGGCTGGTTTCTTGTTGTGATGAGCTTTGCTTGTTTCCTCCACCACGTGAGGTTGTTGTTGTTTCTGTGCCCCAGAGGTGCTTAATGCTCATTGTCTGCTTTGTTTGGGGGGGTTGTTGGCTCACCACCATCGCCCCTTTCTGCTTTGTTTTGGACTTGTGGGTGTTGGCGTCTGTTGTAGTGTGGGACAATTCTACGTGCTGTTATGGTATCCTCCAGTTATTTTCCCACTTCGATAACGTTTCCATGCACGGAATCCCTTCAACAGGGTTCTGGTAGCCGTTATGAGGGTTCCCCATGCCCCTTCTGGGGAGTTTACTCCTCCTGAATTTATTGTACTTGTTTCCATGGCCTTTGTTCACCCGGTTCCACTTGGGGGTTAATGCGCACTTTTGCTTTGGCTGGACTTTGTGTCCTTCTCCTTGTTTGTGGGTCACAAGATCAAACCTTGTCCCCTGCTTGCCCCCTGCTTGACACTGTGCTATGTTGGAGGGTGGGATGGGAGGGGGCCACACCCTACTCACAGCTGTTCCAATTTTATTGTGCCTTCCCCCTAGACTACCTTTGATTGTGTACAGGTATCTGTGCTGCCATATGAGAGGAAGGTATCCCCCATTGTATATCCCTTGTCTTCCCTTTCACCATGTTGTGGATGCAAGCAGAGCTTGTTCCAATTTCCGGCCTCCCCCACTCCTTAAATCTGTGGTGAAGCTACACTCCTCCTCGGTCCTTCCCGCTAAAAGCTGCTTCTCAGCTGATGGCTCGCGTTGTGTTGCCCGCTGCTTACCGAGGTATTCGGCGTCCTTGTGGGTCATACGCATCTTGCTTTGTTTCATTTGCCGAGGCTGCCTTTCACTTCGGACCTTCCCGTTCCAAGCTGCTGTCCCATCAAAAGATTCCGGATGGTGCGTTGTGTCGGCTGCTGCTTGCTTAAGGGGCCGCCTGTCCCTTGTTATGGGCTTTACGGGACTCATTTCTGGTGTATGTTTTTATTCCTCCTCATTTGACTGCTGTCCCCCAGATATCCTCAATCCTTAGTGTATCAGCCCTTTTCATTCTGAAATGGTGTTTGCATCCGTTGTCATGCTTTATTTTGCATTTTCAAAGTGGCCCTATGGGGAGAGGCTCTTACACACGTCCTCTATACCAGCGTCCATCTTAAATCTCAATAAAGGCATATTTAAAACTATGTCAGCACTGATGAATCAGGGAATCTGAGTGCCATTGGAATCCCTGTACAATTCTGTGTTGCATCCGATTAAAAAATCTAAAGGGGGGTTGTGGAGATTTATCCAGGACTTGCACCCTCTTAATCATATTGTAGAGGCTGAGGTTCCATTAGTTTCTAATCCTGTGACAGTATTGTGTAGTATCCAAGTTGAAGCTAAGTATTTCTTGGTGATCAATTTTAAAAATGTGTTTTTCTCAATCCTGTTGCACAAGGACTCACAAGACTTTACTTCCTTTACGTTCAGAAAAAAAATAAACTGAAAAACATACTAATATACCACAAGTGTATTGTGAGTCCCCGTCAATCTTTAACAGGGTCCTACAGATGGATCTAGATAACATTGAACTCAAGAGTATGGTAATACAATACGTATATGACATACTAGTCTGCAGTGAAACAAGGGATGAATGTAGACAAGCCTCTGTTCAGTTAATGGTTATATTGGCAGACAAAGGATACAAGGTAGACAAGGAGAAATTACCGTATTGTAAGGAAGGGGTGTTTACATAGGCCAGTTCATTTCACATGAAGGAAAGAAGGTGACACCTGAAAGAGGTGAAGCTATCATGAAAACACAGAAGCCAAACAAAGTACGCCAGATGCAGTAATTTATGGGTTTATGAAGTTATTGAAGATCCTGGGTGTATGACTTCAGCACATACACTAAGCAGCATTTGCAAGCTCCGAAGAAACCACAAGTTGATAAGGAAAAGATAGAATGGACTGAAGAAATGGAGGAAGGATTTGATGAATTAAAAAGAGCAAACTGCACAGCTCCAGTTCTAGGGATTCCCAACTATAGCATAGCATTTTATTTGTTTTCACTCACAAACTGTTCAGTAATGACATCAGTATAAACACAAAGAAGAACATTGGGGTATACGCCTTTGGCATACTAGAGTGGGCTTTCAGATCCAGTTATGAGTGGACAATTTCCATGAGAAAAATATTTGGCTGTTGGAGCATTTGCAATTGAGAAATCCACATGTATTACCATGGGCTGTTCCATGACTCTCTAAACGGAGCATGCCTTATTTGCCATTTTAGAGAAGTCCAAGGGTACATTAATGGCACAAAGAGCTTCATCTTATGAATTAATGATTTTGAATCTGGCAATTAAAGTAGTGAGGTGCAACATAGTGAACTCAGCCATGTATGTAGCCGAACCTATAGAAGAAGGTGATTATGTGCATGACAGTTCAAATTATGTCGAATTGTATGATGGTATACCCCGTGTGAAAAAAGTGCTGTAGCAGGGAGGGGGGAGATTCTCTGTATATATGGTTCTTCAAAAATTGACCAGACACGTGGGGGTGGCATTCAGGCTCTGCAGTTGTAAGAAACAGATTAAATGGTGAATTTGAGGTAGTGGCAAGTGTAAGATTACTGTCTCACTTTTCAGCACAAGCGGCAGAATTGGAAACTCTTATACATGCACTCGAAAAAAATGAAGGGCAAGAAGTGACGGTGTACAGTGACTCTGCCTATGTGACATCAACCATACACACAGGGCTGTTACGCTGGAAAATAGGGGTTATCTCTACGGAGGCAGCCTTCCAGCACAACATGCATCTTTAATGGACAGGCTCATTAAGGCACTACAAAGCCAGAGCAGTCATAAAATGCGCAGAGCATACTAAATGAACAGACTTCATCTCTTGTGGAAACAAAGCTGTAGACATAGAAGCCAAAAGAGTTGCATATTCTTAAGAAATGTCTAGTTTAAATACTGAAGATACTAAAGAAATGTTGAATAGAAGCATGCTAGTATGGGAAGGGTTTAATATGCTGTCAATTACACAACTAATAGAGATTCAGGGTAGAGCCCCACAAGAAGAGCAAGAGCTATGGAAACAAGGGGGTTGTTCTTTATACACCACTGAAGCATTATGGAGACAGGAAAGCACTGGAAAGCTAGTGCTGCCAGTGGCATTGTTGAAAGTCGCACTTCAGCAGCGGCATCACCCCGCGCATATAAACAGAGAAAGTCTCGCTGCCACAATTGCAGAAGACTAGTTTATTCCCAAGATATTGGAACAAGTTGCACAGTTCATGGTGAACTGCATCATGTATCAAAGGTTTACTGCTGGGCATACACTGAGAACAATCAGAGGAGTAATATTTCAACCAAAATGGTCTATTTCAACATTTGCATATCGATTATGATACAGACATGTAATGGATACAGGTATCTATTAGTGATAGTGGGTCCTTTCTCTAGGTGGATTGATTCTGGTCCTTGTATATACCCTGATGCCACTTGCACAGCAAAGTTTTTAGTGAGCAAAGTCTTTCCAAGATGGGGTGTGTACGAAGTATTTAGATCTGGAAATAGACCATATTTTGTTAATGAGCTATTTGAACAAATAGGACTTCTTTTTAACATAAGGCATACATTATCTTCTGCTTATCATCCACAAGCAAACAGAAATTGTGAGAGACTCAACGTTCTCCTCAAAGAGAGGATAGCCAAGATTAAATTAATTTGGAAGAAGGAATGGCTTCATTGCCTATTCTTAGCCTTATATGGCCTTCGGAATCAGATAGGTTCTGACCACCATCTTACACCCCATGAGTTAGTGACACAGTGCCACATGATAATGCTTCCTACCCCTCGATACTGTATAGATACAGATTGCGGTATGTGTTAGATGCATTAATTGCGTTTTTCTCAAATGGGTGATTTAGGTCTTCTTTGTCTCTCTCTCTCTCTTACGGGTTTAAATCTGCACCACATTTTATGAAAACTACCCACAGCACAAAGTGTTGAAGAAATTAAAAGCATAAGAACATCCCCTGATGAATTTTCAATCAGCGTGGTGTTAGGAACAGAAACATATTGGAAATCTAATGTAGAGACATTTTATGAGTGTTTAGGTTTACACTGTTGTCATCTGTGCCTATTGTATTGTTGAATGGCGATGGATTTTTTATCTTGTCTATGTTATATTGTCATTTGTTACGACTCTCTTTGTGATTCTATGTTTTTTTATTTTACTTTTGTGATACTTGAACTAATAAATTGAATCAGTTTATATGACCAATATGTTTTTAGGGTTACTGTGTCCATCTTTTCAGGACAATTAGTAATGAGGGAGCTAAGGTTCAATCACCTTTTATGAGAGACTTATTTGGAATTTAGAGAATCTATCTCTCTACTTATATATAGATTTAGGTCCACCCCAGACCGCAAGATGGGTTGACCCTGGTCAGGAGTCAATTTATGGGGTTTTTGGTTAACCTCTTTTAGGTACACAATGCTTTGTACGCCTCCATCTAGAGTTGGGAGTGATGCTGAGAGTGTAGCAAAGGCTCAAGGTGATGAAATACATGATTAATTGACATGTATGACTACCAGTGTTTTTTTGATTGCAGATCAAGTCAAGCATCAGACGGAGGGATCAAGGAACAAGGAAGAGGACAGTCCAGTAACTAATCCAAGTGAATTATTGCCAACACCAAAGTTATATGTTTGTGATCATATCCTTATTAAGAACTTCACCTGCAAATGGCACAAGCCTAGGTTCAATGGACCCATTTTGTGTTGATGAAGTTTCCTCTTCTGCAGTTAAGATATTGGGAAGAAGAGCTTGGTTGCATTTGGGAGATGTACAAATCTACTAAGGTGCGAGTGTACCTCCAGCGCCCGTTGACCAAGAAGCAAGACAAGAAGAAGAATTTCCACATATGCAGACTTGATCGATGACCAAGAAGAAGAAAGATAAAACAGTGAGTGGTTAGCACATATTTCTTTTGGACTGGAATTCAAAGCACACTTCTCAAATACTTCTATTGCAGAGAATTCCAGAGGCTAAAACAGACTTTTTTTTCAAAATTCCTTGAAGAAATAAATATTGCATCATGTGGGATGTTTTAACCCACTTAGGCTCTGCTATGCTGCAGCACTGTGTTATGATGGTACCAGAAATATCAAAATGGCCGCAAAACCCTTGTGCGAGCCAAAACCTCTGAAAACCATGCTTTGCAACACACAAAAAGATGGCTGCCCAATCTGCCACACATGTTGTCAGTGGAGGAACAGATATCGCACTCCTGGAATATGTCACTGGGCTCCACAACAAGTAAAAATGAAGTACAGAAGGAAAAAGCAGTGTTGCTAAATGAAACCCCAAAATCTTGCTTTAAATCCTTTTTTAATTGTTACTGAAACTGCAGAACACCCTCAAACACCCACAATTCTTGCTGGGCGCTACAATGCATTTAGTTTAAGAAATCATTGTGAACTTGCAAGGTCCTGAAAAGCTGAGAGCATAAAGAAAATTCCACAGCAAAAGTGGCCTGTCAAAAATCTGGGTGCAGTAGCCGGGCCGCCTGAATGACAGCTGTCAGAAGCCTGCCTGACTAAACTTTAAACAAGTATATAAACTGAAATCAAATGTTTGCAATCTAAGAGGCCTGTTACTGAGAGTAACCTATGTTGTAATTGTTTTGATCCCATGGTGTAAAACCTTGAATAAGTATTCTAGCTTCTATTGTGAAATCACACGTTTGTTTTAAGCTAAGGGAAATGCAACAGAATTAACAATTAAATCAAGCCTGGCTAAAAGCTACCAAACTGGAATATCAGGTTTCTCCACAGAAGGATGGCCTTTCCCCCCACCAGGAAATCACACCAAAGTGATAATTATAGGGTTTGGAAAGAACCTGGTCTACAGAGGCAAAAGGGAAAAATGAACAGCTGCCACTAAGGAAATGCAGGGTGTGAGGACAGGTGTAAATGGCCTCTGCCAAGAGCAAACAGGGAGGATACTGCTTCTGAACTGCAGGGAGACAGAAGGAGGCGGAGACAAACAACCATTTGTGGCTGAACCTTCACAAAGAACACTTTTTAAAAGACTTATAATTTGCCAGTCAAAATTGTGTAAAATATAGCAGTAACAGATTTGTGAATCTAAATTTTGGCTGCACGTTTCAAGAGGAGGTAACATTGTGTGACATATTCTGGAAAGAAACAGCAGAACATGTGATTTTACTCAAAATGTATTGCTGCTAAAAGTATGAAACTTTATACACTTATGCCCATGTTAAATGCACACACTTGTAGAAATTTGCTTATAAATTGGACTATGTGTTCCTGATGAAAAGGGCAAAATTCTGTGAAAGGCCGAGACAAGATTTCACAGCTATGGGGTTTGGAGTAATAGCTACTATATAAAATGTGTAATCTGTGTATGTGCTTCTTATAGAGGTTGCACATGTGTAAATATGTATGGTGCCAAAAGTAGATTTTGTGTTCAAGGGGCCAGGAGTGGATCCTCAGCCTCATAAAATCACACCATAAAGGTGACACCCTATTTTTCTCCTCCTGTCAAGGTAGAGGGGAGACTCTGACCCAGTGAACTGTAAAAGGGGCGAGATTACGATAAACCAGCCCACACACTCCTTTATCATAGCATAAACAGAGACAGCTCACCACTCAAAAAGACAGACAGATTCACTCACTATCTCAATGCTGGCGGAAGCATCCTGCTAATGAACTTTACATCTACCTTGCTCCAGACTCCAGAAACTTGGCAAAGCAAAACTCCATTGCATAGTTGAACCATTTTCAGATAGGCCTCAAATTCCCGAACCAGAATCCCACAAACCTAAGGGGAAGCATCAAAATACAGCTGGGATGCGCTGTACTGCTTGCCTGCTAAAAGAATTATCATCAGAACCAAGAAGGGCAGATCCAATCAAGTTCTGTGCTGTGCTGTGACCAGAGCCATTTCGGATCCAGTCCAGTCCTGTGCCGGGCTGTGACCAGAGCGCCTTGCTGATTGCAGACCCAATCCGATGTGCCAAGTTACCTGTCCTAGAACCAGATACCATTCCATGACCAGAATCTTGACAGACCAGAATCCTGACGGTTCTGTTTAAAAACATATCTACTGAGTATCTATAGAAATAACTGTGTCACTAGCATATGTACCTTGCTTAGTTAATCCTTATCTAAAACCCATCCTTTCTTGTCTTCAGAACCTGTATTGTTAGGATTATTTTTGAATTGTTTGAACTCTCTATCCAATCCATCCTATCTTCCTCCTGTGCTAGTATTGCTAAAACAATCTTTGCGCTGATCTTTTCCCATCTGAAGAAGGCGAGTCCTTAGCAGGCAGTCATTCTGATCAAGTGGCTGTGTTCCTGTGGGGCATTCGTTTTGTTCATAATCATCCTCTAGTGTAAGACATCCTTTTTGTCATTTTAAAAGTGCATTCCTGTTTTCCCTTCTCGAAAAAACAACCTCCACTAAAACGTCCATAACTCCCTTAGTTTTTGTGCTAGAAACACAATTCGACTTCTGCTTGTAGCTAACATCCACAGCTTTAAATCTCATCTAAAACCGCATCACAAATCCATATGGTTCTCGCGATTATCATGCAGTGAAAAGTTAGCCACAAATTTCGTTTTTGGGAAATTCTGACACGGGTAAAACAGCTTTTGATTGCTTCTGACTTGAATTTTAAGATTTCAAATAGATTCTGGGTAAATCATTGCTTGTGTTTGTGTGCATCTATCCAAAGTGGCTCCCATAAGAATCTATAGTAATTTCAGCATTTTTGACCATATTTAGTGTTTCACCCAGTTCATTGTAAGATAACTCTAAAAGTCATTCTGACAGCTTAACAGTCAATTCCGTTTTTCTCTTGTGTTTGCTGGGAGAAAGTTGGATTGACATTTTGTGTGAATTCTGCCATTCCTGAATACCTGTTCTCTCCTCCTATCTTTTTACCTTGCCTATTGGGGGTTGAGGGGAGTGCAGGGGGAACCTATAACCACAGTGCTATTCGATCTGAGCACACACACAAGTATTATATCTGTGCTGAATTGTTTTGCTCACTATTACTCCTGGTGTATTAAAAAGATCCTTCAGTGTTACATCACCCCATTGGTGATTATTGTGTACCCATTAAAACATAGTGTGATTAAATTGTAAATACATAAATAAATATTTTAACTTTGCAAACCAGCCTGATTCCTGGTTCAGTGTGACCAGGGTGCTGGGGAGGTACCAGGAGAGGGGCATGACATGACATTGTTCAGAATAAAGAACTTTTAGACAAAAATAAATAAGGATTTCAGTTGTGCATTACATGCTAGGCATTGACTTGGGTGTGTGCCAGATTGAAATAACTTACAGCTTGGGGGCTTGTCCGGGATCCTGAATTAGAGATACCACTTGTGACAGTCTAACACAGCGTGCTAACTGACAGGGTATATACACCTTATTGGGCTATCATACTGTGCTACACTGTAAAAACACCCTTCAATAGAAATACTCAAAGGAGTTGGGCCTGTTTTGCAAAAATAAAACAACCCTGAGATAAGTCAGAAGGAAATTAATATTTCCGGAATGCCGACCCCAGTGGAAATCAATATGGCAAAAGACCACTACTGCACAAGTTGTTTGTCAGGGGTGAATGGGTAGAGCAGGATGAGAATGTTTGGCCGCAGGAAATCAAACAACAAATCACTGCCATAGAATTAGATACATGGCAGGACCAGGGTCCCTTACACCAGGCACTTAGTGAATTGTATATGGCCCCAAGAGTAAAAGAGGAGCAATGTAAAATTGCCAAAATAGCGGCTTACCTATACCTCCACATTGGAGTAAAACCTAGAAAACCTAGATCTGGCAAAGAGGCAAGTACAATCCCTAGAGAAAACCCAAAATGATTTGGACTCTGCAGAGCAAAGGCTACAAAAGAGCCAAGAGTCAGAGAGAGAAACCAGACAGTACCGGACAAAAGTAAAGGAAGATCTGGATCTCCTGCAGCAAGAGAAGGTAGAGCAAGATACCAAATTACTGGCACTGCAAAAGGAGTTTCAAGAAAGTTTTGACTCTTTAAAACAGAGCCAACAAAAACTGGCGCAACAATTAACGTTTAACAGAGCCTGTGCAGAACAGCTCCACGTCTTACAAGACCACATAGACCAAGTAAAAGAGGAAAATAACTAATTGATCATCAAAGACCTTGAATCCCAAACAAAGTTTGATGAAGACCGTCAGAAAGCTGGGGTATTTAAAAAACAAAGGGACGACCTGGCTGCACAAAGGGGTACTCTAATTCAGAAAAGGGACGCCTTAGGCATGCAAATCAGCCATTTAAAAACCAAGGTGGAAGAAAATCACCTGTCCCTTCAGGGACTGGGTGAACTCAAAATGGACTATGGAAAGCTGTTAGAGCACACCAGGAGGGTGGAAGATGCTCTGGCAAAGAATGATCAGGCCAGCAAGGACAGAAATCAGGAGGTGAGCCTTCTGCAACAAAAGTTGGCCAAATACTCCAAAAGCAGACAGGAAGCACAGAGATACAATGAGGCTCTCTGTGAAAGATATGACAGGCTCCATAGACAGATAGCCATACAGGAACAATTCCATGGACTCTGCCACCCCCATGTCCACTGGCTCACATGAACCAAGGGCCACAGGGATGGTAGACTTCAACCCAATGGGAAATATGGGGCTAATAGGTCAGCGCCTCCCAGAAATGGATGGGCAACATGGATGGGCGGGGATCTATGTACAGGTTCCCAAGTGCTGGGGTCATCTTCTCTGATCAGGGAGACTCCAGTGAGGGGAGAATCAGAGAAATGGATCCTCAGAAATACAATTTACCAAGAGAACAGGCAGTGAAATTTGGTGGGGAATTCCACAAGAAAAGGCCCACCAAGAGCATACTAAAAACCTCTTCCCAGCTAGGACAGTGGGGGGATACTCAACCAGTCATGGGAGCAAGGAAGAGTCAGAAGACTCTTCTGAGCGCCACAGGTCCCAAGGGTCTAGGCCCCCACATTCTGCCAGCCATTCCCAAGCTCGCAGAATCAAGGAGAGTCTAGAAGACCAGACAGCCACCTCTGGTAGCAGTGCCTCTGAGTCAGAGGATGAGTGGCCCAGGGTGACCAGAACTAAAAAGGCCAACGAAAGTAAGAGGGCTTTACTCAAGGATCCCCTGAAACAAAAAAAAAGCTATTAGGAGCATCATCACACCCTACCACAAAAATGCCAAATATTCGGTTTGGGAGCACCTTGAATTATTTGAGCAGATCTATCTGACGGACAGCCAAAGCTGTATTCAGTACGTAAAGTGGACATTTTCTCCTGAGTACTCCAGCTTCTTTGCGGGGCTGAAGGATCAGAAACATTCGAGATGGTCCACCTATAGGGCGGCCATCCTGAAATATTTTTTCCATTAACAGGAACCCTCAAGAGGGTCGCAAGGCAGCCTACAACTTACAATGTGGGGAAGACCAGGCCCCACAAAAATGTGTTCAGGAATTGAGACGCGCCTTTGCGCAGACCACTAGAAGGTTGCATACTAACAGTAAGGAATTTGTGAACACATTCTTCCATGCTCTCCCTAAGTACATTATGACCCAGCTAGTGAGGGACTTTCATGATAAAAGATCACTAGACTGGGTCATTGAACAAGCAACGTGCATCTATGAAGTGCAGAAGCAGTTGGAAAATAAAAATATTTGCAAAAGCCCCAAACCAACCAATACCCCTGCTGCTGCTAAGGTGGCGGAGGTGAAGGTATAATATGATATGATATGGCATTTGTAACGTGCCTATACACAAGTGTTTCAAGGCCCCCATTTTAGATCTGGAGATGGGGGGACTAAAAACCTTCCCGCACAGAATCCAGCCAACCCCATACCCTGAAGGCCCTCGAGCCAATCCCAAACCGGGAGCCAGGGAGGTAACCCCACAAATGGGACACCTAACTCCCCTGACTATATCAGCCCATGCTACAAGGGAAATAGACCCATCCTGGGCTATGTGTGGACTCCTCCTGCCCAAGGGGGTGGGGGGGAGTCCAACCATACAGCAGGAAACCCAGGAAACTTCCCTCCTCACTTTTCCCAGGAGGTCAGTAATCCCCCAAATGATGGACCACATTTCTTTCCCCGGTGCCTGGCAAACTTCAACCCCCAAAACAACCCTTCTTTCTTTCCCCACTTTCCTGAGCCGAGACTGCCCAATCCAGGAGAGGGGAGGCCAAGGGTGGAGGGGTACCCAAACTATCATAACCAGGGGAATTATGCGAGAAGGGATAGTTACCCTTCTCTGGATCAACGCAGGGAAGACTTGAGGACCCCTTACCAGCCAAAGCGGGTGTCCCAACTAGAGCGCCAGGTCCAGAACATGGCACAGGATTTGAGTCGCATGCTGAGGGCTCAACAGAACCCTCAGATGAGCATGGCAGCTCAGTATTCCTCAAATCCAGGGTCTGGTGCTCCAGAACAATGATGGGGGAAGACCCACGACAGCCCACCGGTTCCCAGGGATGAGGCACAAGGGGAAGGGTGGTGTAAAGCCTTAGAGGAAGCTTCCTCCCCACTTTTGGAAAGCCCCTGGAAACCCATGAACCGGAACCAAAATCTCATGCCCATGAAAGTTTGCAATCCAAGGAGCAGAGGATGGGGAGGAGAAATAAAGAGCCTAAAAAGGCCCATTTTGTGGAGGAGTTGCAAATCTTCCAGTTTGAAGGAGAGAGGTCCTCAGAGGATTATGGGAAAAAGACCTTCTCCTTCAGGGATGGGGGAACTCCTCCCAAAGAAAAATGGGTCCCAAAGGATCCAAATCCAGACTGGGTAGATGTGGGGACCGAGTTAAAACCGCCCATCATCATTACCCAGAATGACCAGCACGAAAATTCTCTGGTGCAAACCCATTCTGTTGATTGCCTCCAAAAATGGGGGTGGGAGGGCAGCCCAGAATAAGAACCAGGGGAATCCATAACTTCCCCGATATCTAGCTGTCACCTTTTTCTTACAGATTCCCAAGAACCCAAACAGAATCCTGCCCAAATCACCTCTCTGTCAGTATCCAAAGCACAGAAATTAAAACACTGTTGCCCAAAAATGTGCACGATCTTTGCCCCCTTGAGGAAAAAGAGGGAAGATGGTATGCCCTGGTCCAAATGCAGGGGTAATGTACAATTTTTGCACTGGTGGACACTGGATCCCAAGATACCCTTCTGTCAAAAAGGGCCTTGATCAACTGATTTCGGGAAAGGGGGGATAAATATCAAATTTCTCTCAGACCTCTTTCTGGACAACTTCAGAACTTCGATGGGAAGGAAATTCCTTTCGAGGGGACTGCGGATTTAGACATTGAAATTGGGCTACACAAGGTGAAGCACCAGGTGATAGTTGTGACTCCGGAAGGCACACCTTGTTTACTAGGGAATTACATCCTGCATAGATTATCTCCCTTTATAGATTATGTAAACAAGGTCCTCTGGACCCAGACTAACCGACCAATAAAATTGAAACAGAGTGTCAACCATGTTAGTTTAAATGGCACATGCCACATGGTTGAAGGAAAACCTGACCAAATAGAATTTCACTTCCAGAATAATCAAATCCCAGACGTGACAGTAATTGCAGTAGGACAATAAACTGGTGATGCGGAGTCCTCTCTATTTCTGAAAATCAACCTTTCTTCCAGTCTAAGTTGGCATTCCACACTGGAAGGAAACACTCTGAAATTCTAGTGTTCAGCCAGAACAAGCCGAGGCAGTAAAACAACTCAAAAGAAGCCTCTCACAAGTACCTTTCCTAGCTTACCCTGTCAAAAACAAGGAGTTCTTCTTGGAGACAAGGTTCTCCAATACATGCTTGACTGCAATATTATATCAAAAGCATGACAAGGTCAATAAAGTAATCTCCTATGTGAGTAAGACTTTATCCTCTGTGGAGGAAGAATTCAACGATTGAGAGAAGGCACTCCTGGCAACGGTGTGGGCATAGAAGAATTACCCCCCATTTATCCAGGGGGAACACATTATAGTGGAGACCCCACACCAACCTTTGCAATATCTTCTAAGTGACAGAATCGGGGTGGAAATTCGAGTAATTCCCAAATCTCTTCCTGGATTCTGTCAATGCAAGGCTTTCCTGTAGAAGTCAGATATGGCCAAAACAAGAAGAGTCCCCTCGCACAAGGTCTAGCTGGCTTGCATGATTGTGCCAGAGAAAACCATTTTGCGGACAAAAGTTTTAAAATCAAGGACAACATGGAGGCCTACCTTAATTCTCCACATAAAGTCTATGAAGAAGACCCGTGTGAGGGAATTCCCACTGTCTATGTGGATGAGTGCTCCTACCATGTTCACAACAACAGAGAAAAGGAACTTGTGGCCGGCGTAGGGAATGCATGGGTGAATGATGCCCCAGAACCCTCCGCTGGGTACAAATAGGTCCCTGAAGTAGTGAAGTGGCAGAACCGATGGCTGTGCATCAAGCCACCCTCACTGCTGTCCAACACCAACTCCACCAGAGGCATGCTATGTGCTAATAATAAACCTTTAAAACACGGAAAATGCATACAAAATATTCATGATCTGGTCACCACAAATGGGATGACCTTCTACTGGAATAAGATTAAGGGTCATTCTAAAGTAGAGGGACCAGTCAAAACGGGAAACGATCTAGCTGAACAGCTGGCCAAAACCAGAGCCATCCAAGGGGATCTACTTGAGATTGAGTCCCTCTTGGGGGAAATCCAGGTCACTGCTATTGCAAGATCCCAGACCAATGCTCACATTGAACTCTCAACTGCAAAATGGAGTAAGGAGATCCCCGATGCTGATTTGATTGTGGCTCAACAAGGGTATCCAATAATTCGTAAGTTTTATCAACATATTGAGGACCCTGAGAACTTTCCACTGATGGATACCGATTACATTGAGAAAGAGGACCTCAGAGTGTTGATGAAATGTCCACAAATGTTCCAATTCCAAGACAGTTTGTTGGTGAGGAGATCCCTAGCTGGCCATGACCAGTGGGTAGTCCCTACCTCATTCCAAAGCCTGATGCTAAGTCACGCCCATGATGCCGCCAAAGCTGGTCATTGGGGGTTTCAAACAACATTAGAAATCTTGCAAGAGGTTGCATACTGGCCACACATGGGGCAGGACCTCGACCAATATTTGAAGGGGTGTCTTGTGTGTGCACAATTTCAGCCAACATCACTCACACATTGTGCTCCCCTCCAAAAGAGGGGGATGACACTGCCTTGGTCAGATTTACAAGTCGATTTTATCAGACCCATGATTCGCTCCTCTAGGGGGGACAAGTACATGTTGACCGTAACATGCTTTTTCACTAAATGGGTGGAATGTCTCCCGGCCCCAAATTGCAAGGCAGAAACAGCAGCTGCCCTGATGATCAATCACATCTTCTCGCGTTTTGGACTACCCCAAAGGATTGAGTCAGACCGACTTAGCCACTTCACTAAGTGATGACAAAGATGTGGGAGATACTTGGGGTCAAAAGGAAACTACACTTTGCCTACCGGGCTGCCTCTAGTGGTGGAGTTGAGAGGTACAACAAAAGTATTGTCAGCATATTAAAAAAGTGTGTGGCAGATTCTGGGCCAATTTGGGACATTCAATGAACACTTTTCCTGACGGCCATAAGACCTACCCCTTCTTCTGCAACAGAAATGTCTCAGTTTGAGCTGATGACTGGATGAAATATGGTGCTTCCCCAGCATCTGCTCTACAGAACCCAAGAGCAGACCTTGATAAATGCCTCCACAACTCATGAGTATGTTGAGAATCTGAGAAAACACCTTCAACATGCTTTTGCCTATGCTCAGCGGAACCTAGAAAGATCTGCAGACAGTATGAAGACCCACTATGATCTTAAGAAAACTAAAAAAGAATACCAAGTAGGAGACTGGGTCTACTTGTACAATTTCCAAAGGAATCAGGCCAAACAGAGCAAATTCCTCCCAACGTGGCGGGGTTCTCTTGAAATTGTGGACAGAATCTCACCAGTCGCCTACAAAATCTGCATCCCCAAGGGCTGTTTGGCAGAGGGGAAGACAAGTGGGTCCACATCCACCAGCTGAAGATTTGCCATTCCAGGCATACTTTGCGGCAGATAGAGGAGCCAACCGGAAACCCAGAGGGAGTCATTCCGGATACCTAGAAGAATCCACCTGTTAGAAACCCTTAGTAAATACAGGCAGGGAATGTTGTAAATTGTATTTCAAATGTATGCATCTGCCCCACTACATGAGTAGTAGTGGAGAAATGTCCATAACCATGCTCTGTTCTGTCTCACAGCATTGGAACAAGAATTTCTAATCACCAAGGAGGACCACTCGGGGACCGGGAGGAAAGACCCAAGGTGCTCGGGGTATCGCTCCATACTCCAATCCAGAGGCGGCGAGCAGAGCATGTCGATCCAGCAATGATGGGAGAAGCAGCTGACTTTCTCCACCTGGACTAAAGAAAGAAAGAACATCCCAATCTCCCGACTTCCCCTTGACTGACGGTCAAACTCAAGCATGAGAGGGGCTCTGTGGGATGTTTTAACCCACTTAGGCTCTGCTATGCTGCAGCACTGTGTTATGATGGTGCCAGAAATATCAAAATGGCCACAAAACCCTTGTGTGCACCAAAACCTCTGAAAATCACACTTTTCAACACACAAAAAGATGGCTGCCCAATCTGTCACGCATGTTGCCAGTGGTGGGACAGAAATCTCACTCCTGGAATATGTCACTGGGCTCCACAATAAGTAAAAATGGAGTACAGAAGGAAAAGGCAGTGTTGCTAAATGAAACCCAAAAGCTTTCTTTAAATCCTTTTTTCTTTGTTACTGAAACTGCAGAATGCCGGTGCAAAACACCCTCAAACACCCAAAATTCTTACTGAGTGCTACAATTCACTTAGTTTAAGAAATCATTGTGAACTTGCAAGGTCCTGAAAAGCTGAGAGTATAAAGAAAATTCCACAGCAAATGTGTCCTGTCTGTGGATCTGTCAAAAATCTGGGTGCACTGGGCCGCCTGCTGAATGACAGCTGTCAGAAGCCTGCCTGATTAATCTTTTAACATGTATATAAACTGAAATCAAATGTTTGCAATCTAAGAGACCTGTTACTGAGAGTTACCTATGCTGTAATTGTTTTGATCCATGGTTTAAAACCTTGCATAAACTTTAAAGTGAGCTAAAACTAAAAAGTCTGCTGGATTAGCAAACATAAAAAGGATTTTTGCAAACAGGACTACAGATCTTAGTTGTGTTTTGATCCCCCAGATGTAAAGCCAAGAAAGTAATGTATTTATATTTGATGCAACAAGTTTGGGTTTTGCTGGATTTAAGAAGTTAATTAACCTGGCTGAGCTGCAAGAAGTGGAAAAGCAGGTTTATCCCAGGGGGAGGGCCTTCCTCTCAACAGAAACTCACGGGGAGGTTCTAATTGCGGGTAAGCCCAAACATTTGTCTATAGAAAGAGAAGGAACAATGACAGAGCTTCAGCCCAGGAAACAGAGGTATGCAGGTGGTCTTAAATGGCTCCTGGAAGGAACAAACAAAGAAGGGGATGCTCCTGGACTGGAGGGAGGCAAAAAGGGGCAGACCATATGTTGCTAAACATGAACAAAGAACAATTCTTAAAGACTCATAACTTGTCATCCAAAAGGGTAAAAAATATACCAAGGACATAGTTGTGAATCTAATTTTGGCTGCACGTGTGAAGAGGTGGTAGAACTGTGTGGCATGTTCTGGACAGGAATGGCAATGGGCCTCATTACAGGTCAGGCGGTCTCGAAATAACAGTGGCAGTAAACCCGCAGCCACTGTTAATTCCGGACCACCTGATCTTGAGTCCTGCAGGCGGGAGGTGGTGGGTTTACCACTGCTCTCCTGCAGGCGGACGTGGAAACACTGGCATTATCATGAGATGGTGCTGGTGTTTCCATGGTCTCCATTCCCATTGAGTCCTATGGACTCAGTGGGAATGGGGATTTACACCATTCCACCTCTGGAATTCCCAGGTCACTGGGGTTCTAAGGAATCACGGAGGCGGAATGGTAATATGAGTCCGGCAGTAACCAGGCAGTTTTACCGCGTCGGTTACCGCCGGACTCGTAATGAGGCCCAATATATGTGGTTTTATGCAAAATGTATTAATTTTAGAATTGTGAAAATGTACACGCACACCCACATGTTAAACACACACATTTGTGGAAATTTGCATAACATTTGGAAATTGTGTTCATAGCAAAAAGGACAACATTCTGTAGAAAGTTGAAACAATATCCTACCGCTGAGGGATTTGGGGGAACAGATGCTACATAAAATAAGGCATCTTTGTGTGTGATTTGTATAAATATGACAAATGTAGAAATGTGTGTTTAGTATAAAATCTGATTTTTTTAGAACAGTGGCTAAAGGGAGGTCTCTGAGGACTGTAAAGCAAACCATGAAATGTGACATCATCCGGCCTTGGTCCAATCACTCAAATGCACGGCGGAGATGAGGTTTTGGTCCAATCCCAACTCACAGGGGTAAGCTTAGCTAAACCGGCCCATACACCCACTTTGTGATGACATTTTAAAGCATAAATAGTGACAGCTGACAACACATAGGGACTCACAGATCCACTCACTTTCCTGATTCTGGCGAAGCACTCTGATACAGCATTTTACATCCAGCTTTAATGTTCTTCCAGATCCAGATTCCAAGACTCTTGCGAGCAACAGAGAACTATTGATTTCCAGCTAGGCCCAAATACTCAAACTTATTTTCTCCACCCAGTGGAGCGCTGTGGAGGGACAAGAAGGCCTTGTGAACTAGTCTCCTGAAATTCTCTGTCTTGCCACCACTAGGCTTGCCTGAGGAACTCGCTATCCAGTTGATTGAAATATCCACAAACAAGAAGGACAGATCCTGTGCAAAACTGGTTACCGGCCTAGCTGATCCAATCCGGTACCTGATGTGCTGTTCTTCCGAGACCAGATCTAATCCATGACCAGAACTGATGGTCCAATTAAATAACTTATTTAGTGAGTATTAATAGGAAGAAAAGTGACCTCTAATATCTCTGCATAGTCTTATCCCAATCTCCATTCATCCTATCTGTAAATTCAGAATCATAGTATTGTCAGTACCTATCTTGCGCTGATTTTTCTTATTTGTTTTATAAAATCATAAGTCATTAGTGATCTTCAGTAAGACAACCCAATCCCAGAACGGAAACTAGAGTATCACACGTGAAGGGTTACGCTGGCCACGTAACTATTGAAATTCACGTGTGACATTCTCTTTTTCATAGTCATAATCTAGTGGAATCAAAGCCATCTTTCATTTTCAAAGTTCATTTCTGTTTTCCATTATTGCGCCTAATTTACAAAAACAACCTTTACTAAAACCTCTATAACTCCCTCAGTTTTTATTATAGAAACAAAATTCCTACTTGTATCTAACATCCATAGCTATCCATAGAACCTAAATCCGCATTGCAAAACAGTGCGATTCTCCTGTAATCGCGAATATCGCGCAAGGAAAAGTTTGCTGCAAATTACAATTCTGAAAGAATAATGCACGTGTGAAATAGCTTTAAATAGTTTCTGACTTTGACTTTGAGATTTCAAATGCTTTCATTGGACTAAATCATTGTTTGTGACTGTGTGCAACTGTTCAAAGCGGCTCCCATAGAAATCTATAACAATGTAACTACTTTTATCCACATTTGGTGTTTTTGCTCAGTCAATTCTTAAAGCCATTCTGACAGCTGAAAAGTCAATTCCGGTTTTCTCTTGTGTTTGAAGGGGTAAGGTGGGACTGATATTCTGTCTGATTTATGCTATTCCTGAATATCTGCTGTGTCCTTACATCTATTTAATTGCCTATTGGGGGGTTGAGGGGCGTTGCAGGGGGAACCTCTAACCATAGTGCCATCTGTCCACACCAACAAGAAAGTATTCTTTTCTGTGCTGCATATGTTATTGGTGCTCATTACTTGATTCCTAGTGTATTAAAAGATATTATTCAGTGTTCTGTCACCCCTTTGGAGATTGTTGTTTACCTAATAAAAGATATTTTGATTAAATCTTCATACATAAATACATATTTACCTTTGCAAACTAGCCTGATTCCTGGTTCAGTGTGACCGGGGTGGGGGGTTCTAGGAGAAGGGTGTGATATGAGTTGTATATCATTCAGAAATTCTAACTTATAGACAAAAATAAATAAGGGTTTCAATTGTGCACTACACGCTGGGCTTGACTTGGGTGTGTGCCGCATTGAAATCACTTACATAGCAGCATGTAATACTAGAGGACAGTTTCAAGGGAACTAGGCAACCTTGCAATGGAGATCAAGACAGTCATTTCCGCACCAGGATGATTATCTCAAGACAGCACATATGGAAAAAAGATCCTGGATGGACAGACAGGATGCTCATGTATTCTGCTGCAGGACAAGACAAGGTTATTGTTGAAGAAATTAAAATAATGAACTGTTCTGACATGAGGGAGAAGACTGGAATGCCTGAATGCTGGGAACGTTCACAACTGCTAATCCATGGATGAGTGAGTGCAAAAAAAGGATGGGAATATGGAATGAAATCCTGTGCAGCTCATCTGCTGAGGGAGGAAGCAGTGCAAGGAGTACAGAAGGTGAATGATGACTGCCTGGAGTCTTGGGCCAAGTACTCCAAGCTGCTGACATGGGTGGAAGATGAAGCAGGCCCGGTGTCCCTGGTCCCACTGATTATTGTGACACTGTGCTTTCAAATCAAATAAACAAATCAAGTTGGACATAATAATCAGTGCAAGAACACAATTGACGTTGCAGGAATGAGGAGAGGGGCAGCTTCTTTAATGGATTGATATTGCGCCTGCAAATCTAGAGAGTATATAAAACTGCCCAGGAATTGGGTTGGAGTGTGTTCTTTGTTATATATCCATGTTTCAGCATTAGTGATTCCTCAGAGTTACCTGAAAATTGATGAATTTCCAAAAGTAGACTATCACCTGAGAAAAAAAGAGGTCACTATAACTCCTGCGGATGACGATGTCAAACAATTATAATAGCTTATGAAAACATTCCAGATGAGCACAAATTGTTCAGCAGAACTGCAGTAATGTTCACATATATGTTCATGCCTGGGATCCAAATAGCGGTGATTGCCAAATGGCTACAGATCACCTGGTGGGAGCTGCTACAAACAATCAATGCCACTATAAAAGGATTTAATGCTATTAAGGAAGTATTGAGGGCCATAAGGCTGATGACTCTCCAGAATAGATACGTCCTCAACATGCTTACAGAAATGGAATGAGGTGTTGGTGCCAAGATCGGGTCATCATGTTGTACATTCAACCTTCTCATGATGGTGAGAACGGAAACTTGACAGAGGCCATATTGATGTTAACAGATCTACACATAAAAATGATGGATGAGACAGAGGCCATTGAAGATGGCAGTTGGCTTGCACTCCTATTTTCATGGGTTGCTTATTGGATGGCAAACTTATTCAAGTTCCTTGGAGCAATACTGGTGATTATCATATTTGGATTCTGCATGATCAGAATAATTATGTGACAATGTAAGAAAACTGCTAAAAAAGCAGTGGGAATGAAGATCGTGATTGATGCAAAGGATGAACCAGAAGACAAGATGCTGACCGATGATGCCTTCAGAGACTATGATATGATATGATATGGCATTTATAACACGCCTATACACAAGTGTTTCAAGGTACGATACTACATAAAAGCTAGTATTGTGGCACCCGAAGGAACAAAATTCTGGTATCCAAAGCATCATAAAAATTACGTGGGACATTGGGTCTACTGTACCCCGAATGGACAATGCTGCTAGTTGACTTATAGTGTGGATAAACACACTAAAACAGCGGGGAACCGGAGTGGGTTGATGAAGATATGGACACCTAAGAAACACTTCTTCAAGAGAAAATACAAAGGAGCAGAAAACCTTGAGGAGGTAGTCAAGGACTCAACCAGAGGGGGAATGTAGAGGAGCCGCCATATATATCTACAGGAGATCTGCCCCACCCACATCCTCTATTGGAGACATGAGACTGTGCCTTGCCTGACACTAGCTATCGTACCAATAACACAGCGAGTATTTGGAAGAAGATAACCATTGAGACAACCCTATCGAATGTACACATGAAGTGATGACAACCGGCAGGAGGAACTCCCAGTAGTAATATGATAAGGAGTTAGGCAAATGAACTGATGAGGAACTGATGAAGTCAAAATAAAGTGTGCACAATGTCCTGAGATACAGACTGATGACATTGTATGGATCTTAAAGGACAAATTATGGAGCAAAGGATCGAGTGAATTCTCACATGTAAATGAAGAAGATCACATGTTATGGAAAAGTTGTGTTGCAGCAGAATACTAGGCTTATGAAGCTGCGTGGCAAGGCTGTCTGGCCTGAAGTCAAGATCCTTGAAATAAAGGTCAGCAGTCTACTCTGAAGATAAATGAGTGTGCAGAGGATGAATCTTCTCAAGTTAAGGAGCCAGGAAGAACACAATGTATGCCAAATTTTAATTCATTTAGAGTATTTAAAAGCTGCAAAACGGACCAGATCGTGTTCTCCTGTCACGTGAGCCATGGATGGAAATAGAGCATAAACTTGGAGTTCCAGACATGATAGCATGTACCCTCATTCCCGTGCATTCCCAAAGACAACAATATTCTGCAAGGCCATGTACAAAGACAATTTCATGGTACAATGGATTGGGTGATGAGGGAGGCTTGGCTAATTGGGTGGTGAGGTAGCTACATGTGCTATTTATGCTGCACCAGGGTCTGGGCTTACGTGCTGCTAAATGAACTGAATGTTTCAGACATGGCACAAGCATGCCAACCAATTGTATTAGTCCATATAACAAATGATCTTATAGCATGTAAGACCAATGTGAAAATGTGCATATAATGTTTCTAAAGTGATATGTTTTAAGGGGTAGGCTTATTTGTCCACCTGATATCGGACATCCAATAACAATCCTGCTCCTATATAAGTGTATATTTAGATGTTTCCCTTAATCAATTCTGACCCTTGATAGGTTTTTTACTATTGCCACGTAGTATGACATCACTCTGACGCATTATTGAGTATACAAATTGCATTTTTTGAGGAGATCATTGAGAGACTGGGTGTATGTCCATTGTTGTTCGTTGTAACATCCCTATTTTAGACAATTGTTAATAAAACAGTAATTTGCCATCTTCTTGAGCTGGCCCAGTTATTTGGACTCAGAATTATTCTGGTGTAATCCCATCGATTGTATATGCACTTTCCAAAGCGCCATAAACTCACTTGGCTAACGTTTGCAGATCTGTCTGTGTGGCACATGGCTAATGTTTACAAATGTATCTAAGTGTGAAGTAAGGCTACTCTTCACAATTATATCTAATGTGATGCATGGCTGTCATAGTGACAGAAATCTATCTAAATTTGATGCATGGCAAACCTTCACAAATCTAGCTAAGTGTGACACATGGGTAATCTACACAATTCCATCTAAATTTGATGCAAGGTTAATCTTTGCATTTATATATAATGTGATGCATGACTAATCCTCACAAATCTTTCTAAATGTGACAGATAGCTAATCTTCACAATTCTATCTAGTGATGTGCATGGCTGTCCTTCAGAATTCTATCTTAATGTGATGCATGAGTACTCTTCAGAAATCTATCTAGTGTTACACATGGATGATTTTCATAACTCTATCTAATGTTACCAATGGGTATTCTTCCGAAATAAATCGATTGTAACACGTTTCCTACACCCACTATACATCTAAGTGCAACATCTTTCCTGCGCAAGTATATCTGTGTGCAACACATTTCCTTTCCCCCATAATACATTGAAATCCAGCACAATGTATGCCCCCTAACATATATCTAGCTGCAATGCATTTCCTTCCGCAATTCAGTACAATGTCTATCTATGGTGGGTAGCACTATTCAACACAGTAGCTAACAATGGAGCACAGCACAGTTCACACTAGTAATAGTGTAAGAGTGTCCAGGTTGTCCGGAGTACAGTAATGTCTGTGCTCCCTCCCTTTATCACCTTACAATGGTTAATCATAGGACATGAAAACATTCAACACAAGCTAACTATGGGTAGAACACTGTGGCTAAATATAGGCTGCAGCACTGTTCAACACAGTGGAATAACCACAGGGCAGAGTACAGTTCAACAAAGTGGCACAGTGCAGTTCAAGGCAGCGGCTAGCTATAGGGTGCAGCATAGTTCAACTCAAGTAAATTATGGAGCAGAACACAGTTCAACACAGACTAACTATGGGTTACAACACAGTGCCTAACTGTAAGGCACAGCACAGTTCAGCCATAGGCTAACTATAGGGCACTGCACAGTTCAACGCATTGGCATAAATAGAGTACAGTAGAGTTCAACATAGTAGCTTGCTGTAGGGTGCAGTACAGGTCAAAAGAGTGGGTTACTATAGGGTGCACTACAGTTCAACAGCAGTGAACTATGGGTTGGGATACAATGGCTAACAACAGGGCATATCCCAATTTGAAACAAAGGATAACTATAGTGCGTCACACAGTTCAACACAGTGGCTAACTATAGGGTACAGCACGGTTCAGCACAATGACCAGCTATAGGGCACAGAAAGGTTTAAACCAGGGGCCAAGTATGAAGGGCAGCACCGTTCAATACAGTGGAAAGCCACAGGGTGCAGCGTAGTTCAACAAAAGATAACTATGGGGCTAGACACAGAGGCTAACTATAGGGTACAGTGTAAAAGTATATTTTGCATGAATACTTCCTGATAGTAAACATTGCCCTAAGCAAATTTGCATCGCACTGTATATCACATTGAACAAACCTGTAACAGGCTGACTACGCCACCATTTTGAGTTATCTGCCATTTTGATCGCCTCTTGCTTTCTGTCCCATGTTTAGAATTGTGTTTTCGGCACCAGCAGAGCAAAATTAACTTTGTACTGTTTCCATGATGTCAATGAAGATAAGAATGTTGAAGCTGCTAAAGTGCATTTTTTGTCCTACACTCAGAAACCTTGGAGTTAAACAAAAGCCGTACTAATCAGTAATTTAGATACCATCTTTTGCAATAGTGCCTTCTCCGTTCAAACAACAAAGTAGAATGATGAATAGCTGAACGTGCTCTTCTTGCAGAAATCTACGTTTTCGCTCCTTGAAACTAAGCTGATTTTAAACTCAAGAACAAATGATAGACAATTATAAGCGAGCAAAATAAGGAATGTTGCCTTTGTGTCTTATGTTTGGAAAACAAGTGAAATATTTAAGGTAAAACAACAAACTATGTAAAGATGTTGAAACATGAATTAGTTATGTGGAAACACTATAAACCCTAGGTAAATATGTTACACGAAGAGGGGCTGGACGATGTGTCCGGGATTGTGGAAAACTTGTATAAATACTTTTGTTTTTGAAATGTCCAGCACTCTCTCATCTCACGGTGTCACCTTGCACACATTGCGAGTGTTGAGAGCCAGACAGCTGCCTGTTAATAAATAGTACAATGTACCTTTGGACACATGACTGGCGTATTTCTATTATGTGGTATTAAGCCTCGATATTCTTTAATCTTTCAACAGAAGTACCAGAATAGAACCACCTGGAATAAACTTTGGTAGTGCAATGTAAACACCCAGAATCAACCTTGGCAGAGCAGTGGAAAGCCCCCTGATTCAACTTTGGCAGAAAAATGGAAAACCACCTAGAGTTAACTTTCAATTTTGAAGTGCAATGAATAGCAGTTATATAATTAAGCTAGGTGCATGTAGCTTAAGATGTTGCATAGTTAGAGTGGTGAGGTTTTACTGGAGTACAGTAATGGCTCCACTCACCGCCCACACCACACTTACCTAATCATCACTGTAGGTAGTCTGCATCAGGCATCCCAGGTGTGCTCAGTAATAAGGAGACCTTTACCTCTGGCCCATAGTCGAAAGCCTGCTCTGGGAGGGCCTCTGAAATGCAGCCTTCCGGTCACGTGGGGGGACACAGACCAATGAAAACCCAGTAGGTGGGCAGAAGGGGGCAGAGAAAGAATGAAGGTAGATGGGAGAAGGCAGAGAATGTAGGTAGAGATGGCCACCAGGACAAAAAGCTGAGAGACACCTGACTGCCTACACCAATTGCTAAGGAGTTGGGTGGGGAAGGGAAAAAACCTGAAACAAACAAAGGATTAAAACCCAAAGACAGGCACTCAAGATGCAGTCCAGCTCAAACAACAGATTGGAAATCCAACGAGACCACAAAATAAACCCATCCAAAAACCACCTATCAGCCCAAAAACAGATAAAAAAACTTGCACAAGACACTACAAAGGTACTCAAACTAAGCCAGAAAACTGATTGCAAACTGAAGTAAAACACTCACAAAGTCCCAGTTAGGCCCTAGGACTGCTGACCAAGTGGTTCTCATGTAGGATGGCCACACATTACAGTCAGGAAAGACAGAGGAAGCAGAGATAGGTGGCCCCCGAACAAAGAGCCAAGAGACACCTGACTACCTAAGCCAATTGCTAAGGTGGTGGGGAAAAGAAAAAAGCCAGAAACACAGAGCTAAGAGTTAGAACACCCTAAATTCAAAATCTGGGATTGTGAAATTGGCATCCGGGTAATTCAAAACTCAGCTAGGGAGGGCTGTAGACACTCTCTTGAAGGATGGCCTTCATCTTTGGCTCATCACAGCGATTTTAAAACTGAGTAAGCTTTAGGCTTCAGGTAGTCAGAGAGTAACTTAACTGACTGAGAGAATGCATTTTAATATTCCTCATGACACCCTAAAAATCTAAACACATTCCATGTTTGTGAAATTCCCACTGCTGCAACCAGTGTCCATATTTCGGTTATCTGAAGTTAAGTTGACTGTTGGAATCTCCCCAGCTCAATTAAGATCAGATGTTCTATTAATTACTGAAACAGATAGAAACAGATAGAGAATGTACTGAGGTGTTTAGATAGACATCAAGGCAAGAACAGTCAGCTGCAAGGTGTCAGAAGACGAACGAAGGGTATTGTAAGTGCCACCACCCCCCCCAAAATATCAGAGGAGTCAAACTCAATAGCCTTACATGGGTTATTAGTCAATAAATCCTTCACTGAAGACTCTGATAGTATGTTCCTAAAAAAGTAGCATGATGCCTGATTATTCTATTTTGGTACTCAAAGATCTTTCTTTTTTTTTGTTGCCAGGGTATCCCTCTTTTGTCTTCCCACTTTGGAAGCCACAACATGGACACCCAAATCAGACCCCAAAGGAAAATTAGTCGCTGCTTCCTCTGAACCCCCGCCCTCTACTGGGTTGACTTCCGGAAGTTGAGGGGGCCCAGCCAAGGCCAGAAAATCAATCCTTTCATTCAAAACAATGACTCTGGTGTAGAGTGATCAAAAGTTCCCATAGGTGCTGGTGACGCAACAATCACAAAATCAGCATTTGGATTGCTAGGGCTCAAAACTATTGCAAAGAAACAGCTAGCGTCCTCTTGATATTAGTGTGTTCAGGTTCCCTTTCATATTTAGTTATAAAAGTTTAAAAAGACTCAAACTTTTCAGTAGCTTTGCTGCTCCCATGATATCCTGTGGGTTAGACCTGGTTTCAATAACTTTCAAAAGATTATGATTTAAAAAAAAGTTATTTTGCAGACACAGGTAAGTTAAATATTTTCAAACTTTATTAATAAACATAAAAAAATAACAGAATTGGATTTCAGATCTGTTATATAAAGTGAAACCAAAATTCATAATACCTCATTCATTTCTTCCAATGTCTGATTTGTCCCATTCCCCCGAAGACTGGTAAAGGATACCAGCTCCTTAAGAGGCAGCTCCAGACCAGGTTGGCCCATGTTAGCCTGTGGTGCCTGCAGCTGTCAACCAGCAGCATCCAACCAGATAGGAGACCTGTACCAGCTGATCTTCTGTGAGTTTGTAAGTCATTGTAACCATTCCTGTTGAGTCCTCTGCCATTAGTTTGACTCTAACCAAATACTGCCTTTGTAATTAGCCCAATAGCCATATTCTGCATCTAATTAGCCAGCACCCCATAGGGTTACTACATTTCCTATTGTCCACCCATGTTAGACCCTTTCTCCCTCTATCCAGTTTTCCCAAATCTAGGCACTGCTATTACATCTAGGGTTTCTGCACTTCCTGCTGTCTCTCCATGTTAGGCCTGTTCTCCCTCTATCCAGGTTTCCCAAATCTAGGCCCTGCTATTACATCTAGGGTTACTGCACTTCCTGTTGTCCCCCCCGTGTTAGGCCCTTTCTCCCTCTATCCAGGTGTCCCAAATCTAGGCTATGCTATTTCATCCATGGTTACTGCATTTACTGTGTTATTGCATTTACTATTACTACATTTACTGTTGTCTCTGTGTTAGGCCCTTTTTCTCTCTATCCAAGTGTCCCAAATCTAGGCGCTGCTATTACATCTAGGGTTACTGTATTTATTGTTGTCCCCTCGTGTTAGGCCCTTTCTCCTTCTATCCGGGTGAATCAAATTCTAGGTGTTGCTATTGCATTATTGACTGCCCCTCCCGGATGGAGATACCACATCAACAATCACCACCTGTCTCACTCCTCCTCATTCCCGCCCTTTCTGCACCATTCTCTCACCCCTTCTGGCGCATAACCTCCGCTCTAGCACTTGACTTCATGAACCCCTCCTATATACCACATCGGGTCGCCACCTACGACCCATGCCCCCAAACACTGATACACTCTGACCCACACTGCCCACAGCCCAATCATCATTCCACCTCTAAGATCAGAGGAGGACGCTGGCGTGACAAACACCCCACACCTCAAACCCACACACGACAACCCACCCGAACATATCATCCTCCATCTTCCCCTAGCATCTATTGTGAACAACACCACACTCCATGCCAATAAACCCCACACAATCTCAAACCCACAAGCCAGAGGAGCTCTCTGGAATTCCAAACACCACTTGTCACCCGCTACTACCAAGTCATCTCTGTGCTTACTGAGGAACTACCCACCCCGAAGAACACCCCCCACCTCAGCCCTCCCTAGCATTGCCAATCCCCCTCTGACACCCGCACTATCACACACCCACTCGTGTAGAGCTCTGTGTCACTCCAGCATCATCATTCCTCTACCAACACACCTCCCATGCATGCCCCCACCTCAGTCCCAGACGCCCTCACCCCCAACTTCTCTCCCTTGAAAACCCAGCATCCCCCCTGACAGTGCGATCCCTCAAGGACAACTGCACCCCACAAACACTGCCCAGCCTGCCCCCCTCATCTTCACCTGTGATACCCTCTTACTCTACCTCCCACACTGCCTTCTTCCTCCCCTCAGCTCCTACTTGACCCCTGCCCACAGACATTGCCCTTCTAACCATTTTCCTTCTCTGAAATTAGCATGCCTTAACCTTTCTAAAACAGTCACGTCATCCTCCTCTCCCACTGACCTTCCATCCTCTCTCATACTCCCATGGCACCCAAACCCACAAAATGCTGAAAGAGGCCGACCCTCTACCTCGACTCTCCATACCTCACCACTTCTCCATCGGTCCATCTTCCCATCCTTTCCCACCCCTACCATCAGACCCTCCCTTCCCCTATCTCCCCGTCTCCACCCCCGTGTTCTCGACTTCTCAGCCAGTAAACCTTAACCCCCAGTGCCCTCCAGACTCAAACCACAAACAACTTGCCTAACCCCTCACACCACAAGTGCACCACTCACCCCCGATCCTTCCCACCACATCCCTTGCATACCTACCACCGCCCACTTATTCTTTCCACTCCCCGTCGATCTAATCCACTAACCCGACCTTTAAAATGTACATGCATCCAAACCCCCCTTTGCCCCCTCAGTCAATCTCAATCACCCAGACCGATCCTACCATACCTCCCATCTCACTGGGCACCCATGTCCACCAAGCACTAGGCACCCATGTCCACCGAGCACTCCCAGCGATGAGTGTCATGAAAATCACCTCCCCTTATGAAGTCACATGCATCATGCATGTAGCAAGAAACAGACACAGCATCTTTGACCTCCTATCCTCTGACAATCCTGACCTCATTTGTATCACTGAAACCTGGTCAACGACTTTGCACCAGTTGCGCACAAGGTCTTCCCACCTGGCTACTCACTTATCGCCCACAACAGACCTCCCAGAGGTGGCAGAGTGGCAATACTCTACAAACCTCATTTCTCCCTCTCAGTGGTGGAGATCCAGACTTGCAATGCTACTTGTGAATCCCTTCTAGTGAATCTCTCACTACCATCAACACTCACTCACAGCTTCCTATTCATAGACAGACCCCCTGGATATGACAGACATTTTGCCAACAATCTCTGTAACTCAATAGCTACCATTCAGGTAAATCACCCTTCTCTCAGATTATTGGGAGATTGCAATATCTGGTTCGCTATGCCCAACAACCCCTTGACCCAACCTCTGGTTGACAGTCTTGATGCGCTCAACCTCTCCCAACATACTTCTGGTCCAACTTACTCAGGTATTCACACCCTTCATGCGATCTTCAGCTCCCATGATCTTGTCTCTACATCCAGTCCTAAACGGCTTATCTGGACAGACCACTCTGCCATCACTTTCACTATCCACACACCAGCCCCTCCTCCCACAGCAACCCCAGCCCCGACTTTTGATAAAAAATGCTGGAACAAAGTCAAGGTACTCTCCGCCCTAGCCAAAGCCCTGCGACGCTGACCTGTGGTAGACCCTTAACCATTGAATCCTTTGAGTCTTGGCTTAAAGAATCACTTATCCCTCTAACCCCTCACGCCCCGCAGCCTCTTACAAAGAACCATCCCCCAAATGGTTCATGCCCCACCTGAAGACTTTCAAAAGTCAAAATAACTTTCTTGAGCGCAAATGGCGGGCATCTAATACCGATCTCAGCAGATCTATGTTCACCCTCCACCACCGTAATTACAAATCTGAGATCCGAAAAGGCCAAAAATGCCTGTTACAATAAACACATTCTGAACTGTGGCAGCAGCAGCAAAGAACTCCACAAGATCATCTCCGAATTCATGAATCCTACTTGCACCCATGCCCAAACCACCACCACGCAAACGCTCTGCGACTCCCTCTCGCTACATTTCTATGACACTGCACTTGACAGGATGGCAACCCTTAACACCAAACTCTCTACCCTCATCCCCTGCCCTACATCTACCCACCGGTCCCGTTGCCCCGACAACCACAATGCCAACCTTCGACTCTTTCCAACCCATCACGAGAGACGAGTTCCTAGGTCTATTATCCGTCAACAGACCCTCCACATCCCCCCTCGAGCTCTGCCCTGCCTCTCTTCTGAAACAAATATTCTCCTCTACTTGCGCAGGAAAACATGCAAGGTCCATACTAAACGACACCTTCACCTCTGGCACCTTTCCAGAAGATTTTAAAATAGAGCATGTAAAACCGCTTCCAAAAAAGGCATCCCTCGACCCTAAGAATTACAGACCGATCTCCAACACCAGATTTTTGAGGAAACGTATTGACTGGGCTGCATACTCCCAGCTCAACTGCTTCATAGAATCCAACAAACTACTTTACTTCACACAATCAGGCTTCAGACCGTGCCATGGAACAAAAACCACTATGATCTCGATCTGGGATGATCTAAAGGTCACGCCAGACTCTGAGGGTTGTGCAGCGCTGATCCTCCTTGATCTGGCAGCAGCCTTTGACACCATTAACCACTGAATCCTCCTTGAATGCCTCCACTCCCCAGGAATCCATGTCTTGGCACTCAAATGGATTGCCTCCTTCCTCAGCAACAAGAAACAAATCACCTGCCTCTCCCCTATTGTCTCGACTGCTCGTACTTTGAACACTGCAGGTCCCCAAGGCATCTGCCTCTTTGCTCTCCTTTTTAACCTCTTTCTGATCTCTCTACCAGGAATCATCCTTGCACGCACCCTTTCCTGTTACAACTACGCCAACGATAGCCAAATTATCCTACATATTCACAAAACAATCACCAACCCACAATTCGACCTTGACGCTTGCCTCAGTGATAATGGACCGATGATTGACAAAAAAAACACCTCCTTCTGAATCCAGACATAACTGAAATCATGCTGAATGGCAATACTGCCCTTCTCCCGCAATCACTTCCATGCCCCCCCTCCCTTGGCACCCCTACACCTCCCTCAAAAATAGTCAAATACCTTGGCTGCACTATGGACTCCGACCTAACCCTCTCCCATCAGATGAATACTGTATCAAAATCCTGTCACTACCACCTCAAACTCCTTAGATGCATTTTCCCTTACCTCACCTATCCCAACAGGCTCGCCACTGTTATGTCTATTGTTATATCAAGACGGGACTATGCCAACTCTTTATACCTGGGATCACTGGCACACCAATTTAACAAACTCCAAAGAGCCCAAAATGCTGCCACCAAACTCGTTCTCGCCCTGGGACTTCAAGACCACATCATTCATGCTCGCGGCACCCTCCACGGGCTCGGACAAAGGGCCTCCTTCAAAACCCTACGCATTACCCACTGAGCAGTGCACAAGTCCGGCCCAATGTGCCTACAAGAGAAGATAAAACTCTACCTCCCATCACGCACTCTAAGATCAAGCACTGCCCTCTTACTAGTGATTCCAACCTCCAGTTCAGCCAGGATGGAAGTATCCGCCTTCTCAACCTTGGCTCCAGCTCTGTGTAACTCACTCCCCCCACACATTCAACACACTGAAGACTACATGGCCTTCTGCAAAACTCTAAAAACCTGGCTCTTTCCATAAACCCGATTATGACCAACTAAGGCCACTGACACCCTGCAACCTGCGGACAACTGTTTGAGGACATTACGAGCAAATACACCACTGAAAGTGACTAATAAGTTACCAAGACAGAATCAGGAACTGGTTAACATAAATGACAACCTTAGCGTCCTGCAAGTGCTAGATATATGACTGCTGACTATGCGCTCCTCAGTCTACTACATATGCCTAGCTGCCTCCTGTGCCATCCCCTCTGAGCGCAGCTATCAAGAAACGCATAAATGTAATCCAGAACAGTGGGCTTGTAAGTATAAAACATCCACTCCAGACACTCACTTCTCCTATCACTATGCTCACTCTCTACTCTACACCAACACACAACAGAGTGCAGCCACACCCCTCGATCAATTTCGGCCTCACTGCTCACATACAAACAATACTCGATGAACACCTCAACATCCTGCTAGAATGCAGCCATACCCCACAAAAAATCGACCTAGCTGCACACATAAGCGCCTTAGACAGGCCTAACGCCACCAGAATTCAGTCTCGGAGCCCAACCTCCTGACTGTACACATTCAACTGATCTCTCAATATCATCACACCCAATGTTAGGATGCAGCTACCATCAGGAAATTGCATCATCTACTCACATATTGAGTGCACCCAAGCACCCCATGATTTCCCTTTTCTCTAGACTGACCTGGACTGCGGTCCCCGAGGACGTTCAACTCACAAGCGATTTGAGGCCATACAAATTATATATAGAGAGCTTTATTAATGCCAAATAACACAACATAACATAACATAACATTTGGGGTAGAGACGTAGAAAATCTGTTAAAAGGGACCATTGGTGGCGAAGAGTCTGTAGAGGATTAAAAAAAAAAAGAGTCAAGATCCGTGACATAGCATTCTTCTAGAGCAGGCGGAGTATCAAGAAAACTCTCAGAGTTAACATTCAGGTCAATGTTTGGAGGCAAAGTCACATTTGGACGAATAGAGGCAGAGAGACTAGTGCCCGTCTGCAATAATAAAGCAGTTTCAGGCGAGAGTTTGTGAATACCCAGACCTTTAGCAGCCCTTCCATTGAGCATTTTCTTAGGAGGAAAGAAAAAGCTGTAATTAATCCCCTGGAGGTTTTTTAACACTAGTTTGTTGCTCAGTGGAAGAACAGAAAAAATTGCATTGGCTTGCATTCGCTCAAACACTTGTGTAAGGGCACATTATAAATGGTTTATCATATCATATAATTCCAATAAACGGTAAAGATAAACCTCAACTGGGGAAAGAGGAAGTTGAAGGTTCACAGTCACCAGCATTTCTGTGTCCGTGACATAAATTGAAGCGGAGCGTACTAGCATTTTAACTTTTCTGCTCCTCAAATCATAGGTGGCTGTTGAAAATTGAAATTAGTTTAATTAGCACCGCCCCAGTTTCCAGAATGTTCAATCAGAATAAAGTTGCCGAAGGAAAAACAAAACATAAAACACGCGCTGTAACTGCCGCCCGATATAACTCACAGTTAGATGGTTCAAACAAACTTCCTTTTCCGAGCATTAGAAGTCCACACACAGGCTCAGCCGTCAAACTTGCAGTTGAAAAGTCACTAATCTGCTTGTTCAACAGGCAGAAGACTGTGTAACCCTCTCCAGTGTCGGTCTCATCCTCGCATGTGCGCAGCCGTCATCCTTCACATTTGATGATATTTCAGCTCAGGCAGTTTGGTCAGCAGCAACGTGAGAAAGTAAAATAAGGCCTTACACGAGAACACACAACACGCAAAACACTCTGCACGCTCTGCTAGGAGTGGAGATTGTGTACTTTCGGCACCACCTTCTCTTAGTAGACAGAATAGAGAGACTCCTTTACAGAAGGATTGCGGCAAAGTCTGTGGAACAAAGTTTGCTCTGCACACTGCACAGAACACTCAATGCACTCTGCATGGTCCGTTAGGAGTGGAGTTTTTGTACTTTTGGCATCACCTTCTCTTAGTAGACAGACTAGACAGACTCCTTTACAGAAGGCTTGCAGCAAGGTCTGTAGAACAACATTTTCCCTGTACCCCGCAGAACAGTCAATACATTCTGCACTCTCCGGCAGTAGTGGAGTTTTTGGATTTTTGCCACCACGTTCTACTAGTAGACAGAATAGACAGACTCCTTTACAGAAGGATCACAGCAAGGTCTGTAGAACAAAGTTTTCTCCACACACTGAACACTCATACATGTTAGCTAACATGAACGTGAGTGGCATTGTTTTTCTAACCACCGGGGACGTGGTTGATCTATTCCTTATCAAGTTTTAACTTATAATTAGTCTGCACCTGGCATTCAAAGGCTGGCTGTGCTTTACTTAATCAGATAAAAATATGTCTTGCTCTTGGGAATTATTATCTCATGTTGCTTCCTGAACCATCCATGTACTCCCTAATGTCTCCGTAACATTGACAAGGTCCTGGCAAATCCCATCTGTGCTCTGCGTGGAACTGTATTTGAGAGAATCCAGCAGTTTGAGCTGTCATGATGCCTCGAGGCCTTTATTCATTTTAATGCATGCTGCAGCTTCAATTTTAGAAAAGATGGCTGCCCATTACTGTCGGGTTTCTATGTTATTTAGCAATATATGTATATCGTTCGTATTGCATTTCAGCATAACCATTGCTTATGTTATATTCTTCATGTCTTTATGGTTTCAAGCGATATTCTTTGTGTGTAAATGTACGTTTGACCTAGTGTTTGCATTTCTTCATGGTGAGTGCATATTTGTATTGCGTGTATTGCATGCGCGAGTGTCAGTTAACAACGTGTATGCTTAAACTCACCATTTTTAGTTAAATAAGGTCCACTTCTTCTTGTATCTATCTGGGATAAGGCCGGTATGTTCTCCTTAGTGCATAGAATTTCTCGGCCACGTGATTCTGTGGGGAGAGCGGGGCCATAGCTTTGAATGATGTATTTATCTACCTGTCAACAGCCTGAACCAAAAAATGCACCACAAGGCCATGCAAGTATATTCTCTGGCTCATCCTGTGTTGGCTAATATTTTATTATTTGCATCTGGTCTGCTAACTGTCCAATAATTTCTCTGGGGTTTTTAAATTGATCATTTTCAAAGTCAGTTTATAAATGAATCAGTGAGTAAATCACTCTAAAACCCTGATTCATGGAACTGTGCAAAGTGCATTTTTGCAGTGCAAAGTGACTTCGAACTGTGTGAACAATTCCATGAATCAGACCCTCATTCTGTAAATAAACCACCTGCCATGAAGGGGGGGGGGCAAAGAATCTCAGTGTGGCTTCTTGGCAATATGCACACAATTTTAAAAAAAATTGTGGAAAATACGAATGCCACAGAATTGTATGTTTGAAAAATATCTCTTTTAGTTATTCAAGCATTGAATCCTTTTCAGTGTGTAATGCAAATTTGGCTCTCTGCTCCTTTCATTTGTCAAAACAATCACCCTAACTACAAAATGTGTGCTTGCCACAACCGTAGATACCCATTTGGTCAGTGTTGTACGATCTACAGCTTGGACACCTCCCCTTGAGTGGGTGACAACTTTCAATTTCCTAAATGTTTCATAGATGTGCCTTGGCGTAAGGCGCTATATACATGACACAATAAAATCAAATACAAAAGAGAGCTTGTAAATCTGCCCTGAAGTGCACCTTAAAATTAAGGTCACATTCACCGAGGACATTTTACAGGAGCTGCTTTTGGGTGACATAGGGAGCCAGTCTACCTGTGGAGCACTTTTTGTAGACTGCTAGACATGTGCCCTGCTATCTGGGTATATGAATCCACCCGTGCCTGTGGACGCAGCCATGCACCTATATCAATCCATCAGTGCCTGTGGACGCAGCCATGCACATAGATCAATCCATCAGTGCCTGTGGACGCAGCCATGCACGTAGATCAATCCATCAGTGCCTGTGGACTCAGCCATGCACGTAGATCAATCCACCCGTGCCTGTGGACGCAGCCATGCACATACATCAATCTACCCGTGCCTGTGGACGCAGCCATGCATGTAGATCAATCCACCAGTGCCTGTGGACGCAGCCATGCACGTAGATCAATCCACCAGTGCCTGCGGACGCTGCCATACATGTAGATCAATCCACCAGTGCCTGTGGACGCAGCCATGCACGTAGATCAATCCACTAGTGCCTGTGGACGCAGCCATGAACGTAGATCAATCCACCATTGCCTGCGGACGCAGCCATTCACATAGATCAATCCACCAGTGCCTGCAGACGCAGCCATGCGCGAAGATGAATCCACCCGTGCCTGCGGACGCAGCCATGAACATAGATCAATCCACCAGTGCCTAAGGATGCAGCCAGCACATAGATCAATCCACCAGTGCCTGCGGATGCAGCCATGAACATAGATCAATCCACCAGTGCCTTCGGATGCAGCCATGAACATAGATCAATCCACCAGTGCCTGCAGATGCAGCCATGCACATAGATCAATCCACCAGTACCTGCGGACGAAGCCATGCACATAGATCAATCCACCAGTGCCTGCGGATGCAGCCATGAACATAGATCAATCCACCAGTGCCTGCAGATGCAGCCATGCACATAGATCAATCCACCAGTACCTGCGGACGCAGCCATGCACATAGATCAACACACCCGTGTCTTTGGACGCTGCCTCTGGATGCTACCCTGCTCAGACTCCAATGCACGTAAAGCTCTAGAGCACATGCCACTGCCCAGGCACTGCAGATGCTGCTTTGCTCTCAATTGCTAGGGGCACCTGTGCAGGGATTCATCATAGAGACAACTGCTAATGTCTGTGGTAGCTACACTTCTTGCATTCGGCTCTAGGGGAGGCCTGGGCAGCCGTGCAAGGTAGGGCCCACCTCCAAAGTCTGTCAGGGTGCCATGCTCACATTCTGTTATAGCTGGCACCAGTTAACTGGTGCCTACGAAAGCTGACAGGCTCAGAGATCACTCCACCAGAATTTCTAGACCCTGCCATGCTCATGCTGAGATGTAGGGGGAAGAGGTGAAGCATTTAATTCAATAGCTCATTTACTTGATCTGTGGAAACTGCCACTATCACCAGCATTCGTAGCTTCCTCTTGATATCGAGGGGGGCACCACCAGGATGGCAGCATGTGCCTTCTTTCCTTTCCCCTTAAATGATGGGACCAGCTCCTGATGTACTTTGGATACCAGAAGATACATTTGCAGTTCAGAAAGAGCCTTACGGTCCTCATGTTTTCCCAGTTTCACCATCTCACGCCAGACTGTCCAGCGCCCCATAAAGACAAACTGTAGTCATTGAGGTGTCCTGCTCTGACCAAACCTGATTGTTGAGTGATCATTAGTCATTCATTTATTGGATATCGTCCTTACCTGAAAAAAAGTGTCAATGAAAACGCCTGACAAAGTAAGATAAGGTAAGAGGGAAGGATAGATGGTAGGTATTGAAGGGGTTTTGGCAGCAGTGTGTTTGTTAGGGCAGTATTTAGTGCCAGGACAACGACGTAGTGTTGCAGGAATGGCCAATTTGGTCTTCTCTCGCTTCTCCACCAATCAATAGCCCTGCACCATTTTACTCTCTAAAACCCACAAACAGATAGATAGGTACCGCCTGTAATAAGACTCCGGCCCAGCTGATTCTGGCAAAAGGGAATGTCTGTTCTCTTGCATAGCCATAGGCAAGTCTTCCATCAGGCGACTCTTCTGAAGTATGTGTCATATTTTAATAACCACGTTTTGTTCCTATTTTGTGCCGCTCAATTTCTCCACCTTTGGGCGTCAGACACGTCCCCAGCAACAATGTGCGTGGCCCTGGGCGCATCCCCCGGATGATTTAGCGGGTCGGCATCTCAGAATGAACAGCCGTCTTGCGTTCACACAGACAGCTTCGCGTGTTTAATTATCTCTGGAAGTGACCCCTCTTAGACGCTGAAAGCAGAGGTCATATCAAAGGAAGCAGATCAGAGACACGTTACAGAGTCATTTTTCACGTGCTCTCCGGGGAAGTGAGGCAATGCTGCTCGGCTGCGCCGCGTGTAGAAAAGGCCAGAACGGGCTTGGTTCCCGGCTTCTGCTTGGTACGGTGTGATCTTGGTCATTTCGATGTATCGATCCTGGTCACACCTAAAGAGACACTGCACTAGGAGCACATGGAGAGGATGGCACGAAGACCTCTGCCTTGGTCCTGGTGCCTGTGAGCTAATTCACAAAGCCTAACATTGGAGCAACTTTGGAGATGCCTGAAGCGTCTGAGATGCTCATGTGGAAACGCGATTCACAATGAGTTGCTCAAGGGTTTTGCAACGATGCTCGAGGCACCACCAGGCTCTATTGCATAAGTATCAGCTGCAGATATGATATGCTCACGGGCATCTCGTCTCCTCCAGTGCACATCTTTCTGAATCTCGACAACTGTGTACAGATCTCACAGTGACAACTTTTACAACATCAATATAGGGTAAACTCATCACTACACACTCGCACGCCTTTCAAATGAAAGCCGAGCAGAAAACCCTGCAATCTTGACAACAGAAATGTGATAGCGAGAGAAAGCAAGCGCCCCGGGGAGAAAGTGTCAAGCACACTGTCTTCCGACGCATCAGCTACGAACAAGGATACAACCAGGAAAGACATTGCACTTCTGTACATTGTGAGAAAAAAAAAATACATATTTTACTGTCAGAAGCATAGCTAAATATATGATATGATGTGATATGGAATTTATAACGCGCCTATACACAAGTGTTTCAAGGGGCGACGAGGCAAGGGAGGGGTAAAAAAGGGAAGACAGACAACGAGCCTACTAGGCCAGGTGTCATTCAGATCGCGCAAGTGCAAGAGAGGGGGCAAAGGGAAAAGTGCGTGGGGGAAGTGAGAGGGGAAGTGCAGTACATGGGATAGTAGAATATTAAGATAAAATAAATAAAAAGCGGCCAGCTTGTGGCAAGTGCAAGTTAAGTGCAGACATAGGTGCTGGTAGGGGGACTGTAGGGATGCAGGAAACACTCCCCAGGCGCAGGGATTGCCAAGGAGGCAGTGCGGGTGTGCAGCTGGCGAGGCCTGGGCCCTGACATCAGAAAGGGTGGGCAGGTATCCAGTGCAGTTTCAACCAGGAATTCAGCAGGGGAGAGGGGAAGAGAAAGCAGAAGCAAAGAGGAAGGTTTTGAGGTGCTTCCAGAACCAGAGATGGTTCTCCTCAAGTTTCAGGGAGGCAGGAAGGCTGTTTCAGAGGGAGGCCCCTGCCTAAGAGAGAGATCTACCACCAATTCGTTGCTTGGAGAAGCGACTGAATCTGAGGGAGTTGCAGCCGGATGAGCGAAGAGCTCGAGAAGGAAGATATTTAGGAAGGGAGAGTTGAAAGTAATGCAGCCCCAGGCCCCAGAAGGCCTTGTGGACAATGCAAAGGATTTTGAAATTAATCCTCGCAGCCACAGGGAGCCAGTGCAGAGATTTCAGTCCTGGAGAGATACAATCCCTAGGCTTGAGGACAAGGACAAGTCTTGCAGTCCTGTTCTGGATAAGTTGCAGAGGGCGGAGAGTAGAGGTAGGAAGATTTAGAAAAAGGCTGTTACAATAGTCCAGCCTAGAGAGAACCAGGGCTCTGGAGACAGTGAGCTTCTGGGGGAAGGAGAGGAAAGGAAGAATACCTCTAAGGAGGTGCAGCGGGTAGTGTGACGGGGAGATGAGATGTGAGGGGAGAAGGAGAGTGTGGAGTCGAAGATGACCCCAAGGTTTTTAGCCTTGCAGGTGGGAGCAGGAAGAGCGCCAAGAGAGGCCGACCAGAGAGCTGCTGGTAAGGATGGAGCTGGTGTGCCGATGAGTAGAATCTCAATCTTACTGGCATTAAGTCAGAGGTCATTGGCGGCACACCACTCCTGGATAGCAGACAGACAGTCAGGGATGAGGGCAGGAGAAGAGGAGGCCGAGGGTAGCCTGAAAATGAGCTGGGTATCATCTGCATAGCACTGAAAATTGGGGCAGAGAGCTGCGATGCGGTGGGCAAGGAGTGCCAGGTATTGGTTGAACAGCCAGGCAGAGAGGTTAGATCCCTGGGGGACACCACTGGTAAAGAAAAAGATATCGGAGAGGAAGGACCCAAGTTGGACCTGGGAGGGTCGGTCAGAGAGGAAAGAAGTCAGCCACGCCAGAGCCAGACCAGTGATGCCCAGGTTTCATAAAGCTTCATAAGGTGGGCATGAAGGCACAACCAGATGAAAATATGTATGTCAATGGTCGTGCTTGAAAATAAAAATAGCTTTTCTATGAATTGCATTGCTGTTAGTCTACATTTGATATTCAAGAATAATTATTTTTTCAGGTTAACTGTATTTTTTAAATACTATGATAACTGTCTTTTTTCTCTCTGTTGCTCCCTTACCACCAACCTGCCCTTCCTCTTAACTTGAGGCACATAATGCTCACCACTTATGCGGCACAACACTTATCAATATGGCAACGATTTTGATGCATCATAACCTGACCAGCTTATTTACTCAAAAGACCCAAGCTTTTAGGCAGGATGTCATAGACACCTTTGAGGCTGGCTGATACTTTTAATTCCTACTCGAAATACAATCGTGAGGCTTCTCAGTCCTGTGCTTAACAGGTGAGGCAGTTGGAGCTGGTGAGACCAACACACCCCTGCTTTACTTACTCCCAGGCCTGGATTAATGTTCACACTAGAACCTTGAATCACCTGCATTTCAGGTGATTGGATATCATCGAACTCCGCATGAACTTTTTGAAAGGTTTGTCTTAAGATCGACCACATGGCTGCTGCACCATTTCCGTCACAAGCATTTCTCAGTGAGGCAGGATTCCTGAAGTCAGGCTTAGGACATTTAGGGATGAACTAATGAACTGGAGTGGTGATCGAGTATTTGAGTAGCAGGACATGTCGGGGTAGATAGTGAGTTACTGGGACCCAGTCAGAGTACGATTTGGGGTTGGTTTTGATCATGTAGCATGGTGTGGCACATTCAGTGATTTGAAGGGGGAGGCGGGACACATAAGTGCTATACAGAGAGCAAGTTCAGGGAAAGGGATTTCTAAGCGGTTCAACAGCATGGTCAACCATGAGACACACACACTTGATTTCCCTCCGATCAGTTTCTGGGGGAGTCAAGCTCGCCTGATTTTGGTGGAAGGGAGCATCAGTGATTCCGGAAGGTGAGTGAGACAGCAGTCAGTCTTGAAGTGAGCGGGCGAGACATGTGTCATTGGGTGACTCCTCAGAGGTGGAGCAGAATAGGCTGTGAATCCCTAAGGACAGCTTTTGGGGGAGTCATAGAAGCCTGATTGTGGTGGGAGTTAGCACCACAGATTCCAGAATGTGGGTGACACACCCATCAGTGTCCATCACTTAAAGTGAGTTGAGTGAGAAGGTGCAAGCGCAAGCGCCATCAGGTGACTCCATGGACGATAAGCGGGAGGAACCAGGGAAACCTTGCATGCATCTTATGGGTGTGCCACACTCACCTGATTATGGTGGGAAGTAGCACCAGACATTTTGTCAATCTTCATCTCTTTCAGTGAGTGGAAGAGACATGCAGCATCAGGGGAGACCCTTTGGAGAGCTTGTGGGAATAGTCACGTGCACCTGATTTGGTGGGCGAGAGCACCAGAAATTTGGAGATGTGGGTGATACTCTAGTCAGTGAATGACACATTTGGAAAAACATGTTGCCACCCAAATGAGCCAATGGTAGGAGGAGACTTGCTGCTTTTCAAGTCTGCAGCAGCATTTGTAGTTTGCTTTGGAGTCTCAAGAACAGCATGTGGGTAAATTGAAGGTATTATCAAACTCACATACTAGTTGCCCTTGGCACAAGCCACTGTTGACTAGTACATGCACCAATACAAGTACAGAGCACTTCTCCATACGATTGGATCTGCAGGGAGCTGGAGCCCTTGCCTTGCTCCCAACTCCATCGGGTGAGCGGTCCCTGCAGCAGACAATATCTAGAAGCAAGGTAAGCCCCATGGCTAACAGAAAAAAATGCAGCACTCGTGAGCGCCTTTTACTGAAATGCAACTTTTATATGTGACAATGGCTAAGAATTTGCACTGGAGCAGCCCACTCGCACTGTCCATGAATGAAGTGCCGGATTTAAGGCACCTATGTGGTTTTCCTGAATGTTTGAGGTCCAGTTTCACCACTCCAAGATGGCCTGGGCTGTTGCTGCCTCTGCTGCTTTGCCCTGATTGGCTAGGGTGAGGTATATCCTAGCCAATGGGAGAGCCGGCAGGCTTGGCCAGCCCTCCCTTCAAGGCCCAATTCTAAGGCCCTGTCTGCTACCTGTCTGCTAAATGTATGCTAAGGTATGATTCCTGATATGCCCCCCACCCCACTGGTCACCCGTATGATTCTTGATGTGCCCCCACCCCCAGTCGCCCGTATGCTTTGTGATGTGTGCCCCTCTCCCGGTTGCCCATATGCTTCATAATGTACCCCCCTGCGCCCTGGTTGCCCGTATGTTTCGTGATGTGCCCCTCTCCCCCCTCATTGCCTGTATGTTTCGTGATGTGCCCCCTCACCCCTGGACACATGTATGCTTTGTGACGTGCCCCCCTCCCCCCTGGTCACCCGCATGCTTTGTGATGTGCCCCCACCCCTCTGGTCGCCCGTATGCTTGTGATGTGCCCCCCTCCCCCCTGGTTGCCCATATGCTTCGTGATGTGCCCCCCTGCCCCCTGGTCGCCCCTATGCTGTGTGATGTGTCCTCCTGGGCACCCGTATGCTACATGATGTGCCCCCAAACCCTTGGTTGCCCGTATGCTTCGTGATGCACCCTTCTCCCCCCTGGTTGCCCGTATGCTTCGTGATGTGCTCCCCACCCTCTGGTCGCCCGTATGCTTCGTGATGTGCCTCCCACGCCCCTGGTCGCCCGTAGGCTTTGTGATGTGCCCCCCACTCCCTTGGTTACCCGTATGCTTCATAATGTGCCCCCTCACCCCTGATCACCCGTATGGTGTATGATGTACCCCTCTCCCCTCTAGTCGCCCGTATGGTGTATGATGCACCCTCCAGCCCCCTGGTCGCCCGTATGCTTCAATCTAAATAGAGCCGGCCTTCCAGGTCTTGCCCCCGGATTTGTCATTATGCATTGGCTATTGCATGATCTGCGATGGTGACCCTTCAAGACTGTGCTGGCCATCATGTTTACGCCACCGGATTTGTCCCATGCACTTGATTTGCCACCCTCTACATAGGGCCAGGCAGTCGATTTTGCCACCTACACTGACTATTGCATTATTTGTCACTACCACCCTTAAAGATGGTGATGGCCATCATGTTTATGTCACTGGACTTTACTTCATGTACTATGTGTTGCTGCCACCCTACTACCGGATCAGGCTATATGTATTTATGTCTTCACAAGCACTTATGTAATTTAAGTAAGCCTTCTTGACAGCACCACGATGCCTGAGGGCAGTTGTGCGCTCTATAAATGCAAATAAACAAACAAGTACATGCACCTTGACGATGGACATCATTGAGACTGACAGAGGAGGTTGTATTTCCATTTCCATTTAGTATTTCAGGAACTGAAGCGAGAAGTGTGCACATCTTATCTTGCAAAGATCAGGGAAGAACAACAGACAGTGTAGTTGAAAAGTAAGAGGAGATTGAACACCCCAGGTCTCTGTCTATGCAGCTCTTTCCAAAGATAAGTCAGACCTCCATCATGATGATGAATGGATGATAATTATGAGAAAGATTATGATCCATCAGAGTTTGATGGCAATGTGTCGGTAACCAGCGATACAGTGAATGTGGACAAAAATGATACCATAGTTCCAGAGGCTGTAGTATTAATAGAAGCTTATCTCCAAGTTGTAGTCAAACGATCTGAGGCGTATACCTCCCAATACCATCAGAAAAGCAGTATAGCTCTACCAACATACATGAATATAATATTAAAGCACACTTTACCATTTACATCTAAACCAGTGATGAAAACATTGAATGCATGGCTCGGTGGCCATTCCCTCCTCTAACAGCCAAGAAGGGTTTAAGAGAAATTATAAAGTCTACAGGTTTAAGCAATCAGCATAAGGGAATATAGTGCATGCAAAGTTTATAACGCAGGACACAGGGTTGGTATTTTGGAGAAGGCAGGGGAGGTGCAGGCACCGTGGCCAATGTTCTGTAGTTTATGTATGAGCTCTGTTGTAGAAGACACAAGATCAAAGTTCATTCTACCTTACACATAGTCATGACAATGCATGCATCTTGCTTTTGAGCATCCCCTTCACCTTTGGGTCACTCGCTTTATCCGCAATTGTGAGCCTGTGAAAAAAAACAGTCACTGTGACCCAGAAGATCAGCTCCCATTTCAGCCGTGCTTCCAACATCAATGCACTTTGCCAACTGCAGGTGAGCAAGGCATTACCATTGCCTAACCTGAAGATATCACTGGCCACCCATTTGAACCGGTTTTGAACATGAACAGGCCATGTGAGCCGTGCTCTAGATGGGGCATTTGAAAATAAATCATTTCATGGTTAGCTACTGTGTTTAATGTCCGTTCCACAATATGACCTTTAGTGGATGCCAGCAAGGTTGCTAGTTGCCACAAAGCATACCTGAGTGAGGTTCTTCTCTAGTGTGCCCAGCTTGGTCTCAACCTGACCAACATGGCAAGGCTAATGCCTTGGCAGGTGATGACAATGCATCACAGTACTTGAGGTACTTCCATTTAACCTTGAGTCGAGATCCAGTATTAGTTTGATTTAAAGTCCACTATTATTCTGGGTGTGTAGGAACGGGCAATTCACAGCAGGCATCAACAGGAGGGGACACTGTGCAAATATGCAAAGACACTTTGCTGCAGTTCTTGCAACATCATTTGTAGAAATAATGTAGGCAGTAGGAAGAACACCAATTATATGAATATGAATGAATGGGAATGGAATGCTGAAGTTTGATGGCATCTATGGATTATAAATCCCGGACACACGTGTATATCTGTGTGAGCAGTGCAGGCGCAGCATACAGTGAGGAAGATTTGCAAAACACCCTAAAAAGAAACTTTGGCTTCTTGAAATCCGATAGGCCCTCAACAGGAGCAGACGGCTGTACATTTTCCACACAAATGTTTGATGCCTATCTAGTGGACACTTCATGTGTGAGAAGTTATTATGACCTATCATAGCACTGGTACAGAAAGGAGCCATATGAGCAGTGGTACCTGTGTGAGATGGTGTTAAACTGCTAAGCTCACACAGTGCATAGGTTGAGAGAGTTTTTAGTGCCTCACAGTGGTCCTTGTTGAACAATTCACCTTTATAAAAACAGTCACTTCATTGTGAAAAGCTACAGAATGAAATCTACCCATATCCAACACATTAGCCAGGATGATGATGATGGTGACATACTACTAGATACATGTCACCCTAATACGTGAAGCAGGGTTGTTTCATGGTGCGTGTGGTTTGGAAACAATAAGCTGTTGTAGTGCCTAAGAGGGCAAGACCAGTTGCTGACTTATACATGTCATTGCCTGTTGCGCAAGTCATGTTTTTGAATCCTTGTACTGTCTAATCATCACACCACTTGCCAAAAGTACTCCGGTGCGGTCACAGAGTGGAGCCATCCCTTAAGGGTCTTGCAAACACCCACTAAATGTCTCAAGTTCACTCATGGGCATAGTAACCAACTGAAGCTCTTGGATGTCACAGGGCAAAACCTGTAAGGTTATCAGGTACTCTCATAGGGCTCAGTAACCCACTAAAGTTCTTGGGTTCTGCCTCAGGTGTCGCTACTCCTTACGGTCCTTTGTTTCTTGTAGAGGGGGCAGCCCCACATTGAAATTCTCAAGCTTTCCCTCAGAGCGCTTCCTAAAGCTCTTGACCACTCCATAGACTGCTGTCACTTTCACAGGAAAGTGGTCCCCCATTGAAACTAGTCAACGCCCCAGGACTGCCTCATTCCTTCTCCCTGCACAACAGTGGGGCATGGTGGTTAAGTACCATGTGTCTCCTCAGGTGGGCCACCACCATTATGCGGTCCATTTCCCCAGGCCAATTGAATGCCTGCACTAAAGGAAATAAATCCCTTATTGCTTTGCAATCTAGTCAAGGGTTTCCGTCCAAAGATGGGAACTGTCGGTGATGCACTACCCGCAACCTCTACTTGGTATGGTGATGGCAACATGATCCTTCTGCTGGCTACAGTTTCCTTTGCTGCAGATTGGACAGGCTAGAGGGGCGCAGGATGTTTGGCATACAAAAACATGCCAGATGTCAACGACATTCTCAACATCCTAGGAGGCAAAAGAGGACTCATTCACCTGATATATTTATTTCTGCCACTGGCAAATGTAGCTTCTCACAGCCATTATTGTGTGATGCATGGCACTTCCCTTCACCCCCACTTAATCCTCTCCTGACAGCATTACACAACACTGGAGTCCCCAGTCTCCTCTCCCAAAACGGTTTACCCCACTGGCAGGGCAAATAATCGAACACACAGATCCATGTGAGATTTGTAGGGAGTAGATGTCACCACTCACTGGGCTTCTTCTGTGCCTGGCTTGCCCCCTTCCCCACATCAGGAACAGGAAAATGTTCCTACTCCAACTCCTTTTCAACTCTTTCTTCTGCTTTCTCCTATTCCCCCTTAGGTAGGTCCATAGGTTGGTCATTGTCTTGAGTTTCCTCCTGATGGGCCACCCTCCCCCATCCCCAGAAGTACTCTTGCGTTGATGGGTGGAGGCTGCTTCCTCCTCAGTGCCCACCAGCCTTCACATATTGTCGCTCCAGGATGCTTTTTACGGTTGCCCCCACCCCCTCACATGGGGAACATTCTCTCCTAATCACTGCCTACATGGCGGATTACACTAGAGACCATGCCTCCCCTCTATCTGTGGTGGAGTCCTTAAGATTCATGCCATGACTCAGTGCAGGTGTCCACAAGAAGCCCTACCTGACCTCCCTCCTTGCTCTTAGCAAGATTCTTCTTCTATGGGCCTGGCTCTCTTACAACTCTTTTCCTGATGCCTCCCGGAATGCCTCTAGCTCCACAGCTGAATCAGAACCTGCACCAAGAAACATCACAAGGGTGTCCTATCCCCCTCCTTCATGGGATAATCCTCCTTTTCTTACGAGTAGATCATACTGCTACAATAACTACTGTAATATACAAATGCAAACAACACTTCACAACAAACAAATTGAACAGCAAGCAGGTAGATGTGACAACAACAAATGCTCTGGAGGAATCTGGAAAAGTATAAACCATTATTTTATTATTTTACATTTTTTGAGGTAGGGTTAGGAACATGGAACCTTTTACGGCTTTTTTGAATTTTAGAAAAGGTGCACAACAGGTACTAGAATAAACAGCAACTTTATTTGCTTTTTTTATATATAGGGGAACCTAACAACACACTAACAACACTTCAAACAAACACTAAAACACATGGGCAAAAGATTAGCTATGAAAACACAACAGACAAGCAATCACACTAAATATCTCGATCTCCATTAAACTCTTTGAAACCGTGCTTAAATGCGCCCCCCCAAAAAAAGACGCGCTCAGTGTAAGTATGCTCTGTGTATCCCTTCCCTCACAAGCTAGCAAAACTAAAACGCAACAGGAAGTAAGCTGGGCCTTGTATAAAGGGTCACACTTACTTTAGGAGATTCTAGGAATCTGACAACTCGACAGTCTCAACAAATCTGCCAGAGAGGAATGTTTATTGGCTGGATAAACCTGATAAATAAGCATGACATTCGACCTGGGATCCGAGACTCCTGATTGGAAGACAAAGCATAGAAAGAGTCCCAGAAGTCCTCTGATAGTCCGTTCCTGGATTTGTTAGTGCCAAAATGCCAAATGATTCTTGCATCACAAATTAATCTGCTGCACAAGATATAAGTGGACTGCTGGGACATTTTTTGAAAGGTTAATCCCAGGCTACTTACATCAGCCGTCTATTTTTGGTGGACATGTTATACTTGATTCTAACACATCCCTGAATGATGTGACCTATATACCTACTATCTGTAATAGGGGCCTATATCGCTGTTGTTCAAGAGCCAAATTCCATATTTCCGTGATAGTCAAACAAAATACATTTGAAAATATTGAATCTAACTATGATTTTAATTATACAGTGTGGCAAAATCACCAAAGTCATTGTTACATGGACCTGCAGATGCCATCCCCAAAACTTTGAGATAAGTGGTATCCCCAGGCCAAGTCATCCAACCCAGTTCTGAAAGCCCAAACCTCTGAAACCACGAATTCTGGGTCAATTGAAAAACCTTAACTGGAATCGGAAGAGTCGCTGTGGATTCCGGAGGGGGAAGACTATGGAGCAATCCATGTCAGGTATCTAAAGCCAGAGGGAATGTTGGAAAGGGTGACCCACGACAAAGTGGTACAGATCTGGCTGGTGAAACAGGGGAAATATGACTATGAATCCCATAATGATCCTTTCCCCCAAAAGGAAAACCTGGACCAGACAATATTGATGTGCTTTGCGTCCCCAAAGATTGGTGTACTCCTCAAGAGGACTGTCCAATTGAAAATCAGATCTTCATGGAGAACCTGTGTCCCTCTCCAAGATAGAACCAAGACTGGCAGCCCCTTAAGTGTATCCCATCCCAGCAGTGAGGACTATGGGAGGAACATCCTTACCAAAACACAGGCAGAAGACTTGGTTTTTCATTCTTCATATATATATATATATATTGTTACTGGGTGAGCGTGAGCATTCCAGTAGTTATGGTTACAGTGCACTCTTCATAGGAAGAACACCTTTTGGGTGGCTTATAACATTGACACCATTAACACCATTCGACTAATACCCATGAAGCTGCCTAACAAAATAAAAAACATACTCTGAACATTTGGTAAAGTTGCATGCAGTTTAGGCAAGGGGGCAAAGTGGTAAAATTATTGGCATGTTCTACAATTGTAATGCAAATCTGTGACGTGCATTACAGAAAACATCTATCACACCTACAGCACAAGCTGCTGGACCGATTTGCACCAAATCATTTCTGTAAAGTGGTGTTCGGATCCCAAAAGCGTACTTTCACAGCTTTGGTGTTAATGCGTCCAGCATTATTTAATTATTGCCAAAAGATAGATACACATTGGTGATATAACTTTGATGCACAAGACACAACCTGTATAACTTGCATAAAAGTGCATAAAGATGCGGTCAAACCACCAGGCTGCCCGATTGTTATAGGGTGTGGGTCCCTTTTGGAACCTCTGCGCAAATTCATTGATGAATTCCTAAAACCAATGATTGGAAATACAGACTCTTACCTTCGGGACACCACCCACACCATACACACCTTTGAAAATCTAGAGCACAATCCTGATACCCAAATCTTGGTAACAATGGATATCAAAGCACTATATAAGCGTGTTCCACAGCATGCTGCCCTTGACTGCATCTATGACTTTCTGATTGAGACAAATTTACAATCACGAGTCCCACCGGCGTTCATTATTGAACTTATGACTGTGGCGTTGTGCAAAAACTTTTTTATCTTTAACAACCAATTTTACTTGCAAACTAAGGGCACCGCCATGGGTGCGATGTTTGCTCCAAGGATGGCAATTTTATATATGGCAGCCTTTGAGAAGAAACATATTTCAAATGAAGGAAACCCATGGCAGCAACACATCAAATGGTGGCGTCGATTTATCGACAACATCATCTTCATATGGGAAGGCAACACGGCAGAACTAGAAACTTTCTTCATATGGTTAAATAATCAAGACCCAGATATCCAATTCACCATGGAACACAACAGGCAAGCTATACATTTCTTAGACTTAAAAATCAGTCACCGAGAGGGTAAACTCATATGTAACCTGTACAGAAAAGCAACGGATTGCAACACACTATTACACTTTACAAGCGACCACCCACAACATCTTAAGGAAAATCTACCATATTGGCAATGTTTGCATCTACGCAGAAATTGCACACAATTGGAAGACTTCTACAACAATGCGGCAGAACTGGATGAGAGACTCATTTGCAGAGACTACCCTGATAAACTTGTAACAACATCCAAGAAGCGGGCAAGGTTTACATGCCGAGAATCCATTTTAACACCACGTGAGAGCCAGCAAGAAGAGCAAGATACTAGACTAACATGTGTACTTACACATGGCCCACATACATATAGCATCAAGAACATTATTCGAAAATACTGGCCTCTGGCGAAACTTAATCTTCCAGAGGAAAATGAACCACGTTTTGCATTTAAAAGATCACATAACATCTGAGAATTTCTGTTCCATTCCAATTTTACTAAGACAACTTCACAAGGAGGACCTTGGAATCTTAGACCCCTACTGGGGCACTATCCATGTGGCTCATGTGTAGCTTGCAAGTATACAAAAAAAATGCCAAGCTTCACTTTTGCCAACAAAACCTGGATATTTCAACACTTCAGTAACTGTAAATCTGCGCAAGTAGTATACTGTATCGAGTGCCCTTGTGGCCTATGATATGTTGGACAGACCATGCACAGTGTCAACATTTGCATCTCTAAGCATAGATCGAGAATCCGTTGCAAGAATGAAACCTCACCTTTGGTTCAACATTAGCTGCACATGAAACAAAGCCTGATGAACTACTATGGTGGGTTCTCGAGTAATTAACAACTGGCTCGGGAATACAACAACACCTTTTGAGATTGGAAAGCCGTTGGATCCATAGGTTGGAGAGCTGGGACAACGGTCTGAATGAACAGTTCATACCACCATAGACACCAAAACAGTGCCGGTTTTTCCACACAACCAAATGCCTCATTTAGACAATTTTTCTATTTATAAGACTAATGCCTCTTTACCAATGTGCCGACATCCATGTTTTCGGCAGCAGCCCCGTAAACACCATGCCAATTGAGAAGCAATATCTTCCTTGACATATGCTACTACTGTGCCCCATCACGAGATTAACCTGCATGAATTACATATCTCGTGAAGTAAATACAGTGACAAAAGGGACCCTATGGGGGCCTATTCACCCACAGTCCTGATCACCATGATATGTAGAGGAGTATCAGGAAACTCTGCCTATATGGGTTTGTCACTCCAATATGACTGCATGTAAAAACACATGGGCCACATAAATCGAAATGTATCGCGCATTAGTGCACATACATACAGACCTGGTCCGCATTAAATTCCTCTGGTTTCACCATACAGGGCCTCTGACACAGTGCGGACATGCGATGTAGGTGCCAGACCAGTACAGTGTGCACATCAGGCTTCAACACCCTTGTGTGATCAAGCATTCATATCATATTGCACACATATACCTTTTCCTTCCCACATTATAGCATGAGGGGGCACCATTTGTACAAGCTTCTAGGCCACTTCAGCAGCCATTTAGTAGGGAGTACATGTTCACTAATTAAAGCTTACATGAGGCACCATTACAATCCATGTGGCATGCCTCTATGCAAACAATAAAGCATTGCACAATTACACGTTATGGTTTAGCAATTACCCGCCTGCATGAGCCATTGGGGCATTTTGTTTTGGTCTTTTGCTTCCTCGTTCTCATATTGAGCTGAGAGGGACCTTGTCACGTACCCTCACACACCCCCAGCCAGCGGACCTATCAGTCTCTTGCCTCAAGCAACCGCCTTCTTTTTCTTCTTCTCCTCCAGTCACCCGTAACATCCGGGTCATGTGGATCTGACGAAATCAGTCCCTTGTTGCCAAGCAACCGCCTTGGTGAGCTGGGCTTCACTGACAACACCGTTTTCGCAACTGCGAGTTCGAGACACAGCGCCCTCCTCGTTCGAAGACTGCAGCCGAGTCTACTGTGAATTCTGCAGCTGCAGCCTGAGGTGGCTGCCCCATACTACACATCCCGCCTCCGCAGTCCTTGCCCGCCCACGACTCCCCGCTGTGCAGCCCCCCTTTTTTCCTTCAGTATAAGATGCCCTCCCGTTCAAAACAATAGAGACATAACTACTCCCTATGTCTCTCCACAGGCATCTGGTCCTCTAAGACTGGTCAACGCAGACATGCGGCCACGCACGTTTTCCTGCATTCGAAAATAATTACACAGCAACTCAGAGGAATCTTCAAGAATAGGAAGCTCTTGGTAGGTTCACTTCAATTTACCAACTTCTCTTATTATTTTGAATCCTATAGTTTTTCTCCCACAATAATATCTCTGTAAGATATTATAACTAGAGAACTGTGCTACAAACAAGGGAGCATTCTTAGCGAATACTTTTCCATTTACCCCAATACAGGCTAAAGAAATCTTTGTGGAATAATTACATAAGCACCTGCAGTGCTCCAGATCCTCAGGCACGGCAGGTGTCCCAGCCATCCCGCTGCAAGGTCGCCAGAGACGCGAGGGTCAGCACGCAGCTTCAGTCTCACGTTTCTAGAGGCTGTTCATAACCCCTCTGGGTGAGAAAAGATACAACGCCCTTGTTGATCTCAAAAGCCAGATTGATGAAATTAAAGACAAAGGCAATGCCTCAATTCTTCTCCTACTAGACCTCTCAGCAGCCTTTGACCTGGTCAGCCATGAAATCCTCTGCAATCACCTTGCTACCGCAGCCCACTTCTCCTCCTCTGCCATCACATGGATACAATCCTTCCTGGCAAACAGAACCATGCGGGTCTTCTCCACAACAGCTGCAGCAGACCCCATCCACATCACATGCGGGGTCCCACAGGGATCCTGTGTATCCCCCACTTTGTACAACATATTTACAAAGCCTCTATTTGACCAACTGGACCGTCTGGGTGTCACCTGCACAAACTACGCAGATGACACCCAGATACTCCTCACCATCACATGTAACTACCAAGCAGACTCTGGCTGGATCAACAAAATATTCTCCATCATTCAGGCATGGATGGCCTCACATGGTCTCTGCCTGAATGATGAGAAGACAGAGCTCCTAATCGTCGGCTCCCCTAACACCCTAGCTAAACTCAACCCTAGCTATAATAACATCACCATCGATGGCCACTCCATCCCTATAGCCAAAAGCGTAAAAACCCTTGGCTTCTATCTAGATGCCAACACCAACCTCACCAAACACACCAATCTGACCGCCTCAGCCGCTGCCTACACCGGCAAGCTCATCAGGGCCAGCAGACCATTTATATCACCCAACAGATGCCTCACCCTTGCAAGGGCCCTCATACAATCCAAACTGGATTACTGCAACAGCCTGTACCTAGGTGCCAACCAATCCATTCTCAACAAGCTGCAGGTAATACAAAATAACGCCCTGTGCGCAGCCCTCAACATTCCTAGACGAGAGCATATCTCCGCTACTAGGAAAGCCTGCAAATGGCTATCCATACACCAAAAAATCGACCTAAAAACCATTTGCCTCACTTACAAGTCCCCCAATCACCTAGCACCACCATGTCTAGCTAATAAATTCACCATGAAACCTGCTACCCGATCCACCAGATCCTCCAACACTCTATGCTTGACAGTGCCCAGGTTCGGCCTAAAAAGAGCTGAAGGGGCAAGCTTCACAGTACTTGCACCCCAACTCTGGAACACCCTACCTCTCAACATCAAAACTATCGAATCCTTCCAGATCTTCAGGAAGCAGGTCATCAGCTGGCTCCTAAACAAAGAATAGCCCATTAACACCAGACCTTACTCCCCTGTGCGGTAACAGGTTTAAGTACTGTATTTATACTGAAAATTGTGTATTGTGCGTATTGTATGTGCTCTGTTTATTGATGACTGTATATATATATGTATATATTATAAGTATGTAGGAAGTATGTAACCCAAAGATACTTCTCAACGCTGTAACCATATTCTCAAGTGCCCTTCTACCCCCCTGGGTTTGGAGCGCTATACAAATAAAATAAACAAACAAACAAACAAACATTCATTTTCCCGTCGCTAGTGGGGGACCTAGCACCTGTGTGCAACATGTAAAACTTATCTCTGAAAAATCTTTTAGCCAGCTTGTTTTAAAATGTGACTTCAAGCCTGCAACTTGCCCCTAGCATAACACTTTTTAGACTTCAATTCTATCCGTCTCTATTTTGTTCTTTCCCAATAAGGTACCATGAATTCGCCCTGTTGAAGGTGGCAGCACAAGACCGCCGAATCGCAAATAATATCTAGGGGAATCCGCTTCTAGATCCAAAGTTGGAAAAATGAACTACAGACTGCCTGGAAGCATACCTTTCCTGGTTTCTTCTTTAGTACATTCCCCACATACGCATTGGCAGACCCAATGGGGGTTTCCTCATGGAATCCATGAATCCAACTCCTTGAACTTATGGATTCCTTCATATAAAAATACATTAGTAGGAACTAAAGAACTGATTGGTTTGACTAATTATTTACAAACCCTGATCTCATACTGCATTTGTAAAAAACAGGCTAGCCTTGAATTTAGACCACAGGCTGTATGTGTATACACATTGGATTTCAAGTATACACAACAATGTTCTGGTGCAACAAATCAAGACCCAGAATTGTTTCTGCAAATTGTTAATTTATTTCTTTTGTTGTGAAAATATCTGGCTTAGGTCTTACTTTGAAACTAAGTCCTTTATTTCTATTCTCTCTCTGATTTCACTATATTCAGAGACACCTATTTCTCTTCCCTCCAGCACTGGGTTTTATGTTCACTTGTATTTCCACCCTCCTCATTTTTCTCCACTCCTCTATCGTCAACAACAGGGTTGGAAGACGATTTAATTATTCCTTATTTTTGTTTGTACTTTGTGTTCAACATGCCTAAAACCTTTGTTTGGACATTTTCCATGTAACTTGATTTGTGCAAGTATCATAACAATAATCATATATGTAAAATGTTATGGCATATGTGGTATTTATTTACATGAATCATGCATTAATATGATTGAGTTCGGGGCAAGATTTGGCACACGAGCCCCGGCCAAAAGGTACTTTACTAATTAACAAATGTGTAAGGTGAATAGTACCATTTCTTTTGCAGCAATTGGTTGTGTTTTGTGTTATCAAGGTATAACATGCGTCAATGGGGAGTAGCCACATTGCCTAGGGCCTAAGATCATGTCTGGGCAATCTGGCCACTGGCCATGGCCTCCATGCACCTTTTATGAGGATAAAGTGGATAATGGGTATGGCTGCTGGGCAGACCCAGTATCTACCATGTGATGCTTGTTGGGACCTGTAACGTAGCTACAGGCTGTACCCTAGGAGGGAAATGTGGCCACTGGCAAAGGCGGCAGTCTGGAGATTGTGGGTAGTTTGACGGCCCTAGGTATGTCCGAACATCATGCCGTAGGCAATTCACACATAACTTGCACCCCCAACATGCACTGATCCAAGTGACACACAGCAAAGTGCACTGCAAAAACATGTCTGTTAAAGGAACGATAGAGTTCTTTTATGTTCGTTAAAATGGGATTTTCGAATAGCTTACACACAGAGGTGAAACATTGTTAAAGATCTTCAGTTATTAAAACATCCACAAAATAAATCAATAACGCTTTATTATATCGATGTAATGGTCACGTTGTCCTGATGAAAACCCGTGAAATTCAGTGAAAAAACTGCTGACGGGTTGCCGTGTTTAAATTGACCTAATAAAAACATGTAAAACTTAGATTTAAACCTTTGTTTAAAGGACATTATGGTTGCAGCGCAAAACCTAAAAAAACATAGACATACGCCAGTTATGATAAGCTTACAATTCCACCATACACTGCTCCCACCCACACCCATGATATCACAGATCTCATCAATGTCATCACATATGACCTTACCAAATACATCAACATTTAAAAACATGAAATGTCGTCTGATTGTGCTTCAGTTTTCAATGCACCAGTGCTCTATGCATACTCACTATATCCAGACATGCGTCTAGTGCTTGATGTATATTTAGCAATATACTCAAACGTTAACCTCGCTCGAAGTTCTGAAACGCATAAATACATATAACTCTAGTGTCAAGTGTGCCATATAAGGCATACTCTCTTGGATGCTCCATCATGTACCTGTTGCCTATGGCAGTGATCGGCAACTTGTGACTGTTAAGATGTTTTTCATTATGACTCCCAATGACCTCTCACCATAGACTATGCTGGCTGGTGCTGATGGGAGTTGTAGTGCAAAACAACTGGAGACAAAGATTGCAGACCCATGAGTTGTGGCAATGTCTGTGAAGGTTTCTTAAAAGAACTTCAGTAGGCAGTTTTCTATATTTTCATTATGACTCCCAATGATCTCTCACAAAAGACCTTGCTGGCTAGTGCTGATGGGAGTTGTAGTGCAAAACAACTGGAGAGTCAAAGGTTGCGGACCTGTGGCCTATGCCATTGTATTTTAAGGTTTCTTAACAGGACTTCAGTAAAAAGTTTGCTACATCGGCTAAGAGCACACAAACATGAGAACTTGAACTTGCAAAAGGACTTCCTGTGGGATGTTATTGAATGCCAAAATGGTAAGGCTTGGACGTGGTATTCACATGTGGTGGGTACTATGAAGCGAGTAGGCTGCGGGCACTTTGTTAACAAGGATACCAAGATAAGAGATGCATTACACAGTGGAATACAAATCAAGCTGTACTCTTTGTGGCTAGAGACACTAATTTAGAACTCAGATTCCTGCAAAAAAATTCCCCGGACACCTTGTAGTCAAGAGGAGCTACCTCCTGGAGAAATATTGAAATGAAATACACCTGCTGCTTGCACATGCACTTTTTATACGTTTTCCCATAGCTCTCTAACTAATCTAAATCGTGGCTGCCCATCTGCAGTAGAGGCATCTATGCCCTTTCTTCTTGTGTGCCCAAAATGCACAGTGTAGGCATCTGGTCTTATCCTGTATCCTAATGGAACCTGGAGTGAGTGTCATGATAGACAGTGGAATGTTAAGGGTTAGAATGTTTGTGTGACTGGGGTTCTCTTGAAGCAGTTGAGAGATGTAGCCTGAGAGAGAGGATGCCAGTGCTTGTCTATGAGAACTGGACTTTACCATCTGATGATTAATGACTCTAGAAACGGGATGTTGCACTTGGAAACTGATTAAAGAAGTTACTGGACCTTCACCTGAGGTCAGAGTCATCTGTGGGGGACCCAGAACTTTACATTGGTGACGAGGATGCTGGCTGTGCTGGGGGGACAGCATTGAAGATGGCACATACACCTCCCCCAATTCAAGCAGAGACCCTCCCAGGTAGGGCGAGCGCTTTATGATTTTATGCGCAGGGGGGCCCAGCACAAGGGCCGCAGGCGCAGGATGTCAGGTGCGGCGCCATGTAAGAGCATGACAGAGGAACATTTGACTGTTTTAAGGGGTCTGGGGACCCAGAGCTGCGACATGAAGGGCTGTAAACCCAAGGCAGTAGCAACAGGAGAGGCCGTTGAGCCTAAGCTGCACCAGGAAATTAAAGAATGGGGAGTCATGTGTGCCGCTGGAGGCTTGTTGCCGGGGCAGCAGCAATGGAAGAGGATGGGAACCTAAGCTGCGCCTAGGGATGAATGAGAAGTTATTTGGAGATGCTTGGAGCCTAGGCTGTGTCCGTTGGGGAGATTATAGATCTCTGGACTGTATTGTATGATACAAAAGAACACACAATAATGGGGCTTTTGGGGCCCAGAGCAACAACACTTGAAGAGGATGGGAGCCTGGGTTGTGCTTTTGTTGTTCTGGAACATTTTGCGCTGCAGCAGAGAGCTTTGGTGGAGCCCGGGGCTCATGTGTGCCTACAAGGGGCTTGGAGCACATACTTGTACCAAAAGAACTTGTAAACCATGAATACACATGGGGTTTTGGAGACCACGGCACTGTTGGAGGTATTCAGAGCCGTAATGTGCTTATAAAGAGGTTTGGAGCCTTTGGTCTTGTGCAGGAGTTTGGCGTTTTCTGATTGAAATTGGATGAGTATTGAGAAGCAAAGCCAGCACAGTTCTTACCTTGATGTCAAGTTGTGTGTCCTGTGGTCCTTAAGCCTGAAGATCAGCCTGAGTGGAAGACAGCTGTGTTGAGTATGAGGCACAGAGGAAGTTCCGTCATCTGTGTTGAGGGCACAGGGTTGCTGGAGTGGTGCTGTGTACTGGACTTGAGAAATGTTGCGGCGGTTGGCGCAGCGATGGTTGGGGGCCTGGAGGTCTGCGCTCTGTGGAGGCCAAGTGAAAATGGTGACGTCACTTGAACCGGTGTCGGAGTCGGTGACTGGCTGGAATGCAGAGCTATCAACATTCGGAGAGCTATAGTACGTGTTTTTTCAGTTGCTTCTATTTGACAGCTTAAGGAAAGGACCCTACGACATGATTCCAGCATCAGGATAAAGGAACACTTCCTTGTTTAGATCAAAGAGGATTAGCGTTTCGGGAGATGAGATGCGCAGAGGAAAGTGCGGCGGGTGAATGAAAATCTATTTCTTCATGCGGCCGGCAGGAAACTGCAGCATTATTGGAAAAGTCTCAGTGATGCAGATGACGGCGGTAGGCGGCGGTATGGAAACCGTGTCTACAACTTGGGTGAAGGAAAACGAAACAAAGAAAGCGAGTTGCGTGTTGGTATGCAACCGTGTCTCCTCTCAGTGATACTTTTATTTTCATGGAGTTGAAGAAGCAAGTTTGCAGAGCACTGCATCATAGAACCGGAAAAGGGGCCGTGTCCCTGAAGATAATTTAGCTTAATGAAGTGAACACGAGGAGGGGCCATGTCCTCTAAGGTATTGTTTGTTTGAAAATGTGGACACGAGGAGCGAGGAACTGATTCATGCGTTTCTTTGCTTTTGCGGAAATGTTTATTGTAGTATAACAAAGTAATGTTAGCTGGTGATAAATGTCATGTGAGGCCTATTGAAGAGCGTGAGAACGTGCGAGTCTTAGCCTGAAAATGACAAGTGTAGTTTCATGTAGGTTAAGTTTTCCATATATTTGGGTGCTCCATTTAAGTAGATGAATGCTGAGGAGCATATATAAAGGAGGTTTAAGGTGACATTCTTGATGTAAGGAATTGAAACATGTGTGAAAAGATATCCAGAATTTATGTTGTAGGAAAAGTGCTGATGAGAGGTCTTTTGCAAGTGGCAGTGCATGATGTTGATAGTTGCGCACGGATGGAGTGTAAAAGTCGTGGCCTCAGTAACAAATGCTTAGTAGTGAAAAATGTAGTGTTATTTGCATGTTTTTTTTAACTCACATTTCCTTCCAAAGATGGACTTTTATTTAAATATGTGTTGCTTAGAATCCTCATGTTAGTTTGTGATGATAATATGGACATTTTAGCAGAGTTTATTGATATTTGTGTATTGCTTGCATGTATGAAGTGTGGTTCTCCCTAAGGAGCTGGATGTATGGAGGAATACTTTCGACATGGGTAAAATAGGGGTAATGGAGTCACTGTGTAGTGAGGTAGATACCCGGGTATCAGGGATAATCAGCCTAGTTGGAGGTGGTGTGTGTTGAGACACATACCGGTTAGTGATTGTAGGGTGTGAGGGAGATGTGTGTATGTTCTATTGTGGGATGTTTAAGGCAAGTTTAGGAAGAGAGGTATGGGTGTCTCTATGTGTGAAAGGATTAGTAAAGATGTTTGAGCAGTTGGGTGCCTTTTCTTAACTTAGTAGAAAGAGGAAGGGACATTGGTTATAATTGTGTCCCACGGCTGTGAGGACGTTTTTGGAATATAGCAAGTGGTTAGCAGAATGTTCTTAGTTTGGAGAGATGATGCAAGTGCATTGAACTTGCGGGTGTTGTGTGTGTTGTGCTGTAGGTAGTTATTATTATGTGTGTGTTATGGGTTGTATTTTTGATGTCTTTAAGGAAGGGTGATATGTAGGGATCTGGTCTTATCCTGCATCCTAATGGAACCTGGAGTGAGTGTCATGATTGACAATGGAATGTTAAGGGTTAGAATGTTTGTGTGACTGGGGTTTTCTTGAAGGAGTTGAGAGATGTAAGCCTACCTGGGAGGATGCAGGTGTATGTTGCCCTGAACCCAGATGTACTTGACCTTATTTGATTATCACAATGTACTGGAACTTCACCTGAGGTCAGAGTCATCTTTGGGGGACCCAGAACTTTACACACAACTCTAAAAAAGAGGTGGTTTGTCCAACTATTAGATACATTGATTGAGGGCATGATGGAAGCCTTCTGTAGAATGACAGATCATGAAGAAGTTGTGTCTGCAGTTTCCAGTTTTTTCCTTAGAGCCTGGCACATGCAACATATTGGATGTGTTTTTATGACTAATTGTTGAATACATCTGTACAATGATGTGCAAAATGTCTCTATTAATACAAGTGCATTTTGTGAGACAGGGGGCCTCATTACAACTCAGGCGTTAAGGGTTAACGCCACCGTTAACCCTCAACGCCTGATTCTGATTTTAACGCCTGCTTTTCGCAGGCGTTAAAATCCATGGCGCTAACCTGCCATGGTGCTAATTACGCCGCCGTAATTTACGGCGGCGTAATTAGCGCCTTCCCCACTCCTATTATGCCCTATGGGGCAAAAATGGGAATGGGGAAGGGAAAATGGGAAATGGGGATTTACCGCCCCACTCACCTTGGAATGGGGCGGTAAATCCGCCATCCACCATGGTGTAAACAGAGTTTACACCATGGTGGTAAAGTTGGTGCACTTAGCACCAAGGTTGTAATGAGGCCCAGGGTCTAGATCATGAGAGGCCTACCTGTCACTGTGCATTTGATGACTGCAGTAACCTAAACACAGTCCCTAGTAAACACTTTCTGTCAGGATCTCTAAATGCTAGCGATGGGGAATTTTCCGGAGCTGACCTTCTGTTAATGGCTGCTTGGTGGCGCTATCGTATATGTGATTTAAAACTTTAGTTAAGAGACAGTTAAGGTGAAACTATTAATTGTAACAAACCCATTAATTTGGCAGGCATTGGCAGTGATTACATCCTTAACTCAGATCCCTCAGATCTTTTATTTCGACTGGAAAAATAATCGATTTAGAAAGATCTCACAGAGCAGTCTTTCTAAATCGAACTGTCACGCCCCTGCCACACATGAGTGTGTGCAGCTGCTGCCAGGTGGGGAAAGTCGGGTAAGTGTTTGACTGTGTGTTTGTGTGTGTGTGTGTGTGTCGCTGTGTGCAAGTGTATACGCGTGAAACATGTGTGTATGCAGGGTGGGGGGAGCCAGTGGGGAGGAGCAAAGGGTGGACCTGGGTTGAAAACCCAGGAATAAAAAAAAACAATGAGCACATCCTTTTCCCGCTTTCTCAGGGCGCACAAAATCGACCAAAAAAAATCGGTATTTTTTGCATGCAACCTTCAGAAAGCGGGAAATTGACATATAACCGATTTTGCTGATGCCATCTATGATATAATGTATATGCTCATGGGCAGAACAATGGGCAGAACAATGAGGGACTCGGATTTGTTTGTTGTCACTTCCAACACATGCCGAATTTCACATTAACTTTTTTTTCAATGAATTTCAAGAGCTTTGTTGTTCTGCATTGTACCCGACCTGTATTACTAAACAATCATGGCTTTAGGACTAGGCCAGTAGCCCCCTTTATTAGTAAATAACCATGTCTCACTGGCCATTGTTAGTGTTACATTTTAGTAGTAATTAACTATGGCCACTTGCCAACCCTGCAACAGTGTGTATGAAAGACTGTGGCCAATGACCAGTGTTTTACTTTTTCACAGGTTTGTGAGTGTTCCCTGAGAATTTGAAGTGGGACAATTCCACGAAAACTATTGCACGCTGACAATGACCAACACAAATGCTGCTCGTCGAAACACAATGTCTACTGATTATCCCAGAAAGGCAAATATGCCATCAAATTAAAATATCTTGCTCACTCCCCCACCAACTTTACATATGCACCCCTCTTCCTCTCTAAAACTTGAGCAGAACCATCTCCGGTTCCGGAAGCACCTCAAGACCTTCCTCTTTTCTTCTGCTTTCACACCCCCCTCATCCCTGCTGATATGTTCTCTGTTGGCACTATGCACCTGGCCACCCTCTGTCCTCCGGGCCCAGGTACCTGCTCACCCTGCCGCCCTCCAGCACTGCCTCCAGGCCACCGCTTGCACTGGGGTCTGTATCTGTACCCATACAGCCGCACCTTTTTCTTCCTGCACGTATCAGACCTTGTCTGCTGCCTTAAACCTAGCACTTGCAAATTGCTGGCTGCACTACCACTGTTTGTTGCCTTTATTATTTATTTATTTATTATTATTTATCTGTTTCTCCTCTGCTTCTTACTTTCCACTTCTCCCCGCTCCCATGCACTTTTCCCCTCTCCCATGCACTGGCGTGTTCTCAATGTCCCTGGGCCTAATAAGATTGCTGTTTTGTTCTCCCCTGTACCCCTCCCTTGCCTTGTCGCGCTCTGAAACACTTGTGTACAAGCACGGTATTAATAAAATATCAATATCAATATCCCAGCCTCCCCACATTCCACATGTATTCAAACTGCCCCCAACCCATCTCCTAACAATGGTTTCCCCTTGGTTTTTCCCACAACACTCTTAAATGCCTCCTGTAATATTGTGAATTACCTGGGGTAATTCCATGAGATTTCCACAGAAAATGGAACTCATTAGAATGAAATGGTCCTCTCTCACGCTCCCACCCCTACACTCACGTGAAGCCTGTGCTTCGTTCCGTACAAATATCCTTTTGAGCTTTATTGTTTTTTTTCATTCCCATGGCATTAAAAAATAGTGTTTTTTTTTATTTCATTTTAGGCTGGGTCAAATTGTAAAAAAATCTGTTAGACAAATTTACACTAATTCACAAAAAAAGGAACATCTGGAACACGTTACACCTTAATTGTTTCTTATTTGGCGCAAATCAATCCAGCTGTTCTCTCTGTGAGCCTGATCGAAAGGTGCACTTTCAGTCTAAGATAACATGCATGTGATCTGTCAAAAGCAACTGTTTTTCAATGTTTGATGCATTTGAGAAATTTGCAGCACATTTTGAAATTCAGGAGGACACAGGACTTCTTTTTCCCTGTCAAATGTAATTGCGGACAGTTTCATCAAAATGTATTGGCAATAGAAGCATAGAAACTTTGGAAGCATTAACTATCCTATGGGCGTATATATATATATATATATATATATATATATATATATATATATATATATATATATATATGCATATATATATATATATATATATTCACACATATGTTACACAGCCTGCAGGAGCGGTTGTGTAGTTATGGTTAAGTTGCTCAATTCATAGGAAGAGCACTGTTTGGGTAGCTCCCCCTGAACAAATCCTTACCAAAGTTTGCAAAAAAAGTATATGGCCCGCTCTGAATTTTTTTGGCAAGCTTGATGAAGTTTCGTCAAGGGGGGCAACGTTATAGGGGGGGTCCCAATTTTTATTTTTTCATAGAGGTAATGGAAGAAATGTGTGCTCACGCGTAAAGTCCAAACCGCTGGTGGGAATTTTCAGCAAATGTGTGGCAGCAGCGGCGGCTTGGCCCGGAACAGGTGCTTTTGTAAATTTGGTGTAAATCCATCCAGTCGTTTTTTTAAAACAACCAAAAAGTAGGTGCAAAAAATGTGTGATATCTGGGTGTGGTCGGCTGACCCACATCCCTGTTCAGTCCGCGTACAGGCATTTGATTGGTCTAGATGGTGACGTGATGTCCATGGACATTGGATGCCCCTCTGATTGGATGGTGAAAAGCGTGAGCTGTGTCAGATGTTTGGAAATGCCATGTTGGGTTCGCAGACAGGGCCGGTGTCCACGGACATTGCGTTAAAAACATATTAAAAAACACAACATTGCACTTGTCAAACCTATCAAACAATCTCTGGGAGGTGAGGGGTGACGAGGATGGGGTGAGATATGGCCATAACAAGCCAAAAAACAAGTGTTTCACCCCCGAAGTTCGCAAATGCTGCAGATGTTCAGGGACAGTCCTGCAATGTTCGCTTACACTTCAGATGTTTGGCGGCATCTATACCTATTTCTGCATTACAGGGTTGGTGAAAAGTATTTCTTGGATGGCTTATACCTTTGGCGCCACTCAATGAAACTGCATGACATTTTTAACTTTTATCCTAGACTTAATTCTGAATGGTTCTGGAAAGTGTGGAGCTGTTTTGTCAAGAGGGAACACATTTATAGGGGGGGTGCCAAAATATTGTAAATGTTTATAAATATGTTGCCATTTGATGAATCTGCACAAAGGTTTGCAAAGCAATTTGAATTCCACATATAAATGTTTTTGCAAAGTTTGGTGGGATTCTGTCAAAAGAGGGCAAAATTAGAGGGTGGTGCCAAAATATTGTGAAGGCTTATAAATGTGGTGCCATTTGACGAATCTACACAAAAGTTTGCAAAACGATTTTAAATCTAGATATACATGTTTGTGTAAAGTTTGGTGGGACTTTCTCAAGAGGGGGCTAAATTGGAGGAGTGGGCTCAACATTTTTAGATGGCTTATAACTTTGTTGCAGTTTGACCAATGTGGACAAAAGTTTTCAGAAGACTATGCCTTGATAAGACATGAGCTTGGAATGTCAGCTCTCTCTTCTAAATATTCGTGGAGATTGCTATTTAATTATCTAAAAATGTTATCACCACCCTGTTAGTCTCTATACAAAGACTTTGCTATGATGTTAAAAGATAAACACCCTCTGGCCCTCATTACAAGTCCGGCGCTGGACCATGGTGCTATTAGCACCATGGTCCATGCCGGACTCCGGCATGGTGGATGGCGCAATTACCGCCCCATTCCAAGGTCGGTGGGGCGGTAATTCCCCATTCACCATTTGCCCTTCCCCATTCCCATTTCTGCCCCATAGGGGCAAAAATGGGAATGGGGAAAGGCGCTAAGTTGCGGCACCGTACTTAGCACCAAGGTCACTTTGCGGCATGGGTTTTAACGCCTGCAAAAAGCAGGCGTTAAAACCCGGGACCTCTTAATCAGGCGTTAAGGATTAATGGCACCGACGGTGCCGTTAAACCCTTAACGACTGACTTGTAATGAGGGCCTCTGTCTATCTAAAAATTCAATGAAAAAATGGCAGGGCTATTAGAAAAGATCAATGTGAGCTGTGACGGCCTATGTAAGCGACCAGGGTATGTAAAAACGAAACTCTATGAATATGACTGGTGTGTTACTATTGATCCTATCTGTACTCATAAAAGCTATAAAGAATATGCCCTCTTTCCTGCAAAAAGAACTATGCGGCAATGTATCTGAAACCTTTTCCATTCGACAAGGCCTGTGTGTTGTATATAAGATACAGACTAAATCAATACCGTATACTAGCTAGAGTCAAGCATTGGAATAACTCTAACGATGTCTAACTGGTTGTTGTTTCTGTATTAATGAATTACAGGAAGAATCTTTAAACTCTTAGGGGCCGATTCATGGAACAAACGTGCACCGAAAATCTACGCGCAAGCAGGCGCAAGCAGGCGCAAGCGGAAAAAAAGAGGCGCACGCGCACGTGTGCGATTCATGGAAGTCCCTGCGCGTGTCTTCCTCGGGATGTGCGCCAAACCCGTGCATGGCGCACACGTCACTGCAACATCCCGAAAGACGTGCGCAACGCGCACAGTGAAAGCGCACAACCTCTGCGCATACACTAGAAAGTGGGCGGAACAGGGGGCGTAACGCGCGGAATGGGGAACAACTTGCGAAAACAAGGGCGTAACTGGGGATGTACTGCAGGGAAGCAGAGGGAACGCCCACACGCACCCGAACCACACATATTCATGGAACCGAATAGGGCAAAGCCACGCACAGCAAAAGACACGCACAAGCCGATACACGTCCGCCACACGAAGGCAGGCGGTAGCGTCCCTGCGCATTACAAAAGTGGCAACATACAGCAATAGTGCCTGTGCGAGCGGGGCACGTGTATTTCGGGGTTGCGCGGGAAGTTACACACGCGATTGAGCGGGGTACGTGTATTTCAGGGGTTCGTGTGAAGTTTCTCACGCGATCGGGCCTGGGGGAGCAGGCTACGTGTATTTCAGGGGTTCGCGTGAAGTTCCACACGCGAATAGCCTGGGCGCGTGCATTTCAGCGGTGCGCGGGAAGTTTCTCACGCGATCGGGCCTGGGGGAGCGGGGTACCACTCACCGTCTGCCTTGCATGTAGTAGAACGCGTAGCCAACACCGCTGTGAAGTAATAGCGTGTGAACCCCAACGGATGGAAAACACACGCACCGCACGAAAAGCCATCTGCAGGGGTCCAGTTGCTGTGTCCACCCCTGCTGGTACAGAAGACTCCCGACTCGAATAACATCGCTCCACAGCCCAGCCCCAGGACCCAGTTGCCCACCCACTCCTGCCCCTGGGGTTGCCATGTCGGGCACATCCACATCTGACCCCAGTGGCAACCCCCGGCCAGAGGGGCAGAGGGGCACCAGCTTCACTGCCACCGAAGTTGGTGTCCTGGTGGAGCAAGTCCTGGGGCAGTATGATGCCCTCTTCGGATCGTCCCGCGCCAACAGGGAAGGACAGGATAGGATCTGGGCCGACTGTGTGGTTGCCATCAACGCGGAGGGGGTGGCAACCCGCACCATCCAGAAGGTCAAGAAGCGCTGGGAGGACTTCAGGTCCAGGACCCTCATGAAGGCCCGGCGCCTCGTGGAGGGGGGCCGGGGCCGCATGAGTTTCATCCAGTTGAGGATCCTGGAACGCGCACACCCAGCGCTCCACGCCCAGGTCCTTGATAGGGAGACCCGTCTGGAGTTGAGCGGTAAGTGGCCAAGCATTGCTGTGTGAGACAGGGCATGTTGCAGTGTGCTGGTTGTCTGATACTTGCCTGCATGTGTGACATAGGCCATGTACGCATGTATGTGTGCAGGGACATCATGGGAATGCATGTGCGACCTGTAATGTGTGAACCGCACGGTTGTTGCATGTGTTTGAATGCGACATGGGGAGCCCTGTGCAGATTGCACACATGAGAGCATGGCAGTCTCTGTTCCTGGACATGGGTGGGGGCGAGGGATGGGTGCTGATGCCAGATACATATGTGGTATCCATGTCTGTGTGCCTGACCTGCGTGTCTGTGACATGTGAGTGCCATGGATGCATGACACATGTCTGTGACAATGTACAGAGTCACTGATGCAGCCTAGTCACCCTTGTATGCACTGTGATTGGGGTGTACGGGGCCAGATGGATGTGACTGAGGTGAAGTGTGTGCATGTGATAGGCATGACCCATGATGCATGTGAGTCCCATTACATTGTATGATTCGAGAGTCCATTGGATATGCATTGAAATGTCCATGGCACGCACCATGACTGTCACTGTGTGTGTTTTGCCTGGACTGTCACATGTGTTGTGGTGTGACATGATGGAAGTGTACTTTGACAGTGGCACTCATCTGCTATTGCTTCCTGTTTAGGGGACCATTGTACAGTACCCTGATGCTTGTGTTCTATGTCTCCCTCTACGCAGCGGCTATTGAAGGAGAGGGCGGAGACGGCGCTGTGGAGCAAGGCGGCGGGGATGCCCCCACGGCTGCAGCGGAAGGGGTGGGTGAGCCCCCAAAGGGGCCTGCTACGGCGGTAGACGGCGAGGAGCCATCCAGGTTGGTGGTTTCCACAGAGGAGGAGGAGGCCGCCACTGAGGCGCACATGGGGCCTGGTGGGGGCATCCCTGCTGGTGCAAGTGGTGCAGTCCAGGGGCAGGGGCAGGAGACAGCACAGGTCACCGTGGAGGGGCCTGTGCATGTCGCTGTCCCTGAACCTGTGGGTGCACCACCTTGCACCAGCAGGGATGTCCCGTCCCAGGCCCGTCCGCAGGTAGAGGGGATGTCCATGTCATCTGACTCCCCTCCACCTGCGACGAGGGGACCCCTGGCCGTGTGGAGAAGGTCCTGATTGGGGTCGCGATGCGCACGGCTGTGATTCGTGATGCCGTGCGTGCTTCCCAGGAGGAGCAGGCACGTCATCATGAAGAGCACCGTGCCGACATGGCCCAATTGGGATCGGCCATGTTCGGGGGTTTCCTGCATGTGTCGGCCAATCTGGCGGCCCTCTCCTCCTCTGTGGAGACTATACGCCAGTCGTTCTCCTTGCCGTCTTCCGGCCCAGATGCCACCAGGGCCCCCTGTGGACCTGCCCTGACCAATGCAGCCAGCTCGGTGGGGATCCCATCCCTGCCACAGTCGGGAGTCAGAGGTCCAGCAGGGGTGGACAACACAGCAACTGGACCCCAGCAGATGGAGGATGTGACAGCATCATCGGGCAGGGCACGTGCACGACGGCGTCGGTGGTTTCCATCATCCTGGATGCCGTCGTGCTGGCAGAGGCAGTGGCATCGGAGGCAGCAGCAGGCTCGACGTGGGAGGCATCATGGCTCGGGGCCATCAAGATCAGAGGGGCAGGCATCGGCCAGAGGGCAGGAGAACCCTGGGATGGTAGTGTCTTCCGTGTGGGAGCAGTTGGTCCAGCGATAGGTGCGGAGCGGCAGCGGGCGGAAGAGGAGCGGCTCACCATGGTCAGGGCGGAGTTCTCCATGCGTTGGGCGTTGAGGCGGGCTGAGTGCCTCGAGGAAGCTCGCAGGGAGTTTGAGGTGAACATGGGGTTATCCCTGCGAGACCTCGGGGCCAGGACAGAGTCCCGCCTCCAGGACATCGACATGGAGTTCGATGATGCCCTGGCCGGCAACATCACAGAGTGAGCCGCAGGACTTGCCCGCTGCCATTGTATATAGTTATATAGTTAGTGGTAGGTTTCCTTTAAATTATCTTTTTTTATTTGGTTGCGATTGGACAATGCGCCACTTTATTGTATATAGTTCAGTTTTTAGTTAGTTGACATAGTTAGGTTTCATTTGGTTGGGCTCATGGACCCGGGATTGTCTTGTATATAGTTCTTCTATGGATTTTTTGATTTTTAGGATTTTTTTCATGGACATTCATCTTCTTTTTGTTGTTTTGCTTTGTGGTTTTTCTAATTTAATTTCCATTCTAGTTGATTTTCAATACATTTTTATTTTCATCCTTCAATGTGTCGTATCATCTCATTACTTTCATGCATGACATGTTGGGTGTTTTAACATTCACTTGCAGCCATTGTGTGTGACATACATGTGTTCATTTGCATTATTTACATTGGGTGTGTAACATGTAATTGCCTTTGATATGTGGGTGGATGTGATAGTTGGTTGGGCCTTTTGGCAGGGGAGGATGGCCATTACGGACATGATTGGGGATTGTTGGGACCCAGGTGCAGGGGGGCATGGATGGGACATGGGCGAGGGCCTGGTGGAGGGTGCCCCGCAATGCTGGGGGGTGGGGGTGGTGGGGGACATGAGTTGGACATGGGTGGGGGCCTGCTGGCAGGTGCCCCACAGTGCTGGGGGGTGGGGGTGGTGGGGGACATGAGTTGGACATGGGTGGGGGCCTGCTGGCAGGTGCCCCACAGTGCTGGGGGGTGGGGGCGGTGGGGGACATGAGTTGGACATGGGTGGGGGCCTGCTGGCAGGTGCCCCACAGTGCTGGGGGGTGGGGGTGGTGGGGGACATGAGTTGGACATGGGTGGGGGCCTGCTGGCAGGTGCCCCACAGTGCTGGGGGGTGGGGGTGGTGGGGGACATGAGTTGGTGTTCATTAGTTCAAGGAGACATGTGCCTTTGCTGGGGGGCATGCCCATGTTGGGTGGGCTGCCTGCGGGACATGACCAGGGATGCAGGGTAGTCCCCTGTGGTGTGGGCTGCCTGCAGGGGCCGTGGAGGGTGTACAGGGACACCTGCGAGGACCCACACTGTCAAATCACATGTAGGACTCCCCGGCACCCCTGAAATACACGCGCCCAGGCTATTCGCCTGTGGAACTTCACGCGCACCCCTGAAATACACGCGCCCAGGCTATTCGCGTGTGGAACTTCATGCGCACCCCTGAAATACACGTAGCACGCTCCCCCAGGCCCGATCGCGCTTGCCGTGCTGGTACAGGGTTAGCGCAGCCCTTTGCGCTGGATTGGGGATTTTGATGGCTTTTCCCTGCGCGGAAGGCGTTCTTGGGGGCGTAACTGGCGCTGCTGCAAGGTCGCTGCGCCACTGTGCGCCACGGCTGGTTTTGGTGGCTGGAATCCATGAATACGCTGTGCGCGGAAATGGGTTTTGGCGCACGCGGCTGGCGCAGGGATTCGCACGCGCAAACTGTGCGCCAGCGCGTGCGCCACTTGTGCGCTGAATTCTATGAATTACCCCCTTAGTTACATATTGTCAATTTTGTGAGGCAAAGAGATCTTTGATTATTGGCAAATTTCAATTGGGGTTCCCGCTCTATCGAGAGAGCTAATGTGGGTAAGACTAATGAGGGGCGAAAACTGCTTTTTTAAACTTGATTGACAACGAATTGAATGAAAACAATTTGAACATGTGAAAGTGTACCAGAAGTTTATTTTTGCAGTTGTGTTGGTCCATGGCTTCATCTTATTGATCATAATATTGGAATTGTTTGCATTCGTAATTGCTATAATAATAACAAAGAGAGATGAAATACTACCTCTAATAATTTGGTTTCTTTCAGGCTCTAAGGTAGCAATGCTTTGTATACATGTGTATCAGAAAAACAAGATGTAATATACTATTATGACTGTTTTAATATTTTGCAGTAGACTTCTTCTTGAATATGGAAGCTCAAAAATGTGTTCTTCATACATGCTAATGATTGATTAAATCCTACTGTTATTTCTATGGCTACGTCTTTAGGGCCTGATTCACAGAACATTTTCCTATGGGATTGTGCCATTATAAAACACTTCCATGAATCAGGCCCTTAGTGTCTAGATAGACTGTTTAATATTCTAAATTTAGACACAATCTTGTTGCATTTCTGTCTAATACCTGTTATGTGTTACATTATTTGGTAGAAATCTAGGTCGTTTTTATGTGTGTTTTATGAGATTTCATTATTAATTTTTATGATGTAAATGTGTCATCTTTCATGTATAAAAAAATGATTGTAAAAGTTTGATTTTTCAAACTAAAAACAATAAAGAAAAAAATGATTGTGTAAAGACTGAATGGATTTTGTCAAGTGGGGGCTAGGTTATATGACTATTGGAAAAGTAAAACATGGGCGGATTTCAAGCAAACTCGCTTAAGGAGCATTGGCAAGGACATAAAAGCATGGTTTAGCAAATGTGCCCATGTTTTATTTTTTGGCAAGTGTCATAATGTAAGTGCAAAACATAGTGATATACCTTTGGTGACTAAGGTATAACCTGTGGCCATGGGCAGTGGCCAGATTGTCTGTGTCATGGTATAAGGTCATGACCCGGACAATCTGGTTATTGCCATGACCGCAAGAGATGAAAAATGGTGTTAAAGTGCCCATGTCCATGAAGTTATTCGAAAGTGGGATAGGTTTGAATGGGAAAACATTTGCTTCTTGTAATATGGTCATAAGGTGGTGGTCAGTCATATTGTAGAAAGCAATAATGTAGAAAGTCAAAATGTCAAAAAATCTTTTTTAGAAAACAATAATGTCGAAAAACAATAATGTCGATTTTTTTCTACATTTTTTCGAATTTTTCAAAAAAATAAAATAAATATATATATAATTAAAATGTGTTGAGTATGAGGTGTGAGAGGGTGGTGGAGGGGTGGGGGGTGGCTGGGGGGTGTTGGGTGAGGGGGGTGGTGGGGGGGACCCCCCCTAGTAAATGATACTCTTCTTGTTTATTTATTTATTGATAGTGCTAATTGACATTTTTTTTCGACCTTTTTTTTTCTAAAAATTGACTCTTTTCATTATATGTATAGGTTTTCGACATTATTGTTTTCTACATTTTCTTTTCTACATTTTTGTAAGTTGACATTTTTTTTCTACATTATGACTATAAACCCATAAGGTTCTGTCTTTGCCTTCTTCAGGCTGCTATGGTGGCCATGGTGGCCAACTTGGAAAAGGAATTTCCTTCCTGGAAGAAAAATCTATTTTTAGCATCCGGGTACCCACTTTGGGAACCAGGGGTGCTAATGGCCTTTATCCCCCGTTGCAGTGGCTGCAATTGAGAATAATGGTCAGGAGCCCTAGTTATTTATTTATAATGCTCGAAGCCTGAAGGCATCAGGGCGCACACAGACACACTTCGCTTGGCCCGATAACTTGGGCTGCCGGGCCGTTATACCTCGTTCCAGGAACTGGAGCGGGGGATGAACGCCACATTATTCCCATTAGCATAACACAAAATGTTAATGGAAATGTTGAAAACATGTATTGTGTCTATTAACTTTACTGAGAAATGTAAAGTAGATGGAGTGTATAAGAATATTTTGTTATTCTATTTTTTTACTGTGAAAGGTGGTTCCTAAAGGAACCTTTCTTTTTTTGTTTTAAGAAAAAAATGGACAAGGAGGAGGGACAAGAGGGAAGAGGCACCAAGCACTAATATGAAGGGCCAGGTGGACAGGGGAAGATGTTGCACGTGTGTTACTTCTAAGGTAGGAGGCAGTGTTTCTCATGCTTGTTGATTACAGCTTCAAACACACTTTGAAATTGTTTCTCCCTGCAGAGTGTTATGTTGCAGTATATACAGAGAACTGTGGTCTTCCAAAGATATGGATCAACAACCTCTTTTATTGCTTGCAAGGTAGCTGTTGGGATTTTGTGTATCACAGAAGTAGGTTGGGTGGTTACAGTATTGGTTGAGGAAGATATGGAGGAGACAGCCCTCTACTTGCTAAGAGAGGAACACTCTTTCTGAGAGCATTCGAGTAGTTGGATTTGGTGTGGCGGCGCATGTATGTGGTCCCATAAGAGTAATGTCCAGGTCGTCTGCGACTGAGTAGTGCATTTCACTGTTGTAGCTTTAGCCTTTGGTACATTCCCAACAGTGGTAAAGAACTGCCACACCCATGATTATCTCTGGGTGATAGAGGTAGGCACTTCCTCTACCGTATCTCCTTATCTTCTTGGTCCTCTTCATTGTCTTTGGAAATACTGCATTTTTTGTTGTTGTGTGGGTCCTCCAGCTGGTGGTAGTAGTGGCTCTTGCGGAGGAGGGAAGGCAATATCTGATGACATTTTTGAGTTAAATAGCATTGTTGCTACTATTCTAGTATGTGCGTTATACTAGATTGTCAATGGATAATGAGTAAGAATAGGTGTAGGAGATGTCCAAGGATACATTTTGAGCTTGAAAGTTCCCAGATCAGTAGAAAATGCAGTTCCGATCTGTCCTCGAAGCAAGGACCCGAACACCTAGCGCAAAAGCGCTCATGCTATATCATCATGCCGCGTGCAAGCACATGGTCATGTGGCACTGTCCAGAAGGTCCGCAATGACGTCAGATGTTCGCAGACGTTGACTGAATCAAAAACAGTGGAAAGAGTATAGAAGTGGTAAAAAGTATGCTAGAAGGTGGGAAATGGCAGAGTTTTAAGGTGAACCTTTGTAAATTGGACAACAATGTTGGTATATTGGGGTCGTATGATATTAGTAAGTTGTAGGAAAATATCATACACTTGTAAAAACCCATGGAATTCTCTGAAAAAAAACTTTGTTAAAAATACGTTATGGTTATGTTGCACCAATAAAAACCAATAAAAATCATTGAAAAAAACTTTGTTAAAGGGACATTATGGTTATGTTGCACTAATAAAATCCTATGAAATTCAATGAATAAACTTTGTTAAAGAGACTTTATGGTTAAGTTCCACTAATAAAAATAATCCCACCAAAGCTTTTTGCAAAACATTCAGAATCAGGTCTAGAATAGAATGTAGTTTCATTGAGTGGCACCAACGTTATAAGCCATCCAAAAACTGCTTTTCATCAACCCTGTAATGCCGAAATAGGCATAGATTTCCCCGAAATATCTGAAGTGTTTGTGAACATCACAGGACCATGCCCGAACATTTGGGCTGTTTGCGGACTTTGGGGATGAAAACCACACATTATTTGGCTTTTTACAGCCATGCCCCATCCAATTCTCATCACCCCTCACCGCCCCAGGGATTGTTTGATAAGTTTGACAAGTGCAATGTTGTGTTTTTTATTGGTTTTTATCACAATGTCTGTGGTCACCGGCCGCTCTCCGCGAATCTAACATGGCGGGCATTTCCAAAAATCTGATGCACTTCACGCTTTTCACCATCCAATCAGCGGGCACGTCCGATGTCTGCGGACATCACGGCACCCTCTAGGCCAATCGGGTGCCCGTCCACAGACCGAACAGGGAAGTGAGTCCGCGGACCGAATCCAGATATCACACATTTTTTTGTAACTGCTAATTGCCCGTTTTAAACACCAAATTTACAAAAGCACACTTTTGGGACCAAGCTGCCCCTCCTGCTGCAAATTTGGTGAACATACGTCCAGCCTTTTAGGCTGTAGGCGTGAGCAAAATTGTTTTTCCATTGCGTCTATGAAAAAAAAAATAAGCAACCCCCCCTATAACTTTTCCCCCCCTTAACAAAACCTCACCAATCTTATGGATACAATTCAGAATGGGACATATACTTTTTTTGCAAAGTTTGGTAAGGATTCTTCCAGGGGGCAGCAAAGTTATAAGTTGCTGAAAAAGTGCTCTTCCTATTAGTTGAACAACTTAACCATAACTACACAGCTGCTACCGAAGGCCATGTAATGTAGTATTGATAGTTTTTTTTTTTAGAATACCCATACATAGAATTCTTATAATATATCACAATACAAAATGCATGTACTTTGTTTTACATGTGTATTTGTAACATTTCTCATTTGATAAACAATATGTTCATATAATATTTTTATAATAAGCACAATACAAACACTCAGGATGCAACATTTTTCTATTTCTATCTATTCCTATTATCCTTTTTATAAAACATGTATATACATGTTACATTATCTTAAGAACATTTGCCACACTCAGGTACATTTTATGGAATGGACTAATTTAATTTCTTGCCATTAAAGGAAATGAAAGATATTTCTAAAATATTACATATTTATATTTTAAATTATATCCTTTAATAAATATTACAAATGCATGTTCCACAAGTACTCATATCATACATGTGTATTTGTTTATTGTTCTATGCCATGTCCGTATTGTTTTATTTGTATTTATTTATTTAATATTTTTGTAATGCACCCAAGTATAATTTAAGTATACTGAATAAACATATGTACCAAGAGAGTTACTGACAAATATTTTAACATCCATGAGTGATCTTATGTCTGATGCCATCAGTGATGTACTCAGTTATGTCATATATGATGTAATTAGTGATGTCACCAGTGATGTCATTAGTGATGTAATCTCTGATGTCATCATTGTGGTCTTGGTCTGCACAACAGGGGGCAAGTAGTTAAGGTGGATTTGCCTGAATTGTCTGCCAAATTTCATAATGTTCCCCTTAACGCCTTTTTAACTAAGGTGTTTTCATTGAATTTGAAAGGTTGTGTTGGTATGTGTTTATCTGATCACCTTAACTCTCTCTTAACTAACGTTTTTGTCACTGAATTTCAAGGGTTTTGTAATAATATAGTTTATTTGGGGCCCATTTCTAAGGCCTTCAGCCATGGCCAGTGGCCAATGTACATGTTGCACAGAGAGGTTTCTTTAGGGCCCACTAGCCATTGTCTTTGGTCACAAAAAGTGGGCATGTCCTACAGCCATAGCCACTTTACATGTTGCACAAATATGTTTCTTTGGGGCCCTCCTGCCTTAGCCTTCGGCCGTGGCCACTGCACATGTTGCACCAATACTTTTATTTGGACCCACTAGTTGGAGCGATTTGCCTTGGCCACTGCACATGTTACCCCAATAATTTTATTTGTGGCCCATTAGTCATTGCCTTCCACCATGACCAGTGGCCATGGCCTTTGACCATTGCCATAGCACATGTTGCACCAGGAGGTTTATTTGGGACCCACTAGCCAAGTGTCAACGGCGCTACTCCCGAGGGGCCAGGACTGTCCCAGCGCCCTCGGAAGCAGACCCCCGTCTTCCACTACTCCGGACCCAGCAGGCCTATAGGGGCCCTTTGGACCGTGTCCTGGCGCCTTTGGCGCCAGGCTCATGAAGGGTTTCAGTCCCGGCGCCATAGCCGCCGGGCTCATATTGATAAACAGTGTAATAATGCTTGGGTGGACTTACCTGAGGCAGTAAAGAGTAAGATAACACGTCTTGTTTTACTTACATCCAACCCCCTTTACACAGGAACTCTATAAGGTTTTCCGGCATCACTAGTCCTGAAAAAATGGACCGTCTGCTATGATTGATTCGAACTTTACATTGCCTATTCGTTTTTCCCACATAATGTAGGCCACACGGGCAAGTGATTAAATATACAACATTGGCTGTGTTACAATTTGTCATTTCACTGAAGACCCACTTTACATCAGGTAGAATTTGCAATACTCTAGTATCTTTTGTTTGTCCACACATGCTGCAATTCCCACATGGAAAATGTCCTTTCACTTCAGGCATACCCCACAGTGTAGTTTGTCTAACCTGTGGAGTTCGCATTTCTGTCACATCATTTCTGATTAGAATATTCCGTAGATTCTGACTTTTTCTAAACGCCACTAAAGGAGGCAACACTTCTTTACCACAATAGACTTTCTTCCAAGTTTTCATCACAATGGTTTTGATTTTATAGGACAAATTCGAAAAAGTGTTAACAAAAACAGTGCCAATCTTTTTAGTAGTCTTGTTAGACAAACTACACTGTGGGGTATGCCTGAAGTGAAAGGACATTTTCCATGTGGGTGGAATGGTGGAACATCGCAGCTGTCTCAAAAACCAGGTGATTACTGCTCCCCTTGTCAAACACTTTATTGAAAAGAAACATGGTTTTAATGATTTCACATGGCTGATTTTGAAAAAGGTGCATGGACATACCAAAATTGAAACGGATCGAAAATTATTGAATGTAGAGCAAAAAATTATTTTTAAATTACAGAGTAATGTGCTAGGTCTCAACGAAAGCATTGATTGGCATTTGGTCAGCCAAGTATGATTTTTGACAGTGTGAGATGCATATACCATATTGTGTTGGTGCCAGCATATCATTGTTTTAAAAAACACCTGTTTAGTGCTCGTGGTGTCCACTAATCTGTTCTACACCAGTAGGCTTCAGGTCCGTTCCAATATTGCCCTTCCCTTTGATGGACTTTTTTTCCAACACTGAGTAGTGTAGTCCTTTTTCTATGTTGCCGGGTCCGTTCCAACATGGCCCTTCCTTTTGATGGACTTTCCTTCCTACACTGAGTAGTGTAGTCCTTTCTTTGTGTTGCCGCACGACCATAGACGTACTGTTAGTGTGCAGCAGTTTTTGGTTTCACTGAATTCAGTGTTGGCTGTGTGCGTTTGGAAGCTGGCATTAGAGTGATTTAATCCCTCTGAGTGTACAGGTGAGTCATTAGCATTGTGGTTCTGTGTGTGATAATTTTCCCACCGCCGGTACATTCCCTTCCTGTACGCGTGGGGTAGTTTGGTTATCTTTTGCCATGGGTTTCCCACGTTGTGTAGGATGGACAGCATGGAAGTTTTTTCTGCATTCTATATATTGTACGGGCACTTAGTCTTAATCACGAGGGTGAAATAAAAGCACTCCCATCGGTACATGTTGAAGGGTGATGCCAGACATATGGTGTTCATTGCCATGCATCCATTGTTTTCCAGATTGATACTTTACGGCTTGACTGTGTGGATTTCTCCTTTGCAAACACGTTGATTGCTGCTTTGCTTGTTACAGTCTTGATCCCTACATCTGTGAAGGTAATTTATTTTATGATATTTGGAGCCCTGTTTTCATGTGTAATTGCATTTTGAAGCCCCTTTCTGGATATAACAGAGCATGTGGTCTCTGTGTATTGGTTCTGTCTCATTTAGGTGTGGCGATACTTTAGCGGACTATGACGCTTTTGTGAAGTAGTGGTCTCCCATTTGGCGAGAAACCAGCGAATTTGTCATCCTGTGACGCGCTTTGAAGTTTCACCATTTAAAGGTAAATTTGTGGGTGCCCTGTTGGGACCCGTGTGAGTGTGGCATAACCTCTATGCCATGTTCTTTTTCTACATTTTGTAGTACTTCCTTTCCCTCTTTTTGGAACTCATTAGTTTTTCCTTTTACTCTTACAGGCTCGGAGGTTCTTTCCTTCCTTTGCCTGTATAGAAGTTTGAATCTACCCTTTCAGCACGGTGTTGAAGAGATTAGTGGATGCTTTTTTAAAAAAAATTTCCCCTGAAGAATGTTCGCCCGAACTGGGCAGTGAAGAACAGAAACATGTTGGGATGGTTGTTGTTTTAGAGACACATTGAGATTTTTTTGTGTTATGTTATGTGATATCTTTTGTGTCATGCAAATAAGTGAACTTTGTATTTCATGTTTTAGTAACTGTTTTTTAGTGTTTAGTACACTGTGTTAGGTGAGGGTAGTGTTTTATGTTTAAATTCAGTTCGAATTATTTGAATAAAAATTTGTTATACACATTTTTTAATCAATCATAGCAGACGGTCCATTTTTTCAGGACTAGTGATGCCAGAAAACCTTATAGAGTTCCTGTGTAAAGGGGGTTGGATGTAAGTAAAACAAGACGTGTTATCTTACTCTTTATTGTATTATACATATTGATATCCCTGTCAGTAGAGTAGGATGTTATTATAGGGACTGTTTATACCTATTTGAACATACTACTTACCTGAGGCAGACCATGCTGCATATTTACCCAGAACAATCCAGTCTGGTTGAAGTCCCCAGCCATCAGGGCTGGGAGGAACTATTCCCTCCATTCAGGAACTCTTTTCTTACCTGGGTGGAACCGGTGGAAGAACACACACTGGAAGCACTTCTCTGCTATTTAAAACACGCCCGATGGAAAACACGTGCTTCGCGTTATTCTGCAGCAGCAGCAGGACGCTCACCGAGTCGGCTCCTGCATTCCAGGTCCTGTGTCATCTTCAGCTTCCGCGCAGCAACCTGTGGATGAAGAAAGACACAGAACAGTACTTACCAGATCCCAGAATCCAGTCACCGGCAAAACCTGCAAAGAATAAACATAAGGTTAGAAAAGTGCAACTCGCTCACAGCCGCGCCCGCTTACCTGATCCATCCGCGATTGCAACGGAGCTAACCGTGGCCTTCTCTTCGGCAGCTTCTCTGCACCTGAAAGGCAAAGGACATAATTAAAAAGGGGTTCGGGTGAAGGAAGTCGCATTCATCTTAACTTACCAGTTTTTGCACGCGCAGAAGCGGCCGCATCAACCGCAGTATCCCGGCACCTGAAAACTAGAAAAAGGACATTATTAGAGGTGCCATTAAAAGCGGCCAACGAACATTATACTTACGTGCATCGGCAAGTGCAGCGGCAACGGAAAACTACGCCCACAGCATCCCGAGGCCTGAAACAAAGGAAAAGGGACATTATTGAGGTGCCCATCTTTTTAAGCCTAAAGACAACAGTATACTTACAGGCATCCGCTCGTGCAGTAACGGCAGCATCGCTCTTCGGCATCCAAGCACCAGTGCCACAACTAAGGCTGCAAAAGACTTGAGCCTCAACACTGAACTCATCCAGTGACGTAACTGGAATCCACGCACCCCTGCACCAGACGCAGGATGGAGAGCTCAGCATTTATACGCCTAAGGTGAGAGCTCGCCGAGACAAGTAGAAAGCTAGGCTGTGGGAGAAACTGGCGATTGGTGGGAGAAGGAATCCCATCAAACGGTGATTAACCCTTTTTCTTCCATCTGCAGAAAACTTACCCTGCAAGTCAGACATTCGATAAGAGGAAGCCCAGTCCTGAGAGTCATCCGAGCTCTACGCTTCTCAATTGAAGAAACGATAGCAGCCCAGCCGGGATCAGCGCCTCCGTGGGAATCAGGTGAGCGTTACACCAAGGCCTTAAGCTGAGGCCACTGTACATGTTGCACCAATAGGTTTCTTTGAGGCTTACTAGCCATGGCCTTCAGCCTTGGCTACTGTCAACGTTGCACCAATAGTTTTATATGGGGCACTCTAGCCATGGCCTCAGCCATGACCCGTGGTGATGGCCTTTGGGCCATGGCTGCTGTACATGTTGCACCAATAGGTTTCTGTGGAACTCACTAGCCATGGTCTTCGACCATAGCCAGCGGCCATAACTTTCGGCCTTGGTCAGTGTCCACGTTGCACCAATAGGTTTCTTTGGGGCCCACTGGCCTTAGTCTTCGGCCGTGGCAACTGTACATGTTGCACCAATATTTTATTTTTGGATCCATTAGTCGTGGCGATTTGTCTTGGCCACTGCACGTTACCCCAATAATTTTATTTGCAGCCCACTAGTCATTGCCTTCCATCATGACCGGTGGCCATGGCCTTTGACCATTGCCACTGCACATGTTACACCAAGAGGATTATTTGGGACCCACTAGCCAAGGCCTTAAGCTGAGGCCACTGTGCATGTTGCACCAATAGGTTTTTTTTTGGGGCTTACTAGCCATGGCCTTCAGCCTTGGCTACTGTCAACGTTGCACCAATAGTTTTATATGGGGCCCTCTAGCCATGGCCTTCAGCCATGACCATTGGTGATGGCCTTTGGGCCATGGCTACTGTACATGTTGCACCAATAGGTTTCTTTGGAGCTCACTAGCCATGGTCTTCGACCATTGCCAGCAGCCATAACCTTCAGCCTTGGTCACTGTCCATGTTGCATAAACAGCCTTCTTTGGGCCCACTAGCCATGATCATTGACCATGACCAGGTGCCACGGTTGTCAGTCTTGGTCACTGTACATGTTACAACAATAGATTTCTTTAGAGGCGACTAGCCATGGCCAGTGACCATGACCAGTGACCATGGCCTTCCACCGTGGCCACCGCACATGTTGTACCAATAGGTTTCTTTGGGTCCTACTAGCCATGGCCTTCGGCCGTGGTAAATGTATATGTTGAACCAATGCGTTTCTTTTGGGCCCACTAGAAATGGCTTTTGGCCTTCGCCCTTGACCACCGTACATATTGCACCAATAGGTTTCTTTTGGGCCCACTAGCCATAGCCTTTGGCCATGGAAACTGGCTATAGCTTTCAGACGTGGCCTGTGGGCACAGACTTCATCCACTGTGCATATTGCACCAATAGTTTTCTTTAGAGCCCACTAGCCAAGGCCAGTGGCCAATGCCCGGTGGCCATGTCTTTTGGCCCTGGCCACTGCACATGTTGCAGCAATGTGTTTCTTTGGGACCCACTAGCCATGGCCTACGGCCATGCCCAGTGGCTACGGCCTATGCCCTTGGCCACTGTACATATTGCACCAGAAGGTTTCTTTGGCAGCCATAGCCACTAATTACGTCACACATTACATCACTGATGACATCTCTAATAGCATCACTGATAACATCACTGATGGCATTACTAATGACATCACTGATATTAGTGGTTTGATTAATTACATTTTGAAACATGTGAACTCTGTTGTTACATCACATTATGCACATATTTCATACTAAAACAGTACATTGTATTCTGGAGAACAAGGTGAGTGGGTGCTGAATTGCGTAATCACCTGCACAGGGCATATGTTTATTTTTTTAATGAGGGGTTCTAGAATGCATGCTGCATGTGCCTTGGTCTGGGGGAACTCACTAAGTGCCCCAGGGGGTTAACCTGGAGAAAATAAGGACCAAAGGGCCAAAAAGACCAAAGGTCCAAAATCTGTGCAGGGGTTGGATCTTTGTTTGGGTACCAGAGGACATGGTAGTCTTCAGGGAATACGTGTCGGCTGTTCTGTTCCTTCGCCAATGCACTACTGCATCTGTAATAATAACTGTAACCTGTCACAATGAGAAGTCAGACTCTGATGTAGTGCTACTTGTATTTACTGAATGTGCAGTCACATTACTGACAAATTAAACTGCAAGCGCAAGGTTGCCTTTGGTCCTTTTTTTTATCCTACATTGTATTCTGTCTTTGTTCCTTTAAATGTAGTGCACAGTGCACAATTGAAGGTCCATACAGAAATTATTGCAATGAAGAGTGGTATATACAAATTACTTTCTTATATTGGAATAATAATTCATAATTTATTTTCAAAAGAAAATATTAGTAATACAATTGCTGTCTGTAAGTTGAAAAGTATTACAAATGAATGCTTCAAATCATACTTCTGTATCAGTGTCTTGTTCCATGTTATATTGTTATTATGTTCAAGTGTAATCAAATAAAATATGTATCAAAAGAGGTAAAAAAACATTCTAACTTATTTAATTAGTAATGTCACATTTGATGTAATTATTTATCTCATCAGTGATCTAATTGATGATGTAATTAGTGATGTCATCTGTGATGTCACCATTGTAGTCATACGCTGCGCAACAGGGGCGCATAGTTAAGGTGAACTTCATCAAAATGCAATTCCTAAATTTCACGGGTTTTGATGCATTAAATCTGATAACCTTAACTGTCCCTTAACTAAGGTTTTTTTCACTGACCATACTTTCACTGACTATAAATATGTTCAATGAAAAAATGTTGTTAAAGGGACGTTATGGTTACAAGTAAAAGCGAAAAACCTCCAAAATTCGCATTTATGGTAGCTAAGCAACTATAACTCTCACTGCCACTGTGTACTGCTAATAGTAACACCCAGGGCATCATGATGATATCAAAAATATCATTGATGACATCACTGATGACATCACATATCTTTCCCACTTGTTTTTGTTCACTGACATATCTAGGCCAGGTGCTTTTGTTCACTGACAGTCAGAATATTACAATTCTAAAGGTGCTGTATATCTGGACGATAACCTTGTCATATGTTCTTAAAATACTGTCCTTAGGGTTTTGTCTCAACACATGTTGCAGGTACATGGGGCAATAGGCAGGCCTCAAACACACAATTCATTTGTATACATGAAGATAAACTCTAATGCTTTTAACATGTTCTGATTATGCTGTTTCTTTCTTCCTTACTTTAGTTTCCCTGTGTGTGCCACTGGTTTGTATGCATTGTTGGTCTTCATATGTATTGTTTCTACTAGCACACGTGTGTAGTAAGGCTTAAATTGTTAGCTAGTTATTACATGTTTTGCATTACACAATGACCCCTAACATCTTGTTACCAACATTATAAACACAACTCCTTGTAGGGACCTTTCATCAAAATGAATTTCACATGTGATGTTATCAGTGATGTCATCAATGACATTTGTGATGTCATCTTTGATGTCCTGGGTGTTAGTCTTAGCAGTGCACGGTGGTGGTGGTGTGAGTTATGGTTGCTTAGCTTACGATAACTGGCACATTTCTGAGTTTTTTCGGTTTTAATTATAACCACAAAGTTCCTTTCACACATTTTTTCTCTGAAGTTGGTAGGTTTTTATTAGTACAACTTAACCATAACGTCCCTTTAACAATGTTTTTTCATTGACTTTCATAGGTGTTTATTAGAGCAACTTAACCATAACTTCCCTTTAACAACGTTTTTTCAGTAAATAATTATATATATATATATATATATATATATATATATATATATATATATATATATATATATATATATATATATATATATTGATAAGCACGGCAGGCTGACTGACAGTCCGAAAATAGCAGCAGCACTCAGACAGTGAAAGATGACACCAAGGCAAATCCCAGATGGGAAAATCTGCTGCAAAACAGTCCTTTATTTTATTTTTCATATATCCATACAGGAGGGCAGCAGAAAATGCAAAGCAAATGACAAACCGTTTCACCCTTGCGGACTTCGTCGGGTCTAACATAATAGAGAGAGGACTTGAGCATTTATGTGGTGAAAAGGTATGTCGTCCTGCTTTTATGTTGTGTTGGAGAAAGCTGCTGCCTTATCATACCACATAGTCGACATCTTGGAACAGTGCAAAAATACATCAATCTATTTGACAAACATGCATTTCATGATTGCTAAAAAGAACATCAGAATACAATACATAGAAATACTAGATTTTTTCTAATAAGCATTTGTTAATTTAAAAGAAAGGCATATTGTAACGTGGCATAATATTTTTAAAGTGACATAATATTTTATTTTATTTTAAATGGGCAAAAGTGGTCCATTCCAATTTAAATAGTAAGGAACATATAACAATCATTGATAAATGTCTCTTGGTAAATGCAAGGGCAACAGTGGTCCATTCCGATTTAAAAAGTAAGGAACATATAACAATCATTGATAAATGTCTCTTGGTAAATGCAAAAGGCTATCCAATATGAAACCCTATGAATATTTGCCGCAATTCTTTCAACTCTATAATACGTTTGTATACTACTACTATGTATTCTCAAATGTGCGTTTAGTATCATAGCAACTAAGAAGAGAGACAATAGAAAAGCGTTCACCCAAGTGGGTTAAGGGAGCAATTTGTTAATACATACATAATTGTATACACAATTCCAGTTGGATAAAAAATCCTCCCTAATGGGGTTCAGGGCCTAGTCAATAAATTATATATAAAAAGTGACTAGTGCATGGTGCTTCTGAGCTGTCTTACCCCACTACTTGATCTCTTGAAACATATAGTTCCATTGATGTTATACATGATGTGATGCTTTGATCTCATTAGTACCAATGTTCCAGATGGTATGACTGGGCGGTGTATGTGGGCATACGATCAAATCTATCAATGGGCGTCAGGGCAAACTAAAGATTAATGTCATATATTGAATCTAATCCTCTCAGCTTGACTGTTAAAAGTGTGATGCATAAGTGTATAATTAGTATATAAAGTGCAAAGTGCAAAGTGCTGGTATTCGGAAACTAGTATAGTATGTGGCATTTCTGTAAGCGCTAATTTTGAAATCCATTTGCGATTTTCGCTTGATCAATAAAAAAGTTTGTCAGATAATCTACCAAGTTGCATAATGGTATTATTCTGAAAATGCACAAAGTGTGCCAAATAAAGTGCAAAGTGCTAATCTTGTAGTCAACAACAATTCAAATACTAGATAGTAAATGGTGGATTTCAAGCAGGAAATGACACTTGATAACTTGTCATAACAACTAATACTACTATCAGTTATCTGTAAAATACTAAAAGTGCTGTATTACAATCTGCTGAAGTGCTGTAGGGTATTTTGTGGAGATTTGGGGCCTGACAGTATTTTCTTACCGCCGAAAAATAACTTAGCAACAATCACTCCTTGTATTCAGATTGGGCCATGTACAACAATAATACAGTGGACATGCATTATTTCAGCACCCAGACATGCGTATTTGGTATGCGTGGTTGGTATGCGTGGTTGGTATGTGTGGTTGGTGGTATTTTGGTGAGCATAATTCCCTTGTTTTATTTGTGGCCCCAATATCCAGAACCCCTTATTTTTGCTTAGATGTGTCGTGTAATCACTAGAGAGACCTCAGGCTTGCATTTCAGGAACACCACATTTTCATTTTTAGTGTGCCACCATGGGCAATTTCTCTCTGTCTTATCTACGGCAGCGAGCTATCATGTGGTATTTTCACTATCTTATATACGGTAGTGAACTATGTCCCGGGCCTCCCTTTTTGCCGACTCATAGACCTCCGACAAACTACAACACACACAGTTAGTTATAACTGCTCATACTGAATTACATTGTGCACACGGCTACAACCAAATTTGATGTTTAGCTACCTTGAAAATGACAATTGCACTGTCTAAACATCTCCCCACATCATCAGCACTGTTTTGGTAAATATAAAACACACTGCCCGTATGCTTTCAAATATTTTTGTGTATTATAAAAGTTGCATTTAAACACGATCTCACTCTTTACAGAAATAAATAAAATAGCACAGTAACAGCATTGTCTGTGATACACTGAAAAGAGAGTGGCGGAGACAAGAACTCAATTTGCAACATTAACATGTGATTAAAGCACAGGAATCTCCTTTCCTACACTGACTGAATATTCTTGTACACACTCAGCCCCCCACACTTCTGTAATTACCTTATCTGTTCAGCATGAGTTTTCTTCAGCTGTTCTCTTTCTGAATTTGGCTCCCTTGAAGATTAACCCCGGTGAAAACAAGCGTCTTTCGTTCTCAAACCGGGGTTATTGCCTGGAATTCTCAGCTTTTGCAGCAGGAATGCTTCAGCCAGGAAAACAGGTCCTTCTCCCAGCTCTGCCAAATCCCGACTGTCCTCCCCCTCTCTTCAAACTCCCCCAGCAAAACTCTCATCACTGCCTCTAGCATGATACTTGCTATGACGCTGCTCCAATCAGAAATCAATCATGCCATCTCCTCCCTCACTACACAATGGCTCCTTTTTACAGTAACCATTTGTAACCAACTGATTTCCTGTTCCTTCGAGTCCTTGGCTTCCTGTAGTTATGTGGACAGAGCAGCAGAGAAAAAGAAAAAAAAATGAATGTGCGTTTAAAAGTTCACTTTCAGAGTAGGCCTATTTCTGCAGTGGAGACACATTTTTATTAGTGGGTTATGTTACATGCAGTTTTATTAGTCAGGTTAGTTATTAATAATGTTAGTTATTAATTTTCAAATGTGTCTCTTGCACCATAGGCATTTCAGGTGAAAAATAGTGTGCATTTTTGAATGTGCACGTGTCCTTTTAACTGTAAAAATAGATTTGCATTGTATATGTTAAAATCGTTTTTGACTGAATAGCCTGTCTTTACTTTATATGTCCATGTTAATCTGGTAACACATATAGCAATGCATCGCACCCATGTGGTGGTGCTGCATAAAAAAAAATTGCTACCTGTGCAGTAGTGCTGTACTCTGTGCTGTAACACGCCAAATATCCTTACATACCCTCCTTTTGTTTTTAGAACTTGGCTAAAATCCAAGCCAATTCCAAAAAACAACTTGTTCTTTTTTTTTCTTTTAAAATGCATGTGTATTGGGATATCTTTCTCTTCCTGACGTAGCTAGTAAAATCAGTAACATTTTCATTTTTACTGATAGCACAATCAACCATCCACCCATGATTAGCACCAGGACAGCCAAACCCACTATTGAGCGTTCCCCCAGGTTCCCCAATTAAATCTTTCCACTTCTATTATCCCCAGATTACTAATTGTAATATTGTTTTTTCTCAAATTCATTTTTATAACATGTCTTTCTTTGTGATTCAATAAATATTCCACATCCGGATCTATTGGAAAAGTATCCCTTTGAAAAAAATCGATATTTTCCACTTGGCTTTCCCAAACATCATTTGTTACATGAAACAATGTTAACCCCCCAATTGACACAATTGTATCCTTTGGAACCTGTAAATAAAAAACATTATATTACACCTGTTTAACCACGTATGTTCCATGGTTTAAATGTACTACCGTCATGTTCTTTAAACAGGTGCTGATCAACCATTTACCTCTGACCATCTTAGCCTGTGCCATTTCTTCACTCCCCATATTGCTAATAATCACTTCACATCCCTCTGATATACTTGGGTCAGATTTCAAACCACAAATAGCATCTGTGGCATCAGGAACAAATGGTTTACCTGGACACATATAATTTTGTTCTTTAAATTTTACACATGTTTCCAGGTTTGGTATTAAATAAACTTCAGGTTCCCATGACTGAAATGCCACCACTTCTGGAGTCTTAATCTTAATAAATTTGTCCTCTTGCCAAAATACCACGTTGTGTACCCACTTCGTTTGATAAATAAGTTCAGGGGCTACATATGGGATGCATAGCAAAAATCAGATCTCTAGTCTTTCCAAGTTCACATATAATGGCATTGCATTACCCATTTCGAATGCAATTTTTACCTGTATTATATCAATTTCCCTCCTGGTCAATCTTTCTATCATTTGACGAATAATATCCTGCGAAACAAAATACAAGGGGATATGTCCTTGAATCAATTGTGAAACTGCAGTTTGAACTTCTCTCATATAATTCGTTAATAGTCTATCAACAGGACTCATTATTTTCAATATTTCATTTAAAGTTCTGTCATGCTTAAGTATTATTTTAGTCGCCCGTTGCATTACATCCGCTTGTTCATTTAGAATGATTGCAGTTTCATTTATGAATCTTACTTATTCATCCAGTCCCCCTCTAATTCCATCTAATGTTTTTTTGTATTATTTCTAGGTCGATACTCAGTTGTTGCGCTTTAGTACTCAGTGTTCCTACCGAAATAGAATTGGCTGTTGATATTGTGGTACCTATTATGGCTCCAACTATAGACATTACCAATGATATCGCGAGCATCACCGCACCTCTCTTTCCTCTCTTCTTCTTAATGTCTGCTGAATTCACGAATGTTTTTTCCAATTGCATTAATATATCTCTTATTGACTGCTTAGTGTCCTATTTTCTTATTTCCAGCCACTCTTTAGTCTGTTCAATCTTAATTCCGGTATTGTTCAAGTGTTTTTCAATCAAAATCTCAGGATTCAATGGTATGTATATATTTTGGAAAATCATCCTTCTATCACTCATGATGACTCCTGGTGCCTCTTCCACCGCGATACCAGATGCTGGTCCAGGTTCAATGACAACCTGTGCTTCTGAATTCTTGAAGATCCCTCCAAATATCATCATCATTAACCATATCATCGGTATCATCTTCAATGCTGATCGCTTTGCAGCCTTGTTCTTCACCCCTCTTTGGGGCTTTCCCGGAATCCGTCCACATGGGCTCCAGGACTCCATCGTCTCCCGTGGGTTCTGATCCCGGAACCTCCGCCAAATAATGTTAATTTTCGAAATGAAATAGAAAATAAACAAATTAAGTACATAGCACAATACTAACTTCACCCTTTTGCCAAAAATAAAACATGCTTGGTAAAAATAGTTCGTTTTTTTTTTTGTTTTTTTTTTTTTAAATTAAACACAAGTTAAAAGAAAACAAGCACATATAAAACAGCATTCAATATTTAATACATTTTCTCTCTGCACACCAACCATGAGCTTCCATTATATATATTTATTTATTTATTTTATATTATATATTTTTACATATATTACAGTGTTTATATGCCATTATAACAATCAACTGTTTAACTTCTTTGTCACTGCCTCCCGATTGTACCCATTTATTTTCTCTTTTTGTGTTCAAGGGACTTTATCTGTTTCTACATGCTCAAGCTGCCTGATCTCATGTCTGGGATGGCATGGTTTGATTTGATTTACATGGACAAACTGCTCTATTGCCGTTTCACCTTCATTTTTCAAAATTTTATAAACTACAGGAGAGACCTTATCTATAATTCGAAATGGCCCCTGCCAGGCTGCTAGAAATTTAGAATTTTTCTGTTTACTTTTTCCAAAATGAAACTTGTACACCTGATCCCCTACACTGTATTCCTTTACTGATGTCTTTTTGTCATAATAAGACTTTGCACTGTCAGCAGCTCTTTCCAGATTTCTCTGCACAAAAGCAAATGCATGTTGCAAATGCCTCCTCAGTTCATCAATATATTCATGAACTGTGGATGCACTCACAAGTGTCTGCTCATGTGTTCTGTATAGTAGGTGTTGTGGTAACACCATTTTCCTACCTGTCAAAACCTCATGGGGGCTAACACCTGTTGCTTTGGCAGGAGTTGATCTAATTGCCATCAAAACCAACGGTAAACGTAAATCCCAGCTGGAACCTGCTTCTGCCACAAATTTCTTTAAAATATCCACAACAGACCTATTGCTTCTTTCAACTGTACCTGAAGACGCCGCCCGATATGCGATATGTAGTTTCCTTTTCACACCTAGTATTTGCCATACCTTACTCATTAGAGTACTTGTGAAATGACTTCCTCTGTCTGACTCAATTCTTTGTGGCAACCCAAACCTTGAGAACACATGGTTCACCAGCAATGTGGCTGCTGTTTACACACTACAATCTGCTGCAGGAATGCATTCAATCCACTTCGACATCAAACATACCACACTCAAAATATAACGGTGTCCCCTGCTCGACCTTTTTAAAGGACCTACATAGTCTATTTGCAAATCTGACCATGGGAGAGTTAGGCCTCTTTTCATCAATGGTGCTCTATGCATTGGTGAAGCAGGTTTAAATTGGGCGCATACTAGACATCCTCTAGTATATAATTCCACATCTTGGGACATATGTGGCCAGTAAGCATAATCTTTTAGTATTTCTAATGTTTTTTGTGAACCTCTATGGCCTGCAGTTATGGCATCATGTGCATGGTGTAGCATTAGTCCTCTGAATGAAAGAGGTACTACCCACTGTATTTGTCCTGTTATGGACTCTCTAATCATGAGTCCATCCTGTAATCTAATTCGTGTTTTGTTCTTTAATAGCACCCTCAACTCTTCTTTTCCCATACAATCATTTTCTGTTAAAGAATTTTGTTCGGGATCTATCAAATGATTATAATACATTCCCAAAATTTGATCATTCTTTTGTGCCTCAACCAAATCTTGGTGTGGCGTGTCATGACTCCACTGCACCACCGGTTGATCTACCTCCTTTAGTGCTTTAGAACGTGTGAATGCATCAATTTGTATTTCACCCATTAAATAATCAATAGGTAGCAATTCTCCCATCACATCCCCAATCTTAGTCAGGTGGTCTGCCTTATATTTCCCTCCTTATCCTCTCCTGGTGTTTTTAAATGCCCACAAATTTTTCTCCAGTATATTGTTAACTTATTCTCTGACACCAATTTGTCTATGGCTTGTATCATTTTTCCATGCTTAAGTGGCTTTTTGTTGTATGTAACCATGCCTCTTGCTTTCCAACCAGGCAAATACTCCACAAAGCTATTCCGTGCATAGTCAGAATCAGTCACCAGGACAATTTCACTGAACTTTTTATCAACTGCAGTAGCAATTGCTTTATAAATGGCTGCCAATTCCGCCACCTGACTGCTCCTATCTCCAATCCTCGTCCCTATACTGGGGACTCCTTCACATTTCAACCAGACATTTCCTATTCCTGCCACTAACTGTTTATTACTGTCATTTTCAATGTGAAAAGCACAACCATCCACATATACAGTTGGCAAATCCTTGCATGTTTTTTCATCAAAAGCTTTGTGTGGTGATTGTTCAAATTCCTGCAAACTAGTTTCAAGTTCCATTTCATTTGGTATTTGTTCAGCTGCACAGTCATGTAAGTCAGCTAACCCTTGAGCAATTGGGTTCTTTTTATTTTGTCCATATCTCACTTCTACGGGAAAACCTTGTAATGCCAGCGTCCATGAAGTGATTCCGGATTGCGCTAGATTACCTGATCTAATTCTTTTACTCTCTAAAAATTGCAAAGGTTGATGATTTGTTTCAATAATCACCTTTTCTCCCTGAACAATGGGGCGGAAATGTTGTAGCGCCCACACAGTGGTTAATAGGGCCTTTTCACATTCATTAAATTTCATTTCAACTTGGGAAAATGCCTTACTTGCATATGCAATGGTTTTGTGATTCAAATCGTGTTTTTGTGATAACACTGCTGACATACAATATTCAGAAAAACCTATTTCTATAAAGAAATCCCTGTCCTTTATGTGGTATGCTAAACATGGTGCCTTTACAAGACATTCCTTTAATTTAGCCACTGCATCAGACTGCTCTTTTTCCCATTTCCAGGGAGCATTCATTTTAAGCAGTTTAGTCAATGGTTGAGTGATTTCTGCATAATTTTCAATGAACTTTCTGTTATAGCCTGTCATCCCTAATAAACTTTGTACTCATTTCACATTTTTAGGATCTTTTAATCTTTGTATGGCCTCTATTTTCTTCTTTTGTGGATTTAGCCCATGTTCAGTCACTTCATGCCCTAGAAAGTTCACTTTTTTCTTGCACCATTGTGCTTTTTGCAAAGATACTTTGGCGCCTGCTTTCTGCAATTGGCCAAGTACATGTCTTATTTCATCAAAATGGCTTTTCAGGCTTTTATTTTTTATCAGTACATCGTCCACATAAACTATTGTTCTTCTTTCCGCTGCATCCGGCATGGCCTTTCTCAAAAATATGCCAAATTCACTCCCACTATTGATGTACCCGAACGGAGCTCTAAGCCAGGCATATTGAGTCCTGTCAAATGTAAAGGAAAATAAATGTTGTATCTCCTCTGCCAATGGCACGCACCAATATCCAGAGGTGAGATCTAATGTGGTAAATACATTTGAACCATGTACCTGAGGTAGGCCCTGATCAATGAATGGCAGTGGCCATCTAGATACTGGTACTTATTTAACTCTCTCAAGTCTGCACACAGCCGCCATTGACCATTTGGCTTTAACACACCTAAAATAGGTGTATTGGATGTGCTATGAATGGGCCTGATGATTCCCCGCGATTCCAAATTTTTAATAATCTCTGCCAATGATTCTAAACATGCCAGCGGTTGTCTATACTGGCGTACACACACTGGATTTCTGCTACACCCTTCTGGTAGTGTGGCCACATGTAAATCAGTTAAACCACAATCATAAGCATCTTTTGCAAATACATCCTTAAACTCCATAAATATCTCCCTCAGATTGTCCCTATCTTCATTGCTTTCACACACATTCGCTAAGGAGATCTGCTCTTCTACCATTTTGGAAAATTCTGGAAAATCTTCTGGTAAGGGAATCTCGGCGCTTTCCTCTAACTGTGTGGCTGTGTCTTTTTGTAAAGCTGCCACTTTTAAATATTTTGGCATATCAGCTTCCACTTCAATGGGCTGATTTTCTGTTTCATTTTCATTTAAACTAAATATTATGCAATCCTCTTGATGGCAGCACACTGTCTCATTTGAATCATAAGGATACACAGAATGAATTTTAAATATTCCTTTGGGCTGAGAGTCCAGGTGTTCTGGCAACTCACCCTTGGCATCTACATACTTTTCACCATGTTATTTAAATCTCCCGTATAATGTGATTTTTGTATGGCCATTCCTAATGGGGAGTTTTCCTCTAAATGAATATCCTGACAACCTTTATTATTTACCATAATTTTTACAGATCCTTCACCAATATCTACCAATGGAATGTATTCATAATCCAGGCCTTGCTGTTTTATGGATTCATTCAGGCATACAAATGCATCAGAGCCTTTCATCTGCTGTCCATTTTTGCATTTCAGTGTTATTGCAAACTGTTTTGTAAATGCAGGAATAATAGTATCTTTCCTCATTTGTAATTCGATTGCATAAGGAACCAGTTGTGCACAATGATAAGCCCTTCTTTTGTCTTCAAGTTCAGGTGCCGGACCACCTAGGCGTGACCATATTTTTTGATTAAGGAAATCTAACACCTTACACATTCTGTGCATGATGTCATTGCCCATGTAAAATTCATTTTGTGCTCCACTCACTATCCATACATTATGGTAAATTGTTTTCTGCCCAATGCTAATTTTAAGCATGCATCTGCCTGCAATTCGGTTTTCAAAGTCTGGACTGACCAACCCAGAAACATATTGGTTTTTAATCCTTAATCTCGGGATTTCTTCCCTCTCCATTATTTTTTGCAACAATTTCTCATTAATGAAACTCCTTTCATGTTCAAGCGCTAAAGTGGCTTTTATTGTTTTAAAATAGTCATTTATACCAACATGAACCCATGGTTGCTCATCTTCCACGTGTATTTCTGCCAGAGTGGTAATGTGTTTTTCTGAATCTGTTTTAGGAGCAATATTCTGTTTGCATGTTTTCTCTTTTAAATAAAAACGTAATGTTTGCTCATCTATGGCAGTCTGCCAATTTTTCCTTGGGTCCAAGTATATTTGTACAGGTAGTTTTTCATTGTCGCTCTGCATTTTGTCTTGACACATTAATATAACAGTGACACTAGGTATGCAGCTATTCTGGAGATATACCTCCACAGCATCATTTGTTTTGGCAACGGTGTGACATTCATTTATATTGCTGTTTTGTGATTTTAGTTTCTTAGGCCTCAATGGTTTTTTGGTTAAGGACCACAGCACTCCATTCACCCCATCTATTAGAGGAGACAATCTTTTCAGACAATCTGCCCCCATCAGAAATGGAATTTCACAAATAGATGTGATCAATACCTCTTGTTTCATTCTGTGCTTTCCTATTTTTATGTCAACCTCAGTTACACCTATGATGGGCACCTCCTCCCCATTAAAGTTATGCACTGGGCCTTGATTTTCCTTCACTGTGATCTGACTCCGTGTGGGTCTCCCTTCATTGATACTCTTTACCAGCTCCTTGGACATAATTGTGGCCTGTGCACCAGTGTCAATCATAGCAAAGGTGTGGCATTTTTCTTCTACAGTGATGGGTGCATAATATCTGTCCTCAACTTCCTCTAATACACATAAGAAATGTGAATTCTTACTGATTTCAGGGCTCACCTTTCTCAGGTCTTTTTCACTTTTGGCTAAACACATTGGTAAATGGAAAGACATTTTTCCCTCCTTTTTACCCATTTCTGCACAAGAGATTTTATTCATTTCTCCATGATCAGAGGTTTTTTGGAGTGTGGCCACTGTTCGCCCATCCATCTGGGTAACATCAGAGACCACATTACAACCTTCCAACTGAACATGTGTAACAACATCATTCAGCAATTTGTCCTTTTTTAATTCTTTGCATGTGTGATCATTTAGTGTGATACCAGCCCTTTCAGCCTCTTCAAAATATGTGGCTCAAAGAATTCTTCAGGTGATTGACTTGTACCCTCCTTGTGAGTATTTGCTTTTTCTGTCTGTGTTTGGTCATTGTTTTGCTTGCCCAGGGAAGGAGCTATAGCATCCCCACTTATTCCCTGTCCACTGATATTCCCCATGCATGAGTCATTTTTCTTAAGTCTGTCCTTTTGTTCTTTTGGAATTCCTAATGTTTCTTTTTCATTTGTACAAATCTTTACTGTTTTATTTAGCTCTAGGTTAAACCGTACCTCTTTTTTAGAAGTATTTGCACTTTCTGTCACAAGTTTATTTACTGGCACTTTCACATTTAATCCATTAGCCATCTCAGAGTCGTTATGCAAAATTATATCAGAGCAATCTGTCATTTTGGCACTGCAGTTATCATGAGTGCTTAGTCACTTTTCGGAAGCCCCCCGGTCATTGCTATGGCCATCAGCCCCCTCTTTGGAAGGTTGTTTTTGCACTGTAAAGAGCTTTCCTATTTGCTCAGCTAACATTTTCACTTGGGCCTCAAGGCACTGGAACCTTTCCATCCCTCTAGGATCCTCTTTCTGTGGTCTAGGTCGATATTGGTTGTTTTCCCCCTGATTGGATCTATTCTGATACCTCTCAGGTGAATGATGTTGGTTGGGATGGTTTCTGAACTCTTGATTCATTTGTGGAGGGGAGCGGGTTGCACCCATCCTTTGATTATAGTCCCCTGGTGGGGAATCATTGTACTGGCGTGGATTGTAGTTCACGTTTTGCCTCATGTCCTGTCTCTCAGATTGTGGGTACTGGCCCCTAGGTTGATTTCCATTATCAGTAAATCGATCCACATATCGGGGCCTATCCTGATTACCATATATCATGGTGTTGGGATCAAATCTGCTCTGTGTCCCCAATGACTGGTAGGGACCATCATTTCTTTGATCTTGATTTTGTCTCTGGTTATTGTTCATACCTGCCATATCAGGCCGATATCCTACCCGGGGTCTGTCCCCTAAATACCTAGGGCTGATGTAGCTCTCTCTATTACTAGGATAATGTGATTGGAACATTGGTACAGGAAATGGCGATCTTTGTTGATTACCCCTTTGTTCAGGTGTCACATTATTTTTACCTTGGCTTTGAGCAGACTCAAGGGACATTTTGGCTGACCTGATTTCCATTACTGTGGCTGAGGGTTCTTTAGATTTAGGTCTAGTATCTTTCATTTTATCACTTTCTCTACCCTGACAATAGAGTACCTCATATAGTTTTGTGCTTTGATGTACAATCCATTCAAGGGACTTGTCACGGTCAAATTCACGGACCAATTGGGATATGATGTCTTTCTGTAGCCCATAGAAGTATGCAGTTTTAAACTCATTGGAATTTGAGTCAAAAGATACATCAAAGCGAGAAAATGCTCTTTTTAAGTCTTGTAAAAATTGGCGAGGGGATGTATTAGGTCCAGCAGTAATTGTGTAAGCGACTTTCTTTGCCTCCTGCAATGACTGAAAAGGAGAAAAATGACGCCTAATTTCTTTTTCAAACTCCAACCAGGTCATATTCTGCTGTTCATTTAATCCCCTTATGATGCTGGCCGTCGGGGCATCTAAAGTTAAATGAAAATATTGTCTGTACTGTTCCTTAGGTATCTGGAGTGCTTTAAAAATGTCATGCACCGCTTATAAGTGATCCTCAATGCAGCATTCACCTCCCTTTTTAAATGGTTTGATCAGGGCTTTGATGGATTTCATTATTTTTATGGGGCTACTTGTTGCAATGCATGGAATTGCACTATTTTGTGATTCAATCCTGTTTTCAGGTGTATGAGATTGGTGGCTGCCCCCAATGGGAGTATCAAATCCCCCAAGGGCGCTGCAACCAAGTTCAGTCACCGGCCCAGTCACTGGAGCACTAGCTCTTTGGGCAGAGCTAGAATTCACCTCCACTCCATTGAATGTGGTACCCTGCCACCTCTCCTGGGACCTGGGAATGCACATTTGCTGTTCTAAGTCCTTACACTTTTTAAGGAGTCTGTTGGCTTCATTTTGCAAATAGTTGTTTTCATCTTATTAATCACCTCCTGCATGTCGCACATTTGCATTTGGCATTCATTGAACTCTTTATTTCTCTTGTCTCTTTCTTGAATCATTTTAATCATTTCTTGTTCTGCACTCTGGAGATCACATTCTTTTTCACAATGTTCTTTTTGTAAAATCTGCATTTCTGAAACAACCTCCTCTTTATCCTGTCTAATGTGGTCCACTAAGGCTTTTAAGTGTACCAATTCTTGCTCACTATCCTCAAATTGTTTCTTGCTTTTGGATAACTGAGTATCAAAGTCTCTGCATTTTAATTGCATGTCTTTTTGGCATACATCCAATTCTGCTCTCAACATTTCCTGATGTTTACTTGCCCCATCTAATTCAGTCTTTAACCTGTTAATTTGCTGAGTATCATTCTCCTGCATTCGCAGGGACTTATTCAAAATAAACCATATTTTGCCGCATAGCCGTATTAAACAGTCTTTCTCTGCACTTTTATCGGCTGCATTCAATAATCTTGTAAGGCAGACCTGAATTATGCTGCCTTCTGCAAAAATATTGTCTAGTTTTTCTTTCTGCACCTCACCCTGAATGCGTTCACGCCATTCTAACGTGCTATTCAACAACCAATTCCCATGTGCAAACAACTTTGCCTCTAAATATTGCACTAGATCTGAGAATGTGGTTTCCCTTTGTGACATTCTGAAATTCGTTTTTAGTGGCACACTGCTATTATAAAATGGGTTCCCTTTAATGTGCAAATGGCAGTGTGAGACACGCTTGCCACGCCCAGTAGGTACTCTATGATCACTTTCCCGGCCAACGCACCATAAAAATGTAGGGTATTTTGTGGAGATTTGGGGCCTGACGGTATTTTCTTACCGCCGAAAAATAACTTAGCAACAATCACTCCTTGTATTCAGATTGGGCCATGTACAACAATAATACAGTGGACATGCATTATTTCAGCACCCAGATATGCGTATTTGGTATGCGTGGTTGGTATGCGTGGTTGGTATGCGTGGTTGGTGATATTTTGGTGAGCATAATTCCCTGGTTTTATTTGTGGCCCCAATATCCAGAACCCCTTATTTTTGCTTAGATTTTTCGTGTAATCACTAGAGAGACCTCAGGCTTGCATTTCAGGAACACCACATTTTCATTTTTAGTGTGCCACCATGGGCAATTTCTCTCTGTCTTATCTACGGCAGCGAGCTATCATGTGGTATTTTCACTATCTTATATACGGTAGTGAGCTATGTCCCGGGCCTCCCTTTTTGCCGACTCATAGACCTCCGACAAACTACAACACACACAGTTAGTTATAACTGCTCATACTGAATTACATTGTGCACACGGCTGCAACCAAATTTGATGTTTAGCTACCTTGAAAATGACAATTGCACTGTCTAAACATCTCCCCACATCATCAGTACTGTTTTGGTAAATATAAAACACACCACCTGTCTGCTTTCAAATATTTTTGTGTATTATAAAAGTTGCATTTAAACACGATCTCACTCTTTACAGAAATAAATAAAATAGCACAGTAACAGCATTGTCTGTGATACACTGAAAAGAGAGTGGCGGAGACAAGAACTCAATTTGCAACATTAACATGTGATTAAAGCACAGGAATCTCCTTTCCTACACTGACTGAATATTCTCGTACGCACTCAGCCCCCACACTTCTGTAATTACCTTATCTGTTCAGCATGAGTTTTCTTCAGCTGTTCTCTTTCTGAATTTGGCTCCCTTGAAGATTAACCCCTGTGAAAACAAGCGTCTTTCGTTCTCAAACCGGGGTTATTGCCTGGAATTCTCAGCTTTTGCAGCAGGAATGCTTCAGCCAGGAAAACAGGTCCTTCTCCCAGCTCTGCCAAATCCCGACTGTCCTCCCCCTCTCTTCAAACTCCCCCAGCAAAACTCTCATCATTGCCTCTAGCATGATACTTGCTATGACGCTGCTCCAATCAGAAATCAATCATGCCATCTCCTCCCTCACTACACAATGGCTCCTTTTTACAGTAACCATTTGTAACCAACTGATTTCCTGTTCCTTCGAGTCCTTGGCTTCCTGTAGTTATGTGGACAGAGCAGCAGAGAAAAAGAAAAAAAAAATGAATGTGCGTTTAAAAGTTCACTTTCAGAGTAGGCCTATTTCTGTAGTGGAGACACATTTTTATTAGTGGGTTATGTTACATGCAGTTTTATTAGTCAGGTTAGTTATTAATAATGTTAGTTATTAATTTTCAAATGTGTCTCTTGCACCATAGGCATTTCAGGTGAAAAATAGTGTGCATTTTTAAATGTGCATGTGTGCTTTTAACTGTAAAAATAGATTTGCATCTTATATGTTAAAATCGTTTTTGACTGAATAGCCTGTCTTTACTTATATGTCCATGTTAATCTGGTAACACATATAGCAATGCACCGCACCCATGTGGTGGTGCTGCATAAAAAAAAATTGCTACCTGTGCAGTAGTGCTGTACTCTGTGCTGTAACACGCCAAATATCCTTACAGTGCCTACAAATATAAACCTGCTTGTCATCCCCATCATTAATTTAATTATGATGTTAAAGCCCTGAGTTCATGCCTCACTAAAGACGGTTAACTCTGCTACTCTCTAAAAGATAAATGTTAAAATGCTATTCATGTAATAATAAAATAACAAACAATTGTATAAAGTGCAATGTGAGAAAAAGCTAATCAGTGAAATTACAAAAAATATAGACACATGGATAATACTAATATTAAAAAGTGCAAGACAATCCTACAAAACTATATGAATGTCACAGTTATAAAATAGATGCATGTACACATACAGGATAGTGATTGGATGTCAGGCTTTTGTAGACTCTTTTAGAAAAATGGGGGAAGAGAATCCTCATTTGAAGATGGTAAGAGAGAGTGACTTTGATTCAGTATATCCGAACAACACAACAGAAAAGCTCCTAAAGCAAAGATAATAATAATAAGCTTTAGAATAATTCCACTCAAAATAAGCCAAAAGACGCTCATCGAGCAGCAGATGAATACTGATTGGTTCACAGTTAGTCTCCTATGAATACATACAGTTCTTCATCTCGATTGTGACCCATCAGGGTTTTTGTATTATAATCCACAGTATAGTGTGATTCTATTTGTCTTAATCTTCTAAGTCTGTCAACTCCTTTTGGGTGTAGGTCACCTGTATCGATTCCAAAATATCTGAAAGAAAAGGCATTTCCATGGTGTTTATCCTCAAAATGTTTTGCTAATGGGTAATTCATGTCCTTATTTATGATTGCCTGTAAATGCTGTAGGATACGTAATTTTACTTCCAGTTTTGTACTTCCAATGTACCATAAATTGCACTTGCAAGTGATCACCTAGATAGCAAATAGTGTAAAACATTTGATTTCTTTTTTTATCAAAACTTCTTTAGTTGTTCTTGGATGGTTATATTTTGTTGTTTTCATGCATGTTGTTGAAACATGCTAGATGACAATTTATTTTGCAAAGAGGCTGCTTTCCTGTAGGTTACAGTTGCATGCGGTTTGAGGAGGTGACTAATGTCATCTCTTTTGAGGAGATGCCAATATTTGCTTAGAATTATTTTTTTACATCTTTTGCTCCTGAGTTCTATGTAGTGATAAATCTGATCACCGGCTCATCTGTGTCTCCTGGTTTTCTTTGGCTAGTAGATGCTTTTGTTAACATTTGTTCCCTTGTTCTGCTGCAGCTGCGATTGTATGCTTTATTAATAGTACTTTTGCGGTAGCCTCTCGCTAAGAATCTAGCAGAAATGTTTTTGGCATTTTGTTCCCAGATTGCATTTTCGCCGCAGTTCCTTTTTACTTGAAGGAACTCACCATACGGGATGCTATTTTTGAGTGGTGTAGGGTGTGCACTTGCTGCATGTAGTATGGCATTTGTACTTGTGCTTTTCCTATGCAGTTCTGTTGTGATCACTTCATTGACTATTTTGATCTTGATGTCCGAATAGACAATATCCGACTCATGATGGTGCTCCGTAAATTTCACATGTGTTCTCTCTTGATTCATCAAGTTGAAGAAAGTCATCCATTCAGCCTTTCTTCCATGCCAGATTATGAAAAGGTTGTCGATGAACCTTTGCCACATCACAAACTTATCTGTATTCTTTTTTCTTCACTAGAAAATAAGCTGGCCTCCCAGTCACCCATAAACAGATTTGCGTATGTTGGGGCTATAGCTGTGCCCATCGCAGTTCCACAGATTTGATTATAGAAAATCTGATTGAACATAAAGTTGTGTGGGTTAAAACAAAGGATAACATTTCCAAAAGCATTTGAGAATGGTCTCGAAAACTGAGTGATCTGGTTGACAAGAATCCTTTGGTTGCTGCAATTCCTTGCTGATGTGTGATGCATGTATATAAGGAAACAACATCCAGAGTCACTTGTAGATGTTCCTGATGCCATGGGATATTGGAGATCTGATTGAGAAACGCTGTAGTATCCTTTGTGTATGATGGAAGTGTTTCTACAATGGAAACAGATACAGATCTAGGAATTTCAAAGTGTTTTCCAGAAGTGAATCTATGGATGCCACAGTGGGACGTCCTGGTGGCTTCAACATGGTTTTGTGTATCTTCGGAATAAAATGTATGATGGGAATAATTGGATGATCTTTAGTAAGGTACTGATTTTCTTTTATGTTAATAAGACCTTGATCATACCAAGATGCTAATTTGACATCATACTCATACTTGTACTGTAGATATGGGTTGCTGGATAGTTTGGTGTAACTATTGGTGTCTTTAAGTTGTCTCATGGCCTCCTTGAGGTAATCAGCGGTATTTAGGACAACTACATTGCTGCCCTTGTCTGATGATTTGACGATGATTGACTGATCAGACTGTACATTTTCGATTGCAGTCTGTTGAATTCTGGGTAGGTTGCATCTCGATTTGATGGTCTTGGATTTTGATGAAAGTGTTTTCAGATCCTCAATTAGAAGATCTTCAAATAGATCTATAGTTGGGCTGTGGATATTAGACGGATTGAATTTAGATTTGTTGCATACATTGATACTATCCGCCAGATTTGTATTTATGCCAGCGGGCAATGTTCTTTTCCATTCATAGCCACTAAATTGCCACCTCGTTCTTCTCTACCCAGGGTGTCCAAGATGCTCAGTGCAGCTACATCTGATATACTTAATTCCAATGGAACTATTGATACAGTGGGTGTAGCATTGTAGTCACTGTTGGCATGATATTTTGCAAGTCTTAATTTTCTAACAAAGCAGTATAAGTCAATTCTCGACTGGGGATAATCAAAACCAGTTGTCGGACAGAATGATAGTCCTTTTTCCAAGATTTCACTCTCGGCTTGTGTCAAAGTTCGACTAGATAGATTTACCACTTGCATGATATTTTCATTTACTGTGGCTTCTTGCATTTGCCAGAGCATGTTAGACGGCATGCTGATTGTTCACGTCATTTTTTTCCTTTGTCCCCTCCGTCCCCTTGTGGCCTTCCTCTTGTTGGTATTTGGTTTGTGAACATGTAGTTATGGTTCAGTTGCTGTTTCCATAGGAAGAGCTATTTTTGAGCGGCTTATAACTTTGCTCTCCCTGGACGAATCCTCACCAAACTTTGAGTATATGGCCCACTTTGAATTTCTTTGCCAAGTTTGGTGAGGTTTGGTTCAGGGGGTCAAAGTTATAGGGGGGTCTCAAAATGTCTTTTTTTCCCATAGACTGAATGGGGAAAAAACTTTGCGCACGCCTACAGCCCAAACCGCTGGACGGATTTTCACCAAATTTGCAGCAGGGGCAGTGGCTTGGTCCCAAAAGCGTGCTTTTGTAAATTTGGTGAAAATCCGTCTAGTACTTTTCTTTAAAATGATGAAAAAGTAGGTCTTGAAAAATTAGTGATATCTATGTCCACTCCGCGGTCACACTTCCCTGTTCGCTCCGCGGACAAGAAATCGATTGGCTAATCCGTAGCTTCATGTCCGCGAACATGTGGCGCTTTCACTGATTTGTTGTGGAACAGCTGAAGCGCGTCAGATTTCTTCGCGGCCTCTGCCATATTTTGTTCATGTTTTGGTGTACACGGTCATCGCCGGTAACACATACAAAACAAGACACTAATGCACTTGTTACAATGATGAAATACTGTTTCCGAAGGTGAACTTTACTTAGGTTGGAATGTAATGTGGCCACAGAAAATTGAAAAAGTGGTGTTTTCTTGCCACCAAATTCATACGGAAAAGTGGAAGTTGGTGCCCAATGCACAGCGACCAATGCCTGCGTCTGTGTTACAATGTTTTCAGATTAATATTGAAGTCGGACTGGCGTCCTATGTTTTGAAATCTGAGGCAGCCACCTGGAGTGTTTGATGGAAACAGTGGTTTACGCGGAGTATGGGAGTAGCGGTTCTCCATGATAGGATGCTCATATGTTTTTGCAAAGTGAGAATGTATTTGCCTTCTGAGTGAAGGTCAGTTGATTTGCTTCTTTGGTTGCGAGCTCAGTAGGCCCACGCATCCAAGTCAATTCATAAGGGGCTATTGTTTTTTGACTTTTATCGAAAGGGAAACTTTAAAAGCTTTGCAAGGAATGAAAGCTTGGAAAAAAATACTATTTGATAAGGTTATATTTTAAAAACATTTGTAAGGAACTTGAAATATCAGTTCACGAATATTCTTTGATGCAAACAGTTTGCTGTCTGACTTTGGCAAAAATAATGGAGGCTGTCAAGATGATTTAAGTTTAATTTTGTCGACTGTACACTAATTGTGACAATGTAACTGAAGTATTATATTTTTGCGCATTTGTAATTTTCCTCCAATAACAGAGAGTGTACATTGTTCGCATTTGCAGGCTGACTAGAGTCACCATTGGTGACCGTTATTTCTTTTTCTTTCAAATTTTGTGCTTGCCCATATAGCTTTGTGTATCAGTTTGCACGTTCCTTTGGTCTTGTGTAACATTACGACATGTCATTTTTTCTTGCTTGTCAATTCATGCTGCCTTCATAACTGAATTACCATCTCACTGTGTAGTTGTCCTTTTTTTAACCCTTACGGTGAGTGCTGTTTATCTGCATTTGTAGTGTGTCATTATATGTACCCATGGTCAAATCTAATATTTCTTTAAAATGTCATGTTTGGCCACTTACATTTGTGTAGTAAGTTCCACAATCTTTGTGTCTGTTTTGGAATTTGTTCCTAAAGTTTGGGTATTGACACAGATTTTCTCTTACGTTTTCCACCTAGCTACATTTTGCCGTACTGTGCGTGCCATGGCTTCCAGATGCCGAGTGACCGCTTCTTTCCATGTCAGATGCAGCTGCTGGTGACCGGGTGTCTGTCCATTATAAAGTTATGGGATGACAGGCCAGGGCCGCTCTGTCCCTACGCTGAACTAGCAACAAGGAGCAACATTACATAATTGATGGTGTTGTAAGGCAACGCTGATGTCGCTGTCTTGGAAATACCTGTGCAAACAAAGCGGGTGCTTTAACAGAAACGCATACTTTGTGTATGTGAAATTAACTGCATATGTCGCTCCATTAACATTTTCAATGTTGGCCTTAGACTCAGTGCTACAAATTATTTGGAAATGGAATTAGTCTGTTGATCTCTGACAGTTGTCTTGTTAAATAAAAGTACTTTCCAAATTCTAAAATGTTACAGTTTTCTTTTAAAATCACGTGTATCATTTCGAAATGTAAAGTACCACGTTATACGTCGCTGAATGTTTATTTACAGGTTCTGCGTCACAGTACATATGTTTGCTTTTTCCTTGCTGTCATGGAAAGCGAAGAGGGGCTATGTATGGAACAACCACCTTTCCTTTCGATGGTGGCCATCTTGCTGAATTAACTGCTTGTTTCTCTCCATTAAGATTTTCAATGTCGGCCTTAGACTCATTGCTACAAATTATTTGGAAATGGAATTAGTCTGTTGATCTCTGACAGTTCTTTGTTAAATAAAAGTACTTTCCAAATTCTAAAATGTTACCGTTTTCTTTTAAAATCACATGTATCCTTTTGAAATGTAAAGTACTACGTTATATGTCACTGTATGTTTATTTACAGGTTCTGTGTCACGGTACTGTCGTGATACACAAAAGTGACAATTTGCCAATCAGGGCTTTAGATGACAGCATTAGCCGCTGAAAGCCAATAGTTTATTCAAAGTATGTGCTAAATGCTGACAGTAGTCTGTTGTAGCACCTCCATTACGCAGTAGTGAGCTACAAGGAATATGCAGGCCTAGTAGGGGTGGCAGGTCACATTATGCATTGTAGATAGACAGGCAGGGTGAAGGCCCCAGTTCTGTAGCTAATAGAGACATTATTGGAGTGTTTGAAGCATTATGGCACCTATATAGCGCTTAGATATCCAATCTTAAGCGCTATGAACACTAAGCTATGAGTGCATGCCTTTTAGAGCTTGCTCACATGGGGTTAATTCATCTCGGCTTCTCTTAGAATATTCTGCCTTTCTATCTGTAGCCCTGCATGGCTTCGTAAACAAATCCTGTTTCCTTGAGAAGGCCTGGTACGGCCTTGACCACACGCTGATAAGGACATTCCAGTCGTTTCGCAGAGAGGGATCCAAGGGAGGAATAGGATCGAGCAGGGAGCATCTCAGAGAGAGTTGGGTTTTTCCATGAGCAAGCCTATTTTTTGCACAGGAAAAGTTCTGGAACTGTGCGTCATGGACTGACAGCACGAGATTACAAAAAGGCATGCCCACATGGATCAGGTGGGAGATCGATCCGTGGACTTGGTTCGAGCAAGATCGAGTGTCCAGAACCTGATGCTCTGTCGGCACCCTGCAGCGCTGTCATCTGAGTGGGGCTGGAAACAGCTAGCTTATGAGGGCCAGGGTCTCCCAGCGCTGATTGAAGGGACGTAAGACTGCCTTTCTCTATGTTTCTCTAAGTTCTATGTTTCTCTATATTTTGTATTTCTCTAAGTTTTGTGTTTTTGTAATCTTATCTAACTTGAATCCCAAAGTGCTGCTAAATTTTGCTATTTATGCTTTTTCTAATAAATGGTAAACATTTTGAAGGTGTCATTTGTCACTAGCATAAGTTCATTGCTTGGCACAATAGAACCTGTATTTTGGGCTGAATTGGGTAATTTTTGCTCTCAAGGGCTGGTCCCGAGGAAGATTTTCCCCATTTCAAGACATTTGGTGGCAGTCTGGGGATTTGTGCAGAGCAGTCCCTTGCTGTGAAATGACAAATTGTGTGAGAGAACACAGTGCAGAGTGAGGATCAGGCTGTCGCATTTCCTTGGTGGTCTCACTGCAGCTCTGAGACATCAAATAGACAGCATTTTTGGTATCGGCTTGCCGCGGCCGATAGCTTGTGTAGTTAAGACTTTCCCCTTCAGTAAATCAGTCGTGGCTGACTTACTGCTTGGGAACGGAGCATGGGTGCACAAGGCAATAGACAAGCGGGAAAATGGCTATGGTTAAAGCGGTCCGATGAATGGTGAAGAAAGATTTATGTTCAATTAGGAAATCATTTTTTCATGTGGTTTCCCCAGTTAAAGTTGTAATTTGGATTTCTCAATCTATTTTGGCATGAGGGCAGAGCAAAGGAAAAATAGTTGCAAGGATTTGACATGCAAATTGTGAATAGTGATTTAAACATTGAGATCCAGCCCCAGTGTGCTAGCGAGTGAGGGGCTGTAATGTAAGGAGGCGAAGGTTCGCTTTTTAAATGTATGCTTTTGAAGTGTTGCCCTTCCTGAAGATAACGTGGGAATGAGCGGAGTTTAGGAGAAAGAGTAATATCTGTGTTGAAAGCCTAAAGGTTTTTTTTTTTTTGTTGGCAAATGTAAATTCCATGTGCTGGTGGGGCATTCTGTTTAAAGAAACACACTAAAATGGCTAGATTGCATTTTAGCTGTGCCATGCTTACAATGGTTGAGAAACTCACTTTAAAAAGAAAGTGAGTGAATGGCACTTGCATTTTCAATTTTTGTGTATTGATTTGAAATTGCAGAATCAGTTTGCAATGGTTTGAGAGAAAAGACAATTTATATTTTCTAAACTGCCCCTTAATTGCCCATAGAGTATGTGACTGTTCCCACGCTATGCCATGGATTAAAGTACTGTTGCTATTAAGTGATGTATGTTTTGGAAATAGTGACCTGTTGACTGTGATACATGGTGAAAAAAGTTGTTGACAAATTAACAGCCCACAACCAATACAGAGTGTGGGTTCCTCTTGCAGAAAACGTGCAGGGAGCTGCACTACACATGACATGTTTTAAATGCACTGAAATAATTAGTTTTAATCTGGCAATGGTACAACAGAATGAAAAATCTGTGTGTGATAAGACAGCACAAAGATTTAGTGCGTTGCTGGTTCTTTTTAAAGATCGCACAGTGCATTGGAGTGAGTTTGTGAAGCCAAACTACAAGGTTACGCGGAAAAAGAAAAATGTATGCCTTTAAATGGGACATTGATCAGTTTAAACAGGCTAAAAGACGCTTTGCCGATTTGCAAAATTACATGGAGTAGAATCTGATGACAAGAAAAAGTGCCTCTTTTGAAAATAAGAGTCTTGCTGTGCAGAGCTTGTGCCTTGAAGATAACTTGCACTGTCTTGGGCGAGGTGCGCGAAAAACAAAAAAAAAACTGTTGGAGGAAGGCAGGAAAGCAGAATGCTGCGCTCCTGTTCAGTAAAATGGTGTTTACAGAAGCTGGCAGATATGGGAGCTTTTCTGAGTTGCTGAAGCAGTGCAGAAAACAGTTAATCTGGGTGACCTGTCTGAAACGAGTGCCTTCCATTGAAGCCGCCCCAGCTTAAGAGTTATAGGCCTAAGAGCAAAGAGACAAGTTTGCTGCGTGCATATGGCGCTGCCATGTGCACAGGAAAGATAAACAATGACATTCCTGCATTCCATCCCCTGTGAGAGACACCGTCAGTGTGAGCAAAGACTGAGGAGGGGGTGCAAAGACAGAATGCTGAAACAAAACTAATCAATAATTGCCGTGAGTGAGGAGATGAAAAAGAGCGCAATCTACCTTACACATGCTAATGTACGTATGCTTTCTGACACTGGCATGCAATAACAGAGCTGATCAGAAGTAAAGAATTTGCCCAGTATCAACACTGCAAGGAAAAGAAATGCTGCATGCAGATGGCAGACTGGGTGCAGCACGCATCTGAACATTTGGGGAACCTGTGCATCTGTGAATGGGCTAAGAAAAGACAGCCGCCCATTTCAAGAGACATTGCCGTGCAAGCTGCATCCCCGTGCCCTATGTGATGTGAAGTGAAGAGACATTGCCGTACAAGCTGCATCCCAGTACTCCATGTGATGTGAACTGAAGTAAAGCACTGTGCACTGGAGAAGAAACATCTAGGCGCTTTGAGAAGTGAAAATACACAGCTGGCAAAATGCAAGCTACATTGCCAGGGCTGGAGTAACTGACAAAGACATTATGGCGTTCCAGATGGAAGCAAAACTGACAAAGGTAGCCATTTTGCAAGAAACAACATGCAGAACTGAGTATAACATGAACACTGCACATTAGCCATGATCCAGACGCCTCACGGCTTAGTGCAAGAATGAATGATTTGTTGAAGCAAATAAAGAAACTGACTTAGACTATCGCTCTCAAAGGGGTGGCCCAAAAAATCAGCATACACCCTTTGGGAAAATGACAAGTGGAAAACCAGAGGCTTGAAAGACACTAGCTGTATGGAGAAAAAATTATATAAAGCTGCTTGTGCAACTGCAGGCGGTATTGGACTGAAGGACTTTACCTTTGAAAAATGGAGTTGTGCCAGCAGGGCAACCTAATTCAAGATCATGAAACACTGGAAGCAAGTTGGCACCTGGCATTTGTCATCACTTTGGTGACAAAGAAAAGGATTGATCCATTGAGAAGTGCGACCTGGGTACTTATTATATGGCATTTGTAAAATCATAGATCAGTCTGAAGTACCATTGACCAACTATGATCGCATTGCACAAATGAATTTGTGATTAGGCAGTTACACCCCATATGGTTGAGTGTAAATAATCCCCCACTAACACAAAGAAGGGTGACCAATAATTGTGGTAGCAATGATAAAGTGTGTAGTTACCTGATGAGACTTCTGAAGGTGGGGGTGGTGTTAAGGGAAGGGGTGAGTAACGCTGATATTGTAGTTTTGATGACATCCTAACGTGAATATCAATGACATTGTACTTTTGATGAAATCCTAACATTTCTGTTTGTATTTTGCCTAGGCAAAAAACCAAGACAGTTGTGTGTCATGATTGGGGTAGATGTGTGCAATTTGCTGGTGACACTGATCAGTCAAGCAGACGCATTCTCAGAGAAAGCGAGTCACTGCGGGATATGTGAACCTTGAACCTGTCCTGCACCTCTCTCAATGTTCCTAACGTGCGTGACGCATGAGGACATTTGTTCTGCATGCAACCTGTGAGAAGTATCCAACAGAGTAATAACTTTTGCTGAACTGGCACGGTGCAGACTTGGCTAGTTATGAAACATTTGATACTGCACATTCAAATGATTCAGTTGCTGGAAATAACCTGGTTGATTTGTTTTGCCTTTCTTGTTTAAAGGACTGTGGACAAAGCAACTGCAATGGGTTGTGGACTGTGACATCATGCACCACAAACAGCTGTGTGACACAGCACTTGAATGCTAACACATTGAAAAAATGGTTTTTAAATGCATTTTTGAGATGAATCTGAAAAAGCGAAACGTTTTGCTCTTTCAACTGAATTGCTTTAACCATGCATGCTTTGCTTTTTTTAAAAAAAAAATAAAAAAATACTACTTTGCACATAGGCAGGAAAATGATTTATGAATTGTTGGGGCAGCAGGATTATGCAAGCAGGAGCATAATATATTTTGAGATAAAATGAGTGCGCACACCAAAGTTAGCTGTGCGTAGGTTAAGGTTCTTAATTTGTAGTAATGCTGCCTAGTGTGTGAGCTCTAATTTGAGATGGTAAACTTTGAAACACTGGATACTTTTACAGCCAGCCTTAAGGCGGGTAAATGAAACCAAGACTGACTTGATATTTGATTTTATGACACAGTGTGTGACACGGTTTTTGTTAAAGCAACTAGTTTCATGTTTCTGTGGGGACGGCTGTCTCCAGCACACTGATGCAAAGAGTCACCTTTTGATTGTAGACATTTAGAATAATTCATTGGAAAAGCGCTACAAATGAGTATCCACATGGAACTGCTAACGTACTGGCTTGGCACATTGTCGGGCATCTTTTGTCACTGACTCATATGACTGGTGCTTATGAAATCATAGGCCCAAATGTTTCAGTGAATGAATCCAACAATTTGTTTGATGTTTCATGTTTTTTCTGACCAAGAACTGCAGCGAGTGTTATCGCCAAGATTTTATGGACTATAATTTGACTAAATGCATTTCACACAATGGTACGATGAAACAGCGACTGCCGGATGGTAGTATGGTGTTTGTAGCTAAAACTAATATTGTATATGGTAGGCATCCCACTTGGAGAACGGTATTCTCCAAGTCACACAAGGTAGAAACTGTGAACATGCTAGATTTTCCAGTAGTAAGGCAACATTTAAATTGTAGGCTGGTAATGCACACCTCTATTATTACAGTGATACACTTAGACATAGATTTATCACGAGGCAATGTTTCCTTAGTACTACCAAGCTGCTACAAATGGAGTCAATTTCTATGGCCCATCATCAGAGTGCGTGTAGCTAGGGATCTAGATTCATTAATTGTGGGAGCAGCTGGGGTTAACAGGAGCTTTAAACGATTTTGACATAGAAACTGTGCACAATAAGCTAGCCACTATTGTTTCTGATGCCAGCTCTGCTATAAAACTTCTGGCTAGTGGGGCCCATTGATACGCCCAACACTGCTACAAGTATTGGCCACCACTGCAGATGGCAAAATTTTAGCTATGAAGACATTTTTTCTGCCATAGGACAGGTCAATAAGACTGCTAAATACACAGGATGCATTTTATGGCAAACATTGTTAAATCATCAGGTGTTGGCTTTTCGCTCGGAGTGGGGGCGACCATCCTCAACCCACTGGCACACAGAGCTACAGTTACCAGCAAATATATGGATTAAACCGCTTGCTTTTGATTGTATGAATAACACATGCCATGCTTTAATGCAAATTAGTAGAATTGTTTTTATTTAGATAACTTGGTGCCCATGGGTTCACCTTGCTCATGAAATTAGATGGTTTTTGGTTGGGTTCCACATACATGGTGGAAGTGTCTAATCACACAGCCCATAGTCACCTTTGAATGCCCTGGGATCAGGGGGAAGGGGTAGGCCTTTAGAGTGGGAGGATGCCAGGTTTAGAATTAGTAAGCATACATAAATGCAATAGTGCATTGTAGATTAGACTACACCGGATTGCCTTGATATTCTAACTGCATGCTGCTTTTTTAAATGACAATCAATTATACGATAATTATTTAGGTATTTTTGTGTAGGCCAGGTTTTGGCTAGAGTAAATATCCATGTTGCCTTTGTGTAAATTTTTGTTTAGGTAGTGTTTTTTATTAACCTTGCATGGCACGCTGACTAACCGCTAGAAGATAGTTTGATTAAACCTCTTGCAAAGCCCCAAGGTCTTTCACCACCTCATTTATCACTGCACTACATACTATGTTGATGGGTATTAGCCAACATTGTCGCCCACACTTTGAAAAGAGGTGAAATGTCATGATACACACAAGTGACAATTTGCCAATCAGGGCTTTAGATGACAGCTGAAAACCAATAGTTTATTCAAAGTATGTGATAAATGCTGACAGTAGTCTGTTGTAGCACCTCCATTACGCAGTAGTGAGCTACAAGGAGTATGCAGGCCTAGTAGGGGTGGCAGGTCACATTATGCATTGTAGATAGACAGGCAGGGCGAAGGCCCCAGTTCTGTAGCTAATAGAGACATTATTGGAGTGTTTGGAGCATTATGGCACCTATATAGCGCTTAGATAGCCAATCTTAAGTGCTATGAACACTAAGCTATGAGTGCATGTCTTTTAGAGCTTGCTCACATGCGGTTAATTCATCTCGGCTTCTCTTAGAATATTCTGCCTTTCTAACTGTAGCCCTGCATGGCTTCGTAAACAAATCCTTTTTCCCTGAGAAGGCCTGGTATGGCCTTGCCCACACACTGATAAGGACATTCCAGTCATTTCGCAGAGAGGGATCCAAGGGAGGGGTAGGAGCGAGCAGGGAGCATCTCAGAGAGAGTTGGGTTTTTCCATGAGCAAGCCTATTTTTTGCACAGGGAAAGTTCTGGAACTGTGCGTCATGGACTGACAGCACGAGATTACAAAAATGCATGTCCACATGGATCAGGTGGGAGATCGATCCGCGGACTTGGTTCGAGCAAGATCGAGTGTCCGGAACCTGATGCTCTGTCGGCACCCTGCAGCGCTGTCATCTGAGCGGGGCTGGCAACAGCTAGCTTATGAGGGCCAGGGTCTCCCAGCGCTGATTGAAGGGGCGTAAAACTATGTTTCTCTATGTTTCTCTAAGTTCTATGTTTCTCTATATTTTGTATTTCTCTAAGTTTTGTGTTTTTGTAATCTTCTCTAACTTGAATCCCAAAGTGCTGCTAAATTTTGCTGTTTATGCTTTTTCTAATAAATGGTAAACATTTTGAAGGTGTCATTTGTCACTAACATGAGTTCACTGCTCGGCACAATAGAACCTGTATTTTGGGCTGAATTGGGTAATTTTTGCTCTCAAGGCCTGTCCCGAGGAAGATTTTCCCCATTTCAAGACAGGTACATACTGTTGCTTTTTCCTTGCTGTCATGGAAAGCGAAGAGGGGTTATGCATGGAACAACCGTCTTTCCTTTCGATGGTGGCCATCTTGAAAAAGGATTTTGTTTTCTAATCCGGCCCTCCTCGAGCCGGATTATAACCAGAAATCCTATTTTTCCGTAGCACACGTTAATGCTTGGCGCATCTATACTATTATTGTCAAATATTATTGCATCTATGTCCTTTACTGTCAAAGGTGGTTCTTAACGCTACATTTACTTTGTTAACGGATGGCTTTCTTTTTTGGTAGCACAGCTAATAAGGCCATTTGCGAACGGAAATGAGGAAAGACGCATCAAACAGTGATATGGGGGAGTGGGTCGCTGGTGCAAAAATATTGTACATTTGTTATTTCTAAGGTTGGGCCAGTGTTTGTCATGCTCCTTCATTACAGTAGTGCTGCTGTTTCTTGGGGAGTAGGGATGGGCTTAGCTGATGTCATTTTCAGATAACTAAAACTTTTGCTGAAAGTATGCAATGTGTACTACATTGTTAATGGTTAACTACCAATATGTGTTGGCGCTGTGCAAGGCAAATGTTGAAGGTGGACGTTCCTACATCAATATAAAATCTGTTTCCACATTGTCCACGAGACAAACATCTTACTGTTAAGTGTTTACGGATTCTGGGACACGTTACCGTGCTGTACCCCAGCATATTGTCAAGTGGTATTCTTCGCAAGGTGTTTAAATAAGTCAGAAGTTGCTTTACATTATGGTTACGTGGCAGTACTATAAACTGATCATCTTTAGCAAAAAAAAACTTTGCAAAAGGGACGGTGTGGTTAAGTTGCTCTACTGAAAACCTGTAAAATTGAGTAAAAAAATCTTTGTTAAAGGGATGTCATGGTTAAGTTGGCCTACTAAAAACCCGTAAAATTCACTAGAAAAAACTTTATTAGAGGGACGTTATGGTTAAGTTGCACTACTAAAAACCTGTGAAATTCACCCAAAAAACTTTATAAACGTGACATTGTGGTTCAAAGTACAATCGAAAAAACCCTGAAATTCGACAGTTATGGTAGGCTAAGCAACCATAATTGCCCGCACCACTGTGCACTGCTGACACTAAGACCCAGGACATCAAAGATGACATCACAAATGTCATTGATGACATCACTGGTACTGGGTACTGGGGTACTTTTTGGACTCTCATAATCAGCACATTCTAAGTACTATGGGCCACATCACGAGTTGGGTAGTAACACCGGCGGTATTACCGCCGGCAGTATTAGCCCTACTGCCAAACCCCCCCGGCGCTATTAGCTCCGGATCACGGGTTTGGCAGAGTGGTTAGTGCCCATTTCCCATTGGGCCAAATGGGGAAATTTCACGGATTTCCCGCTGGCATTAATAGCGCCGAAAATCGGCAAATTTGCCGCAGATTTCCCCCCAGCTCAGAGCTTGGGGGAAATCCGCCAAGGCCATGTTCTTTAAGACCTTTAAATGCGGCAGTAATAGCGCTACCACAGCATTTTAGGGTTACTGCCAGACTTGTGATGAGGCCCTATGTTTGAAACAACATTACTGTGTGTTCTGAATGGTTGCTGTTTCTGTTTGCATAATCATTGGACCATTGGAAAAACAAATCCATATAGGATTTCTTTTTAAAAGGACTACATGTATTTTACTTTAAGTGTCACAGTATGTTTGTTTGAAGTGTGCAGTACTTAAGGGAATGTTTAAGGTTCACAAATAAGTGCATTTCTTTGTATAAGCAGTGTTGCAGTAGGGAGAATAGTAATGGTGTATTTGCAATGAAGTATTTTTTAAGTACTTATATATCTGTTGATGTATTGAAACTGTTTTGCATTTTAAAAGTAGCATTGCGGTACTATAGACGTAGTTATATACCCGTTGGCATATTCTAACAGTTGATAGTGTTATAGTTCTGATGGGTATTTTTTGAAGCAGTTTTATACCTGTTGGTGTATTCTAACTATTTTGCTATTAAAAAGTAACATTGCAGTATTATGGATGCAGTTAGATACCAGTTGGTGTATTCTGATTGTTGATAATTTTATAGTTCTGAAGAGTATTTTTTTGAAGCAGTTTGACAATGTTGGTTTTTTCTAACTGTTTTGCTATTGTAAAGTTGCCTTGCAGTAGTATGGATGCAGTTAGATACCAGTTGGCTTATACTAACTGTTGATAGTTTTACAGGTCAGTGACTTAACTTTGTAGACCCTCATAATCAGTACATTCTAAGTACAATGTTTGAAACAACATTCCTGTGTTTTCTGCACAGTTGCTTCTGTTTGCAAAACCATTGGTCATTGAGAAAAAATGTATACAGGTTTAAAACAAATGTTTTACATGTATGTAAGTTTAACTTTCATATGTTTAAAGTGCACTAACTGTTGATAGTTTCACAGGTCAGTAATTAAATTTAGATTTAAGGCATATTAAGTAGGCATTTGTTAGATTTGCGGTACTCTATGTTTTAGAGTAATGGAGTGTTGTTGCATTCAAACCAACCATATTTTTTTTAATGCATGCATTACAGTGACCTGCAGTGGTTGTGGCACCAGTGTAGTAGATTATGCCTACTTTTGTGAAGGTTTTCTTGCCAAAAGATACTTGCCTGTGTGTGAAGCTAGTAAGCTTGCAGTTGTTTTTGGTACCATTTGTGTTGTACCGTAAAAGCATTAGTATTAAATATTGGCTATGTGAGTTTATGTGCAAGGTAGAACGACTATCTGAATTGCAAAAAGTGTATAATATGGCATGATTAGCATTTTGCATCAACTGATGAAATGGAATGAATTCATAATTTGGTATAGACACATAAACAAATTGTTCATTATGGATGTGCTCTTGTGCAACATGGTTTTAGAGACTGCATGCATGTTTCCATGTTCATGAAATCTGTAAGAGTTAATTTATAGATATGTTTTTGGTTTCCAGTACTTGCAGTAAGTACATTAGAAATTCTTGTGGATATTCCTGTGTGTTTATGGTGAATTTTACCATTCCTGCACAGTACTCTAATGTTTGCCTTATTCCTGAGACACTGTAAGTGTTGTCAGGATTATTTCTGATATTTGTATGTAGGGCAAGCATTTGTAAACACAACTGGTCTGAGCCGTTCAAGTAAATGTTTTGAACAATTGGTGGCAATTGGAACTGAAGATTGATTGCTACATTTGCATAGCAATTTACACCAGTTGTGTTGGAAAATGTTAATGGAACAGAGAGTTCTGTCTCTGTGTCATTTGCTGGAGCTCCACTTGTTTTTTTATAAGAAATATGTCTCTTTATATCTGCTGATGGATGTGCAGTTGTGTTTGCACTAGATAGTTTTGTGGTTGTACTACTTGATGGAGTAGAAGTTGTTGTTAGTTTATTTCTGTAAGTCCTGTTTACAATAATTTTCTTTTCAAAACTTTACCCTTTTGAGGAACAAGGTACATATCTAGATGGGCTGTGTAGAGTACACATAGGGCTTCATTACACGGTAAGCGGTAAGGGTTTACTGGTACCGGTAAGGGCACCAGTACCGGTAAACCTTTACTGCCTTACTACGAGTTCCCTTTGCGGGACCCGACCTTAACGGCTGGTTTCACCAGCCGTTAAAGTAGGGTGCCGCAAAGGGACCTTGGTGCTAATTACGGTACCGCAATTTGCTGTACCATAATTAGCGCCTTCCCCATTCCCATTATGCCCTATGGGGGCAAAAATGGGAATGGGGAAGTGCCTTGGTGAATGGGGAATTACCGCCCCCACTCCACCGCCATCCACCAAGGCAGACATGGTAAAATACCGGCGGCAACCATGGCGCTAATACCGCCATGGTTACCGCCTACCGTGTAATGAGGCCCATAGACTTTTGTACTCTAGGATGCAAGGAATGTCAGCTTTGACTTTGTTTGCATCAAAATTGACTTGAAATAGTCCTTTGAGTGTATGCAGAAGTGAAAGTGCTACATAACTCATACCGTCTTTAAAGACTGTGCTGTCAATGTTAACCAATGCCTTATCTAGGGTTAGACTGTGCGAATTGTGAATAGTGACTGCATATGCAAGAGACAGAGAGAATTGTTCTCTGCGTACATACATGTCTTTGAAAGAAGGAACCATGCTGTTGAGCGTCCTATCCTTTTAACTTCTTAAAGTTTGTCAAAGTGCATGTTGACAAACCGAATGAAGACAACAACTGTACCATTTGCTCCATTGACTAAAACATGTTCCACGTCAAGTTTACATTTTAGAATGACTCTGCAGTTCGAACACAACTATAACATTTTCTCCAAACCAGCTGTGTTGAAGTTATATTTTTCTAAGAGTCACTGGAGTCCAACACAGCTCATTTGCGTGATATCCAATATCAGGCCTTCGACAAGTTAGCACCCCTTAAAATCTGTTCTGGTAAGAAAGAAGTTCATCCCAGCACTAGACAGTGGTTTTCCCCAGACGTCGTTGCAGCCAGACAGATGAAGCGAGCATCTGAAAGAGGATGGCAGAAATTTCCAACCACAAATATTCTGGGACTTTATAAAGAGGCAGCTAAGTACTACAGAGACACCATCCTAGAAGCAAAAAAAGCTATACTGGAGGAGTATATTTTGGGGGCACCAAAACCAGTACCAGAGAACTATTGAACATTTTAAATGAATTTAAGGGAAAAAGTCAGGAAACACAGCTAGCTGTTGATGATGCATCGTTCCAAAAAATCCACAAATCTTTTGTGGACAAGGTCAAACAACATCAAGGGCCCACACTGTCCAACTTGCACAGGCATCAGGCAGTGGGTGCAGAAACCACTCGCCTTAGTAAGGATGAGAATGATGATGCCATTGTCTTCTCATTCAAGTAGATCACAACTGAGGAGGTAATCATTGATGATCTTAAACCCACCACTTGAATGGGTGACATTTTCCCTGCTTCCTTGTTTAAGGAATATTTTCCCAGTATAGCTGCCCCAGTTACACTATTCATCAATCATACTTTTAAGGAAGGGACAGTTCCTGAATATATTAAGGAGGCCTGGATTACTCTCTTACTAAAGAAAGAAGGCCATGATCCACTTGAGCCACTGAACTACCACCCTATAACCAACGTCCCTTACCTCCTAAAGATTATCGAAGAAGTTGCATGTATGCAATATGATACTTTCGTTGAGGAGAGGGGCCTCCTGTCCAATGGACAGTCTGGATTCCAAGAAAAACATGGAACTGAAACCGCACTATTGGAGGTTACATCAACTATATCTGAAATCATTGATCAGGGGAAGGGGGCCACGTTGCTCCATCTGGACTTGTCCGCCGTGTTTGATTTAGTTGATCATGAAATGCTGGCGGTCAGGCTAACCGAGGTAGGCAGATGCTCTAGATTAGCAACCAATTGGTTCAGATCTTTTTGAGACCTAGGAGAGCTAAGGTAGCCCTAGGAGACTGCAAGTCTGAGGTAGTTCTCTTTTGCTGTGGTGTTCCCCAAGGGTCCAGTGTGTCGCTGATGCTATATAACATCTACTCCAAGTTTGTATTCAACCTCCTGGATGGTCTGAGTGTCAAATATGCAAGCTATGCAGATGACACCCAGATAATCCTGGAAATGTCTGACTCCTATGAAGACAAGTCCGAACTGGTCACAGGGGTCTTCAATGCCATCAAAGCATGGATGAGAGAACACATCCTGGCCTTGAACGACAAGAAGACATAGATTCTGATTGTCGGTAGTGTAGCTAAATCTAAGATGCTAGGCCCCTGAATATGAAGTATTACAGTTGGAGGATCTAGCGTCCAGGTATCCAGCTACGTTAAAACACTTGAAGTGATCTTTGAGTGCAATCTTAATTTTAACAACCATGTTGCCGCTGTAAATTCAAGTTGCACCAATACGACTCACTGAATCTGGCAGATTCGCCCATATCTCTCAGAAGTCAACAGGGTGGTGATAGCAACAGCAACTATCAATTCTAGGCTCGACTACTGTAACAGCCTACTTCCTGGCACTACAGCAGCTAACCTAAAAAACTATAGACAATACAAAATGGGTCGGTTAGAGCTTTATGTGGTATAGGATGCAGGGACTACATATCTAAAGCCCTGAGGAATCTCCATTTGCTGCCTGTCCAGCAAAGGGTCCAATTTAAGGCATCATGTCTGATATACAAGTGCCTTTGTGGCACCAACCCAATGTACCTGCAATCACGCATCAAAAGACTGACTCAAAAATGAATACTGTGATCTAATGATAAGGACCTTTTGTCCCTACCACGTTTCAAACTGAAGAAATATGGAGACCCAAGTTTTAATGCATGGGGACCAAGGATTGAGAACAATCTCCCACTGTCCATTAGGCAGCTGAAATCTGCCACCCAGTTTAAGAAGGCACTTAAGACCCAGCTGTTCGATGGAGGAGAAATCTAGGTTCCTCTGTGTTTTCTCCACCATCGATACAGATTACCACTGATGCAGATTTTATCATGCACCTAGCTGTCTCTGGGCGGCCTATGTTGCCTTTCTGTATTATCATGTGAGCACTCTGAAGCCTGCATGTGAGTTGCCGCTATACAAAAATCTATAGAATAGAATAGAATAGAATAGAATAGAATAGAATAGTTGTGCTGTTGCTTGTTGACACATAGGGAGTGTCATGCCGTGCACTTCCAGTTAGTCAGTCGAGCTAATATGCACTATTGGTTGCATTTCTTTTTTTTAACATTGGACCTCATTCCGAGGTTGGAGGTAGTCATGGCGCTCTTGACTTTGCCAATTCTTGTTTATATTTTACACATTTGGAGCTATGTATCCTTTCTGCATCTTACTGACAGTGCTGAAATTGAAAAACAACATCATTATGTGGGTGAACTTTCCAGTACTGTGCAACCAAGCTCTTGAATTCTTCATATCAGTGGCGCAGGGAATCAGTTTTAAAAGGTTACTGAAACTATACCTTTTCTAATATTCTGTAGGATGGGAGGATAGGACAGAAATGGGGTCCAATGGGGACATCTGAATGCAAGTTCTTAACAAGTCCCTTATGCTATAGGAACCCAGAATGCCTTTGGCCCTGGTGGCTACAGGAATTCTTGAATGTATTGATGCAAATGCATGTGCATTTTACTTAATTGGTAACATGATAATATACATAAAATCACCATGCTACATGATAATAGCACTCTTTACTCTTTGCACATATATATTGTGATGCCTGCTACATGATAATAGCACTCTTTACTCTTTGCACATATATATTGTGATGCCTGTTTATACACAACAGAGCAGTTCAAATAGATGAAATCAGATTTCACTAAATCAGTTCATTATGCAAGACAATTCTGTAAGCATCAAATTATGATGTATCTTTTCTCATTTAAAAATGACTGTTTTGGGATCTTGAATACATAGCAGTAGGCCACTCAGCAAAACGACATAAAAAGGTAGCAAGCGCCCCTCTTTAGAAAGAACATGACATAATAACCTGTTCTGTGGTTTTTACCTACATTGAGAGTCCAAAGCCATCGCTTTTTGCTCACTGTACTTTTCAGCAAAACGTCTCATACTCCGGGTCCAGTGAATCATCAGGTGGCAAATGAGGCCTATTTCCTATTGCTGTAAACCTGCAATTCTCATTCTATTGCATTTCAGGTCCTGGTTCCATATCATTTGTACAGCAGCCTCATTACACGTGCATTGGGAAAGTAAAGGTTTTCATGAGTAGTCAGTTTTATGTTCTCAATGCCAGAGTCCATGTTTTCCACGGGCAAATACACACTCCTCCCTCTTGGTTAGTGATGCCTGCAAGGGTGCCCGGGGTGTGATAACATGTTTCTCTATATCCATTACGTGTATATGACCCGCAAATGGGTCAAATGAGAAACAAAAATGGAGAAATAAATCAGGATAAAAGGACCCTTGTGTGTTATGCCGCATGGGGGATCCTTTAGTCAAAGAGAAATAAAATGTTGATTACGACATGAGCTGGGTGCTGTTAAAATGATATCCCGAAACTCACAGGTGGGTTTGGGATCCGGTGATCCGTGCCTTTGCGAAAAGAATCACTGCTGGGCTTAAACTGTGGTGTTCTCATGACAGTAAAGGGGAGCTCTGTAGTCAACGGCGTCTTCCTGTTGCCTCTCCTATCACTGAGGTCCAGTGAGGGCGGGGAGCACTCAATGTCACCACCACCTCCCGGACTGCATTCTGGCATATGCAGCACTCCCTGTTAGAGGGAGAGGATCACTGCATCAGTTATAAAACTGGCCACCCCCTGCCAGGCCCACATAGACTCCTCAGGTCACTGCTGGCAGACGCAGCCCTAGTTGAGTGTGCATTATACCCCCATGCTGCAATCAATGCTGGGCTGCTCCTAATATATGCAGCCCGGCAATAATTATGAACCCTCCTGTGAGGAATTCAACCATTCGCACTGGAAAAGTGCACTCACCAGTGATTTTTTTGTTTGTTTGTTTTAAAAAGAATGAATGATGGGGCCATTCCACGCACATTATCCACACTCACTGCACAGCAGAAAAATTGTCTTGTACTCGAGGAAGACACAGGTCACCAGTACCACCCTCCCCTGACATATGTAGCTGACACCTGACAGTCGTGGGTACATCAAAAGCCTTTGGCCATGGGCAGTCTGATTAGAAATTCAAGGCCCCATAGATTTGCACCTCCACTGTGAACATTGCTGGTGGCGGCGAATTCTGAAGAATGTTAATTAGCAGGCCTCAGGGAAGGCACCGGGTATGGTACGGGGAGCGATATTGGAGACCAAAGGCCAGACACCTCTTTCTAATGCAATGTGTCAACTTGGTACTAACACCCCTCCTTCGTATAAAAGCACAGTGAATGTCCTTTCTGTAACCACTCCTTTCAGAGAAAGGAAGTATGTGAATAGTAGGAGACACAAGTCTGCCTGCAACCACCTTCTTCAAAGGAGGCCCATGTTGTGATCAAGTGCCACATAGGGATCCGTTAATTAGGGAGACACTTTGATATACAGCAGACAGGAAGATGGATGTGACTTAGAAGTATATGTTTTCATCCTTTCCCTGTCTGTTGCCAAGTGCCTGGTTTTGAGGTGAAGCATCAATGAAAATTGTTGGTGGAGACCCAGGAATGGTCCATCAAGGTGGGCTTAGCCTACATCAATCACTTGGGTCCATTTGTCTTTAAAGGCTCAGCCTTCACTGATCAGATGATATGAAGACTATGCAAGGAGTAAGCAGAAGATCTGATTTGGACCTGAGCTGAAGGTATAGTCTACCTTACATCTTCCACCAGTGAAGGAAGGTCAGGGAAGCACGATCCCTCCCCTAAACATCTCCAAGAGTACCGAAGGAGATACAGGATTCAGAGGACCAGTCCAGCATCTCCAGAACTGGTACCCAGCCAGCACACAGCGTGCCCTGCTAGGTTCTGATAGCAAGCTTCCTAGGTGGGAACTTATGGAGAGTCTCTGGACAAAGGATAAGGCCGTTGCCAGCTGGCACCCTCCTGAGCTTTGTGACATCCTCCTTGACAGGACACAGGCCCTGCAAAGAAGATAAGAGGAGTGCCACCCAAGCAAAATCCAGCATCCATCTTATTACGGACAATTTTGAGACAGTTGAGTGCTCAAACTGAACTCGGCTGCACCGCTGACTGTTGTCATGCCGCAGTCACCAGAGTCATCCGAGACACCTTGAACAGCATTCCAGATCTGCCAACCAGCACCGCGACAATGATTCTTGGTCCTGAGCTGCTGTGGCACACAGCCTGCACACTTTATTGAAGCCTCGCTTGCTGAACTGCCTGCGCCTGGTACCCGCAGCTGTCTCCCGCCACTAACTCTGTCTAATGGGCTGGAAAGCACCCTGGAACCGCCTTGACACTGTCGAGCACCAAGAACTTCTTCAACACCAGATACATTGTTGTTCTGCTCGCCTGGTCCTTCTCCGAAGGCCCCTAGAGACAGTTACGAACTATGAGAGTGATTACTTTACCAACTACCCTTCTGTCAGTATCCAGAGTGCATCCCTTTCCTTTGTGAAACTGTCTGTCCTCTGTGTTCCATTACAGTGGGAGTTGTAATTGTAGTGTGCTAGAACTGTCTGTTGTAGTAAAAATAAAGTCGATAATGTCATACAACCTTGACTGGACCATCCCTTTTATCATAGGGAAATAATTGTTTTTTCTCTGTGTTGCAACTCACCAATGATCCAAGACCTTGCGGAGATAAAAGCCTGTGGATCCATCCCTGTTACCAAAATTGGACAAGGAGGTCTTATAATTTACTTGTATTCCAATCTGTTCGGATCCCTTCTGGTGTCCTAGAGGTGTGGGGTTTATTGATGGTTTAGAAACCGATATTCATCCCCACAAACACTGAAGCCCCAGAAGTTGATTTGTCACTCCCACCCAACCCCACATGCTGTTGGGTCATTGATGGGATGCACCTGACATATTCAGCCCTGCCAAAAAGCGACTTTGAGCCCCCACACATGCTGCTGCTGCCCTGCCTGCCAAATCACCACCCAGAATGTGCAGAAGAAAGAACTACACCAAAAAGGATCTTGAGACAGCCCTGGCCATGGAGCCTCTCAGGTACGTTTTTTTCATACTTAGTTACAGTGCACTATTTAGAGACTATGTATATATATTGCCCACAGTATATTTGCTATACAATCTGTCTATGTAAACATGTCCACTCTACTTCATCAGTACACCACTTATGTGGATAAGATTGCACATGTAAATATCACTGATTATCATACTCATAGATCCTATGCATCTGTTAATTATCCTAAGTCTGTAAATATGCTCAATATAATAAATGCCAAACTTATGTTTTCTATTGTTGAATGTACTGAATTACCTGTTTTCCAGCACCCAGATACCGACGGGTTTGGCGCGCTCTATAAATGCTAAATAAATAAATAAATACATTATTGTTAAGCACTTTTAGATGTAAATTTTTTGTTTATTTTTGAAGAACATTTTATATTTTAAAAGTACTCTTTTTTCTATTGTTTTAGTAATGCAGCTACTTAGGTAGATTGATAGTGTAAATAGTGTTGTGTAATTCCCCCTTTTTATATAAAACTATTAAAAACGAATGGTGTACTGGGAGAAGAGGAAAAGCTAAACACCAACTAAAGAAATCGTACGCCAGCATTTCGTTGTACGCCTTTCCGTTTGTGTCTGCTAAAAGTTACTATAATCCAGAGTTTCTTCCCTAGGAGTTTTCGGAATCCTAAACTAACCTTGTCCCTTTCATCTCATGACTGGTTCCCACAGACGTTCACCAAGGCACCAAGGTGATTCAGGACCTAGCTAAGCAGTGATTGCTGGAGGCAGGTAAAAGGCAGGTTTTAAAGTCTTACAACAAGTTGAACAAAGAATATTGTCATGCCCGCCTACACCTGTCTCCCAATACGTGTTTTGGTACCATACTCTTGCAACATTTAGTTTTGTATATACTATGTAATATCTTATGTTACACAGTTGTATTTTCTGTGTTTTCTCTTGTAGCTTGAATTTCTAAGTGATAGAGATAGTGAACACATTATAATGATGTGATAATACATTTAGAAAACAACATTGGCTGAAATAATAGAGCTGAAGACAAGACTTTTTTTTAGAAATGGCAGTGCATTGTTTTGATGGATCATCACAGCATTAGCTGACTGGCATTAGAACTGCTGACATGGCGTTTAGATGTGTCGCATGATCGGGATGATCGATTGGTGATGGGCCATGGACATGTTTGTGTTGATGGACAAGCAGCAGCCATTTAGAATGCGACGGCCCACAACTGGTGATCACCATTACACTAAATTCCTCCAACAATGAACACGGTCCTTTGCACAGTTTAACTGTATTCTATACTCTTGTGGAGATACTCTATGATTCTATTGTTTTGCAATGCAATACAAACGTGCCCACACTACATATCCAAATAATATTCAGTGAGCATGCTTTCTCTGACAGGGGATTTTTTAGGTGAGGGTTTGTGAGTAAACAGGTGGCTGTGTCCTGCTCGTCCTTGGATTGAGGGAGTCGACTGAGGCTTCAGCAAATGCCACGAGACATGTGTCTTGTGAGTGATATTTCATTTTCATTCATGTCTTTAATTATTTATTTATTTATTAGCTGCCAAGTTGATCTGAATTGAGCCTATAGGTCATCAATAGATTTCCACAATCCAAAAGTCTCTTCTATGTTTCATCCCCCATGCATGTTTGGGATTTTGAACACAGCATTATGTAAACACAGAGGAATTGGCTAATATTACATTTCTCACTCTTCGGTTTAGTCAAATAGACCACAAGTACCACTCCATACGCCTTGTTATCCACAACCAGTCACCTACACCAGCTTTTATTGACCATGCCACACTAAGACCTGAGGTTTGGCAGTGCCAGAACGAATACTGCAGAGTTTGATCTGTGGTATGATATGTAAGCTACCATATAGTCTATGATTGTCCCAGTACATTCCAGGCCATTTGTGCCTCTAAATACGTTACTAATTTACAATTCTCCATATATGCCTTGAAACACATTTCAGTTGATCTGATACATTTTAGGAGGAACTCCTTTTTTCTACATAATAAATCTCTTGTCCTCCCAACATACACTCATGTTATCTCAAAATATTGTTCCTTTGCTACATCCCTCCCTCCATTCCATCTGAGGCAGCTATTCTCTCTTTTCCATTTTCTTATCTCCTCCCTGCTCCCTTTCATTCAACAGAATTAGGTCTTGGTGCCCCCGGTGGGCACACAATACCAACCTACAGACATGCCTGGGCACTTTTAGACTACTATGGTGGTTAATTTTCGCCATAACATAACACAACATAGCAACATATAATAACGTATTAGTGGCATGGTTACACTGTGCTGTAAGGTATTGTCTGATTGAATGTAATGCTTTCTTTTACATGCTAGGATGTCAGAACAATACTTTTCACTGAAATAGCAAGTCATTAAATAAAAAAATAAAACAAATAAATTAACCTGTTAGTTTTCTCTAAGAAAACATGCTTTGTAAATTGGCCACAGCTGATGATATGCAAAACCTCTGTAAGACAATGTTTCCAATATTTAAAATGGTATCATGCAAGCAAAGTGAATGAGTTAATAGGCAGATGAATGCATCATTCATAGCTACTGCCCCTCCCCAACCCAATATCTCACAGGTGAGATACGCTACTCACTAAGGCAACCATACCGGATACAGATACAGGAGGAAATGAACCTAATTTGCTAAAGATGGCGAGAATAAGCAAATTCACTAATAAACACACATGAAAACGCAATAGACAAAAATCAAATATGCACTAATCATGAAGAAACATGACACTAGGTTAAACATGCATTCATACATGAATGTCGCTTGCAACAATAAAGACATGAAGAACAGCACATAAGGAATGTATTAGCTGAAATGCAACACACAAGATATGCGTACATAGTTTACTAATATGGAAAGGCAATAGTACTAGATAGCCAACATTTCCACATCAAAATGAATGAAAAGCTTTAAAGCTTCAAGGTACCTCAAATTGCTAAATTTACTGAAATGGTGTTTGCAGTTACCGTCTGTGCTCTACACAGACCCTGCCAAGGTTGCAAAGAGATTAGGGAGTGCAGGGATGGCTCATAGGAGAACATAAACTAATATTTCCCATGGAACAAGACTGAGGGCCTCATTACACGGATGGCGGTATTAGCACATGGACCAAGGTGCTACTAGCACCTTGGTCCATGCCGGTAAAATACCGGCACTGCCTTGGTGGAAGGGGGAATTACCGCCCCATTCCAAGGTTGGCAGGGCAGTAATTCCCCCTTCCACCACTGCCCTTCCCCATTCCCATTTTTGCCCCATAGGGCATAATGGGAATGGGGAAGGTGCTAATTACGGCACCACAATTTTGCGGTGCCGTAATTAGCACCAAGGTCCCTTAGCGGGTTGGTTTTTAACACATGCAAAAAGCAGGCGTTAAAGCATCAACCCGCTAAGGGACCTCGTAGTAAGGCGGTAATGGTTAACGGTCACCGTTACCATTAACGATGACCGTTAACCATTACCACCATCCGTGTAATGAGGCCCGTAGTTCTCTAAGATTAATTAAAGAATGACCAGACCTTGAACTCCAGTTGCCAAATAATTATAGGCTAAAACTTCATAAGAAATGGATCGGCTAAGTTTCTAGTGGTTGGGAAAGTGATTACACACTTGCTCACATTTACTAAAATCTCAATAAATGCATGGTCAAATAATTCAGAACACTGTCCTCTCACACATGACCCATTGCTCAAAAACACAGGCACAGATATGCACCTACTTCAACTCCCAACATATTCTCAGAACTAAGATGCCTGACAAGGCCAACAACATAGGGGTAACTCTGGCTTGTGGCCTAGGAATAAGGGATAGTATCTTATTTATTTGGAAGGAAAGCAGTTCATGGTCCTTCTCTTCCCTCTACTGGTCTACAGATGTTTTTAAAGTGTCTCATGCCAGTTTCAAATTGCCCCTTTGCACATCTAAGCAGGGAAGAGGTTTGAAGAGTACCTAAGATGCAACATTAAAACAGTAACTTGTCAATGGCTCAAGGCTTCTGCAGTGTCCTGATCATTGTATTCCTATGCAAAAAAAGTATGGAAATGACTAGTGGCAGGTGAATAAAGGTCTGCTGGTCATCTCAAATGTCTCAATGTTTCGGCACTATGCTGTGGGGATTGGGGGTTGGATTGTGACATGACAGAGGTGGTCGAGGGTGATGTGGCTGGGTTTGAAGGACCCAATCTTTTCAGGATAATGTATGCCCCACTATAGGGAAATGACGCGTTACCAATCAGCTTCACATGGAGGACTATCCTAATTCTGCAATGTGTTTTGGAGCAAATTAGTTTGTATGATTATAAAAGCTTTTGTTTTGGGGCATATATTTAACAGCACCTTTCATGCAGTTCTCCTTCGCATTCTGAGTGAATTTTGTTTTCTCAGTTGTTATTGGACCCAGAAAAATTTGTGTTACTTCTTGCCTGGTTTCCACTCCTTTTTGGATTACTTTTGTAATTATTTATTGGTGAGTTCCGAGGGAACCCGCAACACAGTAGTATGACATCAATTGTGACATATTTTTTACTTATAATCTGTTGTTTTACAGGAGAAGTCTGAGAGTAATTTGAAATCCTTGGTGTTTCTATACTGTCCCTGCTTTATGTGGATTGCTAATAAAGAGGGTTTTGCCTTTCAGTTTGACTATTTCTGTTATTGGGTGCAGAATTTCCCAGTCTATCATTTCTGCTTAAACATGAGATTTCCAGACCACTTTAACAAATATGTATGTATTATTTATCCTGTATATGTACAAGTATTTAGTTTTTTGTATGCTGGTGTTAGGAAGAATTCTCATAAATGTGCCAATTCCTCCCACCTTAGAGACCTCCAGATCTTTTGCTAAACTTTGGGACTCTGAACTTTTAAATGTGTGTGTGTTACTCTTGTGTTTTCTTTGGTTATGGAGTTTTAGCCAACTCCATAGGCATCATCTTTTCATGTGTGTCACACAGCACCCTCAGTGCAGTGGCACAGGGAAACCTTTTCAGGCTTTCCCAAGGTCTAAATACCTTCTCTGGGATAAACTACTGTTTCCCAGAGTAAGTAAAGTGAAATTGACTTTACTAGTCTCTTTAAATACCTAGGTGAGGGAAAAGGTGGGCTCTAGGATAAACCACTCCTGTACTGAGCTTTATTTATTTTCTGGTGATCACTAATTATTCAGTGCAAGGTAACAGGTGTGGAAAGGTGAACCTAACACCTTACATAATGAGAAAGTAGAGATTGCTGAATACCTTGCTGCCATTGGTTTTCGAAGAATCTTGTGTTTACAAGAATTTACACATGAGATGCAATGTCTGAAATAGTATTTTTTAATATAAATAGCGAGACAGATAGTCTATAAAGTGGTCAGCTGACATGTGTTTCGAACCCTAAGGTTCCTTCTCAAGGCAAAGGGTAATCTGTGGCTTGGAATGTTTACAGAATGTAGAATATTGTGGCCTTTGGTTGAAATGGGTTTATAGTGATATTTTCGAATGCCGTAGTTTCGAATGGAGAAGTTTCAAATAAAAATGCGTCAAAAAAGGCATTTAAAAAAAAAATGTATGGGGGGGTCCTCCCAACTCCCTTTTTTTACCCCTTAACACCCATTTTTTGATACATTTATTTCTAAACTTTTGTCATTCGAAACTATGTTTTCGAAAAAATGACTGGATACCGTTGAAATGCAGTAATACTCGAATTCCAAGGCTGTTGCCTGCGTCAGCATGAATGGATCCTGGAGCTGAATTCCTAGACCCACCACACCCTATCTTACAATAGAGGGCTGGAGAGGTTACTTAGTATCCCCTCTGTCTAGATACTCATGTAGCAGTCAAATACTACCCTTACTTATCGAAATGGCTGGTGGCAGTGGTTTTACAATGAACTACCATGATTTTTCCAGACCAGAAACACCGGTAGAATTAAATCGCAGGAGCCATGTTTTTCAAGATGGCATCTGAGCCCCCACTGCAAAAACAGGTCCTGGTCTTCTTTTTCTCTGTTTCTTTGTGGAAATGTCCTTCTAGACTTTTGCTCTGCGCGCCAAACCAGGTTTGGCCCCTTTGTTCCATCACCTTTGGCAGGTTTCAGGACTGAAGACCGCCTCTGGCACCGAGTGTCTCGGGTGGGCAGAAAGTGAGGGAGGTGCCCAAAACTCCCTATGCTTAGTCTCCTATGAGACCCAAATGCACTCTGGCATGATTGGATGGCTGACTGTCCAGCAAGGACAGCCACCCTGCTGGGTGAGTGGCAGTTAGGCTGCAATGAATGGGAGAAAACTGGATAAAAGGCAAGTTTCTTGGCTTGGAAGGCAGAGTCGACCATTGGAGCGAAGGAACCAATGACGAGCTTGAAGAGGACAGCTGCTGCAACTCCTGGACCGTTGGTTTGCCCGGTGAAGCCCTGCTGCAGGTCCGAATTGCTAAGTTCATCTCGACAGAGAAGCCCTGCAAGGACGACTCCTCCCTTGGAGTTGGTGGGACCAATCAACTCAACACTAATCCACCTGGATGCCATTCTTGGAGATGGTTGTATTTACCTCAGAGTGCTGCAGGAAACCGAGTAACCAGGGAGAGGGACACCAGTTTGTGTGCTTTACCAGAATTCAAGATTTGTCAAGTACCAGCTTTTTTACCAGTCCCCATGCAGTGCAGGAGTCCCCGTTGTCCTCCCTCTTGTCCCCGCCACTGAGGCTGAGGAACAATGAGATCTGCAGTAACTACCAGAAACACAAGTCTTCAGCTGCATCTTTTTCTTCAATTGTAAGAAGACTGAGACGTACTTACCTGTGAAACGAGACTGAGAGTACTTACCTTGTGGTGAAAGTGCTTGAAATCTTCGCAACTAGCAGGCCTAATCAGCTTGTGACCCTTCATATAATTCTTCTTTTTGCAACTTCTACAGAAACTTTATCGTTTACTTACCAGAACTGTTTTACACTATCCAAGACTTTAGCCCATTGACTTTGGCCTAGCCTATTGAATTGAATTGACTCTTCTGGTGAACTCAAAGTATCTGCACTGTTAAAGAATATTGTAATCCTTTCATGTTCTGAACCTATCCCTTTTTTTCTCCTCCTTCAAAGTAGTCTGAATGCCTCAGAAACTTAATGAGTATAGTACTGAAGTGTATTTGTGTATGATATGTAACTGCCTCCTTCTAGTGAATGTTTTATAACTGACTGTTGAATACATTAATATGTGTTTAACCAAGAAACCTTGAGTGTAAGAGTTTATTTGAATACCTGTGATTGTAGACCTCTGTGCAACATTATTACAGCTCACGTTCTCTCTTGAGATAAGCCTGGCTGCTCAGCTCGGCTACCAAAAACTGTGTAGTACAGACCTATACCAAAGGCTGGTTTTGCTTACACATGTAGTCATAGTTGCGTGTAGTGGTCCCAAAGGGTAAAGCATATAAATTCTGCCTAACATCTGGCAGTACAAATTGTAATCTCAAATACATGTTTTGTAATATGCATGGCTAAAGGTAAGCATGTCATTTAAAAAGCAGTGTTCTTTCAATAACCCTTTTTCTCAGAGGAAAGCCCCATGTATACATGAACTCTCAAAAAATATATTGATGTTTAAAGTAAATAGACCTATTAAAGCTAATTGTCTGTAAAGGGATGTTTATGATATAGAGGTCAGTATAAATTGGATAGTGCATTGTCTAAGTAAACATGCCCTCATTAATACTTTGTGCCAATGTATGTTTTAAAATACCTAAATTAGCTTAAAATCATGGAGTCTCCTTAGATTGTCCCATACTTGTTTGCCAGGTGCCAGGTTGACTTTTGAATTACGATTGTGTGGAAAATCTGGCCTAACAGAATCTATTCTTTTCAGTTTATCCCAGGATACTAAGTTTAGCAAATCCAAAGTTATAAGATCTGCATATGCGCACATCTTTTTTTAAGCAGGCTCTAAAGGACCGGATAGCACTCTATCATAGGTCACAGAAGAAATGTCACTGACTCTTAGCTTGTTGTAATGACAATAAGGTTTAAACCTAATTTAAATCTGCTTAAAATGTAGAACCACATAAAATGCCATTCCCTGCCCTCCCAATGGTCTATTATGAAAACAGGCACAAGTGCATTATCTTGACCCTATACCACTTCCACGAATATGAAGAAAGTTTGCATTAAGGGATGTTTTGTAACTGAAATATGAACATTACAACTTTGCAGCTGCACATGCTAGCGAGATAGGACAACCCGAGCTGCATTATACACAGTGAGAGACCCATGGACATTTTATTGTGTAAGTTGTGGGATACACAGAACATACAACACACTTCAGCTGCCTGCACCATAGCCTCATAAGGCACCTGCCTATCAACTATAGAAAAGAATCCTGCCAGCAGGTGACCTGAACACCCGTGTTTAACTAACACTGCTCACAAAACCCCTCCATTATCAACTGCCTCTCCCCATCTCTATTTATCCACCTCCTACCCAGAAAGCGTTGCTCATAGCTGCCCTAATCAATTTGAGATCGAAGCAGGCCCATGCCTTGGACATTCACAATCTGATAGTAACAAACAACTTTGACCTCCTGGCCATGACAGAAACATGGCTTCATCCTGCATCAGGCCCCACGCTTGTATTAGACATCTCTACAGGGTACAACATCCTTAAAGCAGACAGGCACAAAGCCAGGGGAGGTGGGTCACCCTGATTTACAGAGACACCCTCAACATCAGAGAAGATATCCACCACCTTGCAGGAACCTGTGACCTGCTGTCCCTTAAAATACTCACATACCATATGAGCTCAAACCTACTGAACCTGCTATACTAACCACCAGGCCACATTGCCACTTTTGAGGATGACTTACTTCACCTCATTAATACGAACCTGAAACTGTTGACTCGATCGATTCTGCAGGAGATTTGAATCTGGGATTGAATGACCCATCAGACAGCAATGCCGCCTCACTAGCTTACGCCCTCAAGGAACTAGGCTTTACACTCAGGACAAATTGCCCAACCCACATCAAAGGCTGCACCCTGGATTGGCTTGGAGATATAAACTGTAAAACTTCCATCACAAACATTTCACCCTGCCCATGGTTGGACCACTTCATTATTAACTTCGATAAACCATTATCTCATATGGACTATTATAATGGTGCCCCACTGTCACCAACCTGGTCGAGAAGCACACACAAAATCTCTAAATTTAGCATATCACCCCTCCTCACTGACCTAAACCAGAAACACCTAGGACATGGGGACCCCGACCCAGACGCACTGTCTGAACTCTACACTAGAACCTTAGAAGGTGCGGAAAATAAGGTGGCCGTACTATATACTTCGCAAAGCAAAATCTAGATCCAAAACCAACACCTGGTTCTTGGAGAACCTCACAAAACTAAGAGCACTTAAGCATCAGGCTGGAGTAATTTGGATAACCCAGCCAACAGAGCCCACAAAGACACTTTTAAATCAGCTGCGAAAATCTACAAACATGCCATTCCCCAAGACAATGCCACGTGCTACAATCACAGAATATCGAATGCCAAATCAAACACTAAGGAACTCTTCACAATCCTTGAAGAACTTGAAGCCCCAGCACCTGTCCGACAGGCCACTATCAAAGATAACATCTGGTGTGCTAACATCCAGGAAGTTCTGTTAAAAGAAATCTTTACCATCCAAGTCACAATCCTAGCAAAACAATCCTCTGTTAAAACGACTGCTCCTCACCTACCACTACCTATATCTAAAATCCAAATACCTTTCCATTTCAGCCCTACTACTGAACTGGAGACACGCCAAATACTAAACAACCTCAATCCCTCTAGATGCAAATGAAATCTATGGCCCATGGCAGTCAACAAAGACTGTCCTGACACACTCATAGTGTTCACTAGTACTCACTACCTTCATCAATGCCTCATTTGCCTCCTGGGAGCTCCCCACCTCGCTGAAAGAAGCATGGGTCCTTTCACTACTAAAAAAAGCCTTCCCTAGACCCAGACTACCTACCTACCAACCTGGTTTACCTACAGTATTTCGAATGACATTTTTTCGAATGCCATAATGTCGAAAAACATTTGGTGGAACAAAAGAAATTTGAATGTTTTTTTAAAATGTTCTGTTCTAAATGGGGGGTCCCCCCAACCCCTCAATTTGTGTAACCCTTTTTTTCACGAAACCAAAAAAAAACATGTCAATTAAAAAATAACACATTCGAAATGTATTGTCATTCAAGAAAATGCATTCGACATATTAACTGGATACCTACCAACCTATTACAACAGTGCTATTCCAACTTAAAATACTTGATAGAGCAACCTATATTCAAATTCAGCACTAACTAGAACCACACCAAATCTTAGGTCTATGTCAATCTGGCTTCAGACCAGGTCATGGAACAGAGTCTACCCTTATAGACTTAAGAAACCAAATGGAGGTCTTCAAGGATGAAGGCATGCCTTCCCTCCTTCTCCTACTAGACATTTCAGCAGCCTTTGATTTGGTGGATCATAAAATGCTCTGTAATCACCTTACCTCCTCGGCCAACTTATCTGGGCAAGCAATGGCCTGGATCACCTCCTTCCTTGATGAGAGGTCCATGAAGGTCTTATCTGAAGTATCCTCTGCCCTCCTCCATCGGCGATCATGTGTGGAGTCCCACAAGCTTTGTGTATCTCCCCCCTGCTGCACAATATATTCACTAAACCCCTCTTCCACCTACTGGACTCAATTGGAATCACATATATGGAATCGTACCAAAATGTTGCTGAAAATGCTGACTTTATGTTTTTAGACACCCCCATTACACCACACATATATGTGGGGGTGTATAGAATATAATATTAATATGGGGGGCTGCTACTTTCTCCCCGCCATATATATGTGGTGTAAAGGTGGTTAAAAAAAAATAAGCATTTTCGGCCGTCGCACTTGTGGGGGTCTAAATAATCAAATAGATCCACATATATGAAATATGCTGATGACACCCAGATCCTGCTTCCCCTCTCAGGCAACCACAAAGAAGACTCACTCACCTTGAACACAAACTACTCCATTATCCAAACACGGATGACAGCCAATGGCTTATGTCTCAACGGCAATCAAACTGAGATCCTATTGTTGGGTTCCCCATAAACATTAAAAACCCTCAACCCACTCTATGCCAACTTCAACATTGACAATATCAACATCAGCGTTTCAACCTGAGTAAAGACTTTAGGGATCTACCTGGACTCCTCACTGTCCATGACACGCCAGGTGAACGCCATCACAACTTCAGCAGCATAATCCACCAAGCTCATCAATGCTGCAAGACCCTTCCTAGCCCTTGCCAACTGCCTCACCATTGTCAGAGCCATCATCTGAGCTAGGCTTGACTACTGCAATGCCCTATTTGCTGGCAAATTCACATCCAGCCTGCACAAACTACAAGAAACCCAAAACAGTGCCATCAGGGCAGAGCAACTCTCAACATCCCCAAAAAGGGAGCATATCTCATAAGCAAGAAGGAATGCTCATTGGCTTTCAATCAAAGAAAGGATCATCTTTAAAACAATTGCCATCACTCACAAATGTTTCTCCAAGACAGCACCACCCGCCAGCCCTGTAAGGAGAGCCTATGCACACAGACTTGTCATACCAAGAACCAAGAGAGTCAAATGCAAAGGCTCTAGCTTCCCCTCAGTTGCCGCTTTCCAATGGAACGCCCTCCCCTCACATTTGAGAATGGAACAATCATACTGGATCTTCAGAAAGGCCTTGAAAACATGGCTTTTCTGCAAAAATACTTTTGTAGCCTCTCTCTCTGTGGGTTTGTCCACTGGCACTCATGAAAAAGTACCTGGATGTAACAGCGCCTAGATGCCTTGGGTTGTGTGCATGTAATAAATGGAAACAATAAATAAATAAAATACATATATTTATACAATTGTGAACATATTTAGCATGATATCTGCAATTCCACAATCCTTGAATGTCAGATGCTGGGAGCAATGCTTATCTGAAAATGAAACCAACATTTAACACAGGCAGACCTGTATCCAGCCATCTGGTGGGTGGCATTTTTTGAGTATTTAAATGCAAACAAGTATTACGAAAGGAGAGTTTTTGGAAAACAGAGAAGCAAAAGAGCTTGTCTGACAGCAGTGAAAACAGACTGATTCCAAATGGATATTGCTGATGGGGCAATACCTTTAAAGGTTTTGAGACAGATTAGATTGAAGGCAGACGCCTTTCTCAGTGCAGGACAATTTTTGACTAAGAGGGATTTTGGAGCAAGTGCATAGAATGGAGAGCTTACCTGACAAAGCTATTTGAGGCCAGTCAGTGCCTCTACCTGTCTTGGATTACTCAGACATTTTTCATAACAATTAATGAAATCCCTGACCACATTTAAAAAACATGTGGAAATTGTTTAAAATTAATATAAATGAAAGGGGAATGAAGTGTAAGGTGTATATGTGTTGGGGTTTATCATTAAAATCGGACTGCAAGGTAACATCATAGTATTGGAAATTTCTCCTGCAATTTGGGATCTCTGGAATGTTTCGACTTCTCAAATTTAGTGTGAAATAAAACATGCTATGATTTGTATTTGCATTAATTGAAATGGTTTCCTTAATGAACACAATGAACTGGGGTGTTGTGAGGTGGAACCTTATTCCTTGAAATCATTGACCGAGCTAAACCCCACTGTTCCAGCATTCCAAAAGCAACTGAAATCCTGAGAAAGCCAAGCCTTTACAATTATTTGCAGCAAATACAATAGCATAGAAGATATAATGAAGTAGTGTATATGCCCAAGTTAGGAACCAATAGTATTTCATAGATATTGTGGATTTGGGATTCAAATTAGCATGATTTTCTGCTCTAGATAGTTTGATTAAATATCCTGTGAAACCATCAATGTCAAATTTTGTGTCTTTAGAGTGGAGAAAATATGAGCTATGGTTTAGATTGAGGTGTGGGAGTAGTCCCATTCTAATTCAAGTAGGTGTATTGATCACCTGTCACATTGGGTTGATGCCATTTTATTTGATAAAATAAATTGTTATTGCACACTAGTTTCTTGCTTTCTAGTTACACAGTATGTGAGTAGGATATAACTTAACAGACTCTGAAAACTGGATTCATATATTAGTAATATTCTTGCTCAAGGGTGGTTTTTTAGGCTTCCTTGCATATCATGCCACCCAACTGTTACATACAAATAATGCAACCGTGCAGATGTGATGTGGGCATGATAATTGGAGATCTAAAAGACTACCTCAGTGGTGTAGTGTTCTTAAAAAAACATGCCATAAAATACAGCCTCAGGCAATTAAGAGAAACAACTGCACTCCCTCACTGTACCACACTAACTGGCTTTGCGTGATACTTTGTGAGGTAGTACATGGCAATGGCTACAGTGCTTCAACTCCATAGGTGCCATATTAATTGCCACAGCTGTGGGAGCACAGCAATGTGTTTTATAACCCCACTGGCACCAAACTTGAGGATGAAAGGTGTCAAATATGAGCTTGCTGCACCCAGATGCCACTTTCTGGTGGGGTGCAACCTGCATGGCAGTGGACTCCACATGGTTTTCCATTTATGCTGGTTTTATTTTATTTATTTTATTTTATTTTATTTGTTTTGGTTCAAATATTGAACCTCTCGAACAGTTAACATACAAAAAAATGAGTTTCCATACTTATTTACATTATTTACATTTCTATACTCATTTCATCTTTCATTTGTACACAACAATTTTGCAACTTCAATTAAAACAAGACATAAAAGAGAAAGAGACCAAGCTTCAACACTGGGAGTAAATTTAGAAAGGAAAAAAGGAAAAGAAGAAAGCAAGGGAAGGGGAAATAAGACAGTGAAATGCATTTCTGTCTCTACTATACATGTGCAGGCGGTTCTCTTTTGCTCAATATAAACTGAATTGCAATATTACATTTCATGGTGAGATATTTGATATGAATGCCAACAACATCTTGAAATTACATTTCTGATTTAAATACCTCATTGAAAAAACGTATAATGGCAATACAAACGGATAAGTGAGGATTTGTGAAAAGCCATTGCCAAGCCTGTTTTTCATTCATTGGTAATAAAGAAGCAGTGAGTTTGCCAAAGTTATTTGTACGCTTATCTGTAAGACTTGTACACATTATTAGGCAATGGGACAACGTCTCATTATGGGATTTGTCATTACACCAGTGACAAAAGTTCTGATTTTCTGAAATTTGTCGCCTTCTCGCTAAAATGTCTTGCGTCCGCCATAAATTCAATCTAAAGCATAAATACTGACTTTGAATGTATGGCGATGGACATTTTTGTAAATAGTCCGCTAAGGCACCCATATTTTTGTGTCCAAACATATTGATATCAAAGTCTTTCAAAGATTAACAATTTTCTAATGTCATAATCCAATCATTTTGAAAGAGTTTGGTTTTGGCTCAATTCGGGTTAAGTAATAGCATTTCTAAAGTGATGCCAGCATCCACCAGGATATTCAAGGCATGTTTGGTCCATGTGTCTGGTAAAATGCCTTTGGCAGAGATTAGATATCGAGCTAAAATTCCCAACACATTCATAGTTGAAACATTTAACAAGCATTTTCTTTTCAAGGTACACCTTTCCCATTGTATATGCGAGAACAACAATACCAAACCCAATTCAAATCGAATTATGGCCCTCAAAGTGCTATTTGGTAAATGTAAGAGTTCCTTCCAAAATGTGGACTAAATTACATCCCAATAGCTTCGATTTTTAGGTAAACTTGCTTCGGCACCATATGATAACACAGGGATTACTTTTTTGTTTGATAAACAAGTGTCTGTAAGAGTATTTTGCAAACTTATAAGTTAGAATTTTTGCCTGAGCTATTAGGGTTTGTAGTTTCCGTTGGATGGACTCATCTGGTTCATGATATTTCAAGGTTTTTGTTACCAGGACTCCCAGATACTTGTATAGCAACACTTTTTCAGGAGTTTCACATCCTAACCGCCAATGAAAGCGATTGATATTGGCATTTGTATTGTTGTTGCAGACCAAGATTTGCGTTTTAGCTATGTTTATCGTAAGATTATTCTTACCACTATAATGCTCTAGGGAGTTCAGCAAGTTCTGAAATCCCATGGGGGTTTGAGATAACAGAATTAGATCATCAGCATATAAGAGATAGCTGATGAGTTGATTGCCTAATTTTGGTGCATCACTCGTAATATGCTGAAATGCTTGTCTCATGTCAAGTATGAACATGTTAAATAAAGTTGATGCCAAAATGCATGTTTGTTTTAGACCTCTTTGAGTTTGAATGTAGTGTGATAAGGTGCCGTCCATGGCTAGTCTGACTTGCATAGAAGTTTTGGTATGTAATAGCATAATCAGAGCTAGCAGGGAGGGCGAACAATGATATTCTCTTAGTTTCCCATAGAGTACAACTCTATACACCGAATCAAAGGCAACCTTGAAATCCACAAACACAATGTATAGTGATTGTTTTTGGAACGTGTCTTTTGATTTAATAGCATTAACGATTGTGATGTTCGGAATTGTGCATATTCCTGCCACAAAACTGGCCTGAAAGGGGTACAACAACTGATTACTCTGCACCCAGCGTTTGAATTCCTTCAGGATGATTTGTGCAAAAAATATTCCGGCCGCATCCAATAATGCATTGGTCTATAGCTTTGCGGCATTTGCCGGTCACCACTTTTATATATCGGAACTGTAAGCGAGTGTCTCCAAGTTTCTGGAATGGATTGCGAATAGTTGACTAGAGTGAACATGTTGAACAAAATCCTGGCCCAGATGTTTGGATGTTGTTTAAACACATGATTTGAAAGGCCATCAGGGCCACATGCTGTAGACTTGCTTATCGATTTTATACATAATGATATATCTAGCAAGTCAAAGTCAAGTAGAAATTTTGACGGGAGTGATAGCGAGTCCAGGCTCACACAATTTGGAGGGGGAGCACATAGAGCAGAAAAATGTTTGACTCACTTGTCTTCCGTAACACCATTGGCCTGAATTATCCCTTGGTTACCTTGCTTCGTTTAATTCAGTATGGCCCAAGATGTTGCTGTACTCTTAAATTGCAGTGTGCTCAACATGTTTGCGCCATCTCTTTGGTAAAGGGAGGCGCATTTTGCTTATAGCCAATTTTTGTATTGTGTCTTTATGCAGGCCACAACAGCATACTTTAATTCAATTGGCAATTTTAGAGCCTCACGTTTGTCCGCTCTAAATTGTGATTTCCTATCCTTCAGATCTTTATCATAACTATGAATGGGACGTTTTTGACTAGGTGGCTTTCCTTGTTTGCCTTTTAGAATTTGTGGCATTTTATTATAAAAGGTGTTATCTGATTGAAATCCTAGGGATATTTGCGTAATATTTCTAAGTAAAAAGTTGTTATAAACCCACAGATTTGGCTCTGAGCATCAGAGTCTGTTTACACCTGCATTATTGGTCACGCCAGTTAGGTGAGCGGCCTTGATGACTCTTTCCTGAGTGTTGTTAGTCAACCATTTTGCTATTAATTGATCATGGTCACTCACATTTGTTTCCAATACACGAAAATCTTCTACAGTGTGGAAAAGGGCAGCGCTCACAAAGATGTAATCCAAAATGGCTGTACTGCTGCCATGGCGCCATGTGGAGTGAGCAGGCATATCAGCATCACAGGATTCATTGAGCATGATCAAGTTAAATGTTTTGACATAATGTTTCCAAGATTTTATTCTGCTAGAGGCTTTGGTATTAGATTCCCTTATACAGTTCACATTTAAATCACCAGCTATTATTGTGCGGTAAACTGAGGCATCTTGTGATATCAATATCATTAATTCGAAGAGATCTTCCATGAATCGTGTGTCTGGTATGCCTGCTGGGTTCCAGTACACATTTATTATTGCATAAACACAATTATACGCCGTGATTTCTACCATTTGCATAAATTGATTAGGCGTCGTCCATGACTCTGCATACGCTCCAACTTTCACTTTGCTTGCAATTAGTAAGCCTGAAGTGGGACGCCCCTGCAGTGCTTTTCTGGCAGGATTTAAGAATATGTTATAACCATTCCACATAGGGGGGGATCTAATAACCATGTCTCTTGAAGCAATATGATATCATATTCCTCAAGGTTTTTTGAATTGCCTATCAAATTTTTAAAACCTCTAGTATTACAACTCATGAGTGAGAGACTTACATTTTGGGGCCCTATACTGGTTTTATCTATTTATCTATTCTCACAATTGAGGGTACTGTCTAGTTGGCCGGTTGAGTTTCCTCTCCCATTGAGAGGACACTTTGACGGGTCATGGCACACCCCACTTTGAAGATTAAGCTTACAGGAACGTTCAGTGACGTTGGCTGATTCCTCTGATTTTCCTGTGATGTTGTGGTGGCAAAGTATTTGCTTTATTATGCAGATTTCCATGACCATCTATAACTCAGAAAGAACTTAGAAAGAGTTGTTATTGTCCAAGAGACATTCAGGATACATCCTATGACCGAACCATCCTTCCTTCTGGTATCCTCAAACTCACTTTGCTGTGACTGTTTTGAGAAGTGTGCCTTGCTCTCAGGTTTCTAATGCCCTGGTACTGTCAGAACAGTTTCTGTATCTGCCTGGGACAGGTGTCTCACTATCCTCTGCCCCACTGAGGTCCCAGGGAGGAATTCCAAGGGAAGTGCTAAATGTTTATATGGTTTCATACTTAGGCACAGCCTGGTTGTCTGACTATGTCCCCTGTATCTTTTGTTTTGGGTGGTGCACATGGCAGTTCCATTCGAGCAGTGGTGTGGCCGCCCTTAGCATGGTGAGCTGTAAAGGAATCCCTTTGATAGGCAAAATGCAGGGGAGGGGGTTAAACAGGTGATCGAGGGTCCTCTCCCTCAGTCTGTTTTGTATACCGTCTGCAAAATAATCCTAAATGTGGACAATAATGTAATAACATTTTTGCAGTTATTGCCTTTGCAATCTAAGTTGTTTCACTGCGTGCTGCTGTGCAGTGTGCCACACTGTGAAACTGGCCACACACCCTTGTTTCCTGCTAGCAATGGGCCCCTTCATCCAATGCACCCTGTTTATGCATGTGTTGTGGTTTTTACTGACAACACCTCACTGGAATCGAGATGCTAGAGCTGACATCTCCTGACGATTCTACATGGTTTCACCAACAAAAAAAATCCTTTGTGGCGCGTTACTTTGTGGCACGTTACTTTGTGGCGTTTTTCCTTGAATGCCCCCTTCGACCTCATACACCTATATCTAACCACCACTACCATGTTCTAACCACTTATGCTTATACTCCTCTATGCCTATATATTTTACCTACTATAAAGTGACCTACCAGAAAATAATAGTGTCGTTGAAGCAGCGTATACCCCTGAGTACTGAAGTAATTTCTTAGCTCCTTTTCGAGTAGCATTCAGTGGTTTCTTGGATAATCTTAACATGACACGGCCATGGCAGGAAAGGCATAGACTTGTAAAAAGTGTAAACATCACATGGATAAAATAGCACTTGGACCCAATTCTAGCACTGGGGCCAAACATGAATTGTCGAAAGAAGCATACTAAGAGAAAATGCATGACAGCTTCCTCTTTCTGGTCACACACCATCATTTCAACCCCTTAAGGGACCATTTCTGGTCCTACGTACACAGTTGCAGTTGCGTCTGTAAAGCATTAAAGCAAATGGCAGTTTATTTTGCCTTTATGCAAAACCAAGACACATTCACATACTGAGCTCGACAGTCCGTCTCTGTGTGCAGGGAACAGCAATATGGATGCAGTGTGAGGAGGGAGGTCGGGTGTGGGCTTCACATTTCCCCAGATTCGGAATCCGGATAGATCATTTGTGTGGGTTTCTGGATCCAAGGAATTGCAGCACTGTTCACAGCCCTCCCCTGAGTGCAGCAGCCATGATACTGTGATTCTTCCCTGACAGTGAAGGGCCTGAGAAGGGAGAATGAGTCGGAAAAGGTCTGGTCCGCAACTACTTAATGTATGCATACAATTAACTGCCAGGCTTCAGATTCTGAGAGGAGCTGACACAGGCAAAATTGATTTTCCCTGTATGCATGAAGAGGCTCTGAGAACTGTCCAAGGCAGGTTTAAGTATCAGAATGGGCCTATTCTTTAGGAAGAGAGACAGGAGGAAAGCATGTCACGCTTACATATAGGGTCTGTCAAATGGCATAATTATGGCAATTCCCTAAAGCTGAGCAACTGCGCTGGTGTGTTGTGGGTCCGCCACCATGATGCCTTGTGGGCCGACCTGGCCTCCATAATCCAGACGCCGATTTCAATTAAGAGAGCTGTACAGCTAGTTGTGTTCTGGAGCTCTAATTGAGACCTCAGAGCAGAAAAAACAAACAGCTTATAACAGGGTGCCTAGTTGCCCACCCTTCAGGGAGCAAGCCACACACTCCTTTTCTTGCCAAGAGGAAAGACAGAGGAAGCTGAAATACAAGGGGAGGCACACTCAGACTCTTCATGACATCCACTGCTCCCAATCCCTTCTCACATTATCCCTCCCACTGCGATTTAGGATAAGGATAAGCTGCAGCAAATGATAGAAAGCACACACATTGCTCACAAGAAAGGACATCACTGGGCCTACTGTAAATTATCCTCAAGAAAAATGGCCCAGAAGGTAAAGGGTGTGCCAAGGACTATAGAGAAGGGGTGCCGGAGTATACCAGATGCTCAGATTAAGAAGAATTTGGCATACTGAGGCAAGAGTTTTTTTTCAGCGAACCCATATCAAGATGTATTCATTAGAAGGTTTGAAAAAGATTGCCCCATAACCCTTTACATTGATTCATAACTTCCTTCAGAAGATAAGCCCCCACCCAGCAAAAAAGTAGAAGACTCAATAAAACACACTCATGTCTCTTCAATATTCCCATGCCACCATCTTCCTCTGCCACTTTCCCAACTCAACCAGTTGCACAGGATACTTCAGCAATTTGTCATGCAGGGTGGAGGAGTCAGATTGTTGAGAGTGGTTGCAAACCAGTACATCTTCTTTTGAATATAACCTTTGATACCTTAACGCCGTCTGCCCTAACATCTGGGTCCACAATAGGAACAAGAAGGCCATTGTTGCTCAGGCTCCTTAAGGCAGACACACCGTAAAAGACACCCTTACTATGACATTCATTCACCCCAGATTGGGCAGGCAGTCCTTCTCAGCCCTCTTTAAGACTACACATTTCCAAACAGCTCCAAGGAACACACCCTTCCAATTATTAAAACAATAAATAAAATAAAAACATTCTAGGGGTTGTGGGAATAGAACATTGTCCACTAGACTTCACATGCTGTGATGCCTTCCAAGCCAAAACAACCTTCCTGACATTTGCCTACCCATTCCAGTAAATGAAAGAGCCCAAAAAGGGGAGTAGGAAGAATTGAAGATATTTTGGCATATGGCCAGGTTCAATTTTGGGCCAGTGGTTGCTGGATATTTCCCACTAAGGATATGATATAGATATAGATTTACCAAAATCCCAATGTTGTCCCAATGTTGTCGGTAGTTAGACTGACTCTAATGCCAAATAATCCAAATATGGCAGGTGCATACCTTCAGGGAGTACAGGGCTTACTCTCCAAGTGTATTTGTAGCCCTCATTTTTAATTCCCACAAAACCGAAGCAGTTCCTGAGATTTTAAGTGAGTGATAAACACTAACAACTTCAGGTATTCACATGTGTTCAATGAACTGCACCAACAGTATTTACCAAAGTCCTGACATCATTGGTGGTAGAATTGCAAAACAGGGGATCATGATACACTCGGACATCAATGACTGGTCCAGTAATTGCACCATCACTCTCTCAAACTCTGAGGAACAGCAAACCAATACGCAAGGTCCGAACCGAGACTGGATTAAAAATCAGTCCTAGCTCATGTTGGCCAAAGTCCATGAGTTTTCTTATGCCAGCCCAGGTCTTCAAGTTTATCCAAGTGAGGCTTGACACAATCCCCCAAAAATCTTTTGTGATGCTTTTTTGTGATGCATTGGGGGGACAGGGCCTCCATGTCTTTGTCCTGTACTCCTTTGTCATGTGTGTTCTGTGTTATTTTCTACACAGGAGTCTAATTTTGACCCCTGGCAGTGCAGGTCTTCCTCTTTTTGGTTGTGGTGAACCAGGACCCTTGGGATACCGTTATGGTACCAATGGGTGGGGGTACAAGTTTGTGCCCCTAGTGTATGTTGTTGGGCACCTGTGCGTTGCCCACAGAGCAGTGTATGGGCTGGTGGTAGCTTCATGCTAAGAGGACAAGAGTTCTGAGTATCCTCTATTTTGGGATACACAGGCCCTGCCATAGGAATCAGTGGATTCCTGATAGAAGGCAAGATGGCCCCTGGGGCTTCTTGGTTTCTATTTCCTGTTACCTTGTTTTCCTAAAGTCCTGGGAAGCCCTGACTCTGTCACTTCCCCTGACTGACTGTTGGGTGGAAGAACCATATATGCTATTGTGGGGAAGTCCAGGCCAGACTGGCTGGAGCCTTCCCAGTGATTATATGTTGCGGGTACACCCTTGGGGTGGGACCTGTGTGAATATAGTGTGTGACAAATATGCATGTTATGGGTGTCTGGTTTCTGTGTGTGTGACACAATGAATGAGACAACCCTTGCTGAAACTGACATGAATGCAGTTTGTGCTGAAAGGCTGGGTGCTTGCCACAATCCACATTCCTAGTTATGAGTGTCTGGGTGCAAGTGAATGGCCTGAATGCAAGTGAACCCGATTGGCTGCCTGAATGAATGCCCTTCTGTTTGATTTGCTGACTGAGTTTTCAAGACAATTCCTTCTTGAACACATTTTTAAATGTCCTCTCCCTTCCTCCCAAGGATTAATGACAAACTGCGTTATTCTTTTTCTCAATGCTTCTCCTTACTGTTGATACCCTCTTAGGGCTAGATGCATCTTGAATACAGTGGAGATTGCTCCCAAATACCTCTGGACCCTTTTTATCTCTTTCCTGCTAGTTGGTTTCCCTACTTTGATGAGGCAATTCACTACCGAGGTATTCTTGATGTTTAGGACTCTTGCACCATTGTGATGAGGAAGTTCACTCTTGATGTATTCTTTACTTTGAAATTAGGCTTGGTATTTAGGGACACTATCCCTGTGAGTCCCTTGCCTTTTTCCTCCTTGACTATCAGCACCATTGTGCCGGCTTCTATTTTCAAGGGATACTGGATTGTTTTCCTTTTTTTATCATGGTGTTGAGGGATACCACTTCTGAATAACTCTTGACTCTTGGCTCTCTGGCTATCACTGTGATAAGGGAATCATTCCCAAGTAACAATTTATTCTTGGTTCTCTGGATGGAACTGGGATGAGGGAGATCACTTCCAAGTAACAAATTACTTGAATATTCCTGTGGACCCCACCTGGGTCTACTGCAACTCCTGTTACCTTGGCTGTGGTCGGAGTGCATCTCTGGTTCTTCCCAGAGTCCCGGGTTGGCTTCTCGCTCACATGTCTTTCTTCTTTGGTTCCTGTTTTGGTGTGGCTCTGCTGCACTATTCTGATTGCGACAGTTTCTGCACCACTTGGTCTACCTCTCAGAGGTTGCACAACCACCAATGTCCTTACAGGGGCTGTTGGAGTCGGGTCCGTCCTGACTCACAGAGATCCTCTCCACCTGCTGCTGAAGGTTATCTCTCTCGAAGAAGAATGATTATCTCTCGCTAAGTCCTCTTCTCCAAATTTGAATCTCCCATTTCAGTGTCTCAGGACACCAGCTTCCCTTGCTCTAGCTGCAGGCCAGCTTCCTTTCTCCAAGTCATCGAGTCCTTCTTTAATCTATACTTTACACAGCGGATTTCGCCCCTGTGTAACATTACAGTCTCTTTCCAGTTATTTCGAGGTACTGTTCATGCTTCCCTGACGCCACCTCATCACAGTCTTTTGGCTATTCATCCTAAGGTTAGTCTTCCTGATTCGCTGCATCTTCTTCATCACCGTTATATTAGATCTTGTAGGTGATACAGAAAAAATCTAACAACAGCATGCAGTCCTACTCACAGGATGGTTATTTGATGGTTTAACCCGGGTTATGGGTTGTGAGAGAAAGTGTTTAGGGAGGTTATTCACATTGTGGCCGTCATTATCCCCATGAGAGAAGTCTCTCCCTATTAGGTCCTCCTGCATATTACCACCAATAGAAGGACTTTTGGGTAGCGGTCTCACCTCCCTAGCCTCATAGTGAAGGGCTCCCCTCTGGGGGGAAGTGACGGGATCCTGTGAAAGGTCAGAACACCCACTCATTGTGCATCTCCAAATGTGCCTGTAGCCTTGTGTACCTATGATTATTGCTTGCCCACAACCCATACACTGGGAAAGCTCTCTGGCTGCCCATCTGATGGCGCTGCCATCTCCGAGCGCTCCACACAGACAACGGGAGCCACTCACAGGGCTCTGGAGCGCACCATTCCAGCTGAGATAATGTCAGACCTTTTATTATTCATAAATGGAGGGCAAATTGCATGTACAAGGAGAAAAGCATTTCAACCAGGCTGTAGAAAATAACCAATGCAATTTAGCAGGTGGGAACCATACTTTTAAAGGCCACCACAGAAAGCCATCAATTATGTACCAATAAATAAATAAGGCAAAAATAGAAAAAGGGGACAGTAAATATGAAAGGAAAATTGTCACAGTAAAGTGCATGATGTACATTAGGAGGGGAGCTCCCAAGGGTTACATATCGTTCGCTCCCGCCTGACATGTCTTTCATGTCTTACAGCTTATGTTTTGCATTATTAAATGAAAATATTAGGCTTCATTTGAATCAAAGGGATATTTCGTGTTCTGATGCTTTCCTCTCTGTACTTTGGATCATATGTTTACACGCAGATGAGCTTCTCACAGGGGCCAACCAGAAAAATGACAAGCCGCTAAGTAACTGTGGATTTTTCATAGCTCAAACCCTCTTGCAAGATTAAATCAAATTGAAGGATAAAACGATATGACAGGCAGCGCTGGAAATAGCACTATGGGAAGCTTAAATTAGACAAAACCCAGTGCCCTTGTTAAGAGCCATTTTGTAACACCCCGCCCTATTTTCTTGACCATGGTATTGTTGCAGGGATGACGACATGCCAGACACTTGACAGGAAAGGCGGGGTCGGTAGAAAGAGATAACTTCCTTGTAGGTGTGTGCTGCTATCAAGCACAAGGCTGAAATGGGAATTCACATTGCCTCAAGAAGTCAAGGGACACCTACAGGCAAGGTGAAGTCTGAATAGGAGGGAACCTCATTGGCAAAGGGTGCACAGGCTCAAAACTGGAAAAATAAATACTAAATGTATCATGCCGGATGGGGACACATCCATGGCTACGTGCTCCAAATTTGCTCCCTCGCAATCCGGCAGAACTGACACTGCCCATGATGCCATACAACTTCAAGCATTGCCACCATTTGACATAACAGACTCAAGCAACCCAGAGCCAAGATGGTGCAGGTGGACCAACGATGTCTATGTATATTTAGATGCAAGAAGACAGAAACATAAGAAGTATACACACTCCACAGAGCCCACAGTAAGAGAGTTCATCTTTGAGATGCCAGAGGCTGTCACAAACGTGTTTTTAGGGCTTATTGAATGTGTAAATGCATAGGTTGCTCCACACAGCAACATTGATTATGAAAGACATGTACTTCATACCACCACACAAGCAATGGGTGAGACGCTGGATACATTTGTTATGCGACTATGAAAGAGAATACAATGTTGTGACTTTAACATCTACGCCACCGAAGAAGGCCTGAAGGCCTTCATGCACAGATAATAGTTTAGTGCAAGTCTTCAGTGTTTCCAAAAGAAACTGCTGCATGAAACAAGATCATTGGAGGAAATACTGATGTTAGCCAACACGGCAGTGGCCATCGACAAGCAAGCTGACGCCATGGAGAAGATCAAGATATGGTAACCAATCTTGCCACTTGTGTGTCAAGTTACTGCAGCTACAAAACAAAGAAATGCACCCCAATGACAATGCTATACATGTGGATGTGAGTTTCCCCATGAAGGCTATAGGGCACATGTATGATGCATGTGGTGGAGAAAACCACTTCCATTCGATGTGCGGAGGCCTTAAATATGAACAGCGCACAAGTGACACAAGATGGTCTTGGAATATGATACCTTGAGTCATCATCAAGGCGTCAAGGTGGGTCAGATTTCTCGTCTCGTCGAGACAGGAAGAGAAGATATGGATACGCAATAGGAAACAAGATGGTGATTGAACACAACCATACTTTGTTACTTCAAGTGAACTTCAGGTGAAAAGCTTGAGAGTTTGTAACAGTCACAGGAGCCATGGTAAATGTCATGATTGAAGAAACATATGCAGGATTGAAATACACTGCAAAGCTGTGGACACCCAGCATTGACATATATCCATATGGCTCAAACACAGCGCAAGGGGATGTTTCGAACCACATGCTCCTACAAAGACAAAACAGCAAGATTGTCAATTTATGTCATAAATGGAGCTATACCAGAAGGATGCATCCTTAGTTTTAAATCAGAAATACATATGGGGTTAATCCACTTCATGTATCAAATAGCGGCAGCATAAAAATCTAGCGCAAAGGACAAAGCAATTAAACTATATCCCTCAATGTTCAAAGGTCTTGGCAAACTAAAAAACAGACAAGTCAATTTACACATAAATGAGGCTGTTAAACCTGTTGTACAACACACAACACTACAGAGGTATTCCACTACAGTCTAAGGTGGAGGATGAAATACATTCATGCTGGAACAGGTCATAATTGAGCATGCCAAGGGACCAAGACCCTGGGTGTCCCCAGTAGTGCCGTTTCCCAAGAAGGATAACAGTGAATGGATTTCTGTGGACATACACACCCTGAACCACGCCATTGAGAGAGAAAGACACCCCTAACTGAGGAAGATAGACATGATGCATCTACTGCATAGAGCCAAAATATTCTCGAAACTGGACCTGAACAAATAATATCACTAGCATGAGCTACATTTAGGCTCCCGATATATCACAACCTTCGCAACGTACCTAGGGTTATTCAGATATAAGCAACTCAGCTTCAGGGTGTCATCAGCGGCTGAGAAATTTCAAAACAAATCCACAAGGTCATACATCATATCCCACACTATCTAAATTACAGTGATGATATTTTTGTGTATGAGGCAACTCAGGAAGTTCACGACAACAACCTGGGATGAGTCTGTATGGTGCTGGAGGAAGCTCAATTAACATTGTATGCAGAAAAGTGGGAGTTCAGCAAATCCATACAGACATTTTATGGACATATATTTTCCAACAGTGGCTTCTAGCCCGATCCAGAAAAAGTACCAGCAGCTCTGATCTCAACGTCAATTCCAACATCAACATCCGCGGTACGTTAATTCTTAGGCATGGCCATTTACTGTACCAGATATTTCCAAGATATTGCATCCATTAGCACACTGCTATGGCCCCTCACTGTGACCAGACAGGAATTTCAGTGGTCACCGGACTGTGATGAGGCTTTCTGAGAAATCAAGGATTGCACATCATCTAATGGATTCATGGCCTATTGTGACTTGGACCTGGAAACCAAACTCACAGTGGACGCCAGTCTGGTGGGGTTGGGGGCAGTCCTGGCTCAGTTCAAACCTATATCCTCATCGTCACTTCACATATTGTCGTATGCCAGCCAGAGTCTGTGTGTGCTAACAGCCGGAGAAAGAAAGCTTGGCTGTGGTGTGGGAATGTCAGCACTACCATTTGTTTCTGTACGGAAAGTGATTCATGATCGTCACTGACCACCATGCCCTCATGACACTTTATGGCAAACCAAATGCCAAGATGCTCCTGAGAATTGTACATTGGGGATTATGTCTCCAGGAATATCAATTTGACATAGTGCATAGGCCAGGTAAAGATAATAAACCCAGCTGATTTTAAGTCCAGGCATCCCCTTCTGGCATTACATAGGTCCCGAATGTCAAAGGCTGATCAATCTATTGATTTTATTGTCCACAACACACTCCCATAGTCTCTCAACATATCTTCCATTGTGAATGAGTCAAACAATGATGGTCTACTGTTGAAAATAAAACAAAAAGTGCTGTCCGGTAGGTGGGTATTTTCCTGAGGATTCTTAACTTGAAGAAAAACGGAAAATGTTACAGACATTTGCACTCATGAAAGATGGCTCTCTATATCACTGTTTTCATAGAAACAGCATAGTGATTCCATCATCAGTACAAGTGCAGGTCATAGAGCTTACACATGAAGGACATAGGGGTAAAGTATTGACTGAGAGTATGCTGCAGAAAAAGGTGTGGGTTTAAAAGACGGACACCAAAACAGAAAGGGCTCTTGATAACTGTGTCATTTGCAAGTCAGTCATACCCAGAACATTCCCAGAACCATTGAGAATGACATCTTTACTAAAGAGTCGAATTTCCAGACTACTAAGGAGTTGATTCATTGATCATACCCCAAACAAAGTCACAAATGGATATGCCTGCTTTCAGTCCCAGTCCACTGACAGTGACAGAGGTAAAAGGATCCATGCATGATCTCGGGCAGAAGGCCAGACCCATAGTATTTCCAGAAACTCTTCATTTTTAAAGGATAGTTCCGGGACTTTTTTTTTAATGTCCCTATGGTTCGGCCATGTGTTTTTAAGCATACATCGGTAGATCGTAGAAAACTTTCCTATGGACCTTACCCGACTTTTCGTCCATTAACGCACTCGAAATCAGCCGCCATTTTCTGATAATCCTATCATTTCCCCCCATCACCCTGGCTCACCTGCTTTTGCGGCACTAAATCAAATCCCCCGCCCCTGAAACAGACTTTATGAAAACATTCATATTCCCCGCCTCTATCCTTGACGTGACTGTGCTGCGTAGGCAAACGCGCCCAGGCGTCTTCTACGCGACTCCACACAGAACCCGGAAACAAACACAGATCAGCTCACAACACAGCGCGCCTCAATTCGGAATATGAAACTGTACTTTTAAATCAAACCGCAAGATTGTAAATTTGGTAAAGTACATTTATTTGACATCAAATGTTTAGAGAATATTCAGCGATTTGCATTTTTATTTGCTCACGTTCTAAAAAGTTCGTTTTGAGGCACGCAATGTTCCTTTGCTGTACACAGGGTCTTAGATCATCTCACAATACAGCGCCACAATTCGGAAAATGAAACTGTGGTTTAAAAGCAAACGGCAAGATTGTACATTTGGCAAAGTACATTTATCGGACATCAAATGTTTAGAGAATATTCAGCGATTTGCATTTTTCTTTGCTGTCGATCCAAAATAGTTCGTCTTGAGGCAAGCGATGTTCGTGTGCAGTACACAGGGTGTTGGTTTACGATAAAATAAGCTCTTTGGTCGCACTGATAATCGCATGGCTGTTCCAACAACGAGGCACTAGGCCACCACAACGGTCTGTATGTTGCATCTAGCCGTTAGTACCGCGTAAGGGCATACTTGTACTTGGCGATCGTCCCATAAAATGGTCAGGGTGGAAACGTTGTTCACGCGGAGAAGCAACTGGCGGTTGTAAAAGCCATCCGCCGGTGTCTGGTACTCGTGACACATACAATAATGAAGGATGTACCTGTTTTAAAAACATAAAAAATGAAATTAGTCTCACCATCAGATCTTTATTAAAATTATTCATTTTATATATTAGGTCGGGAAATTATTTCATAGCTAGGACAGTGCAACTGGGTATTATACGTCAGGGGGGGCCGTAGGATACTGAGACAGTCCCCCAGTGCAGGGGTTGACAGGGAGGCAGTGCAGGTGGAGAGTGGAAGGGCCCAGGACCGAGGTCGCAGACAGTGGACCAGTTGTAGCAGGGGAGAGGGAGAGAGAAAGCAGAAGCAAAGAGGAAGGTTTTGAGGTGCTTCCGTAAAAGGAGATGGTTCTCCTCAAGATAGTGCGCGGTACAAAACAATATGCCACACAGAACGAACAAGTACAACTTAACCCGTCTTTAAAGCTACTGTATAGTAATTAAATTGCGGTATAAACTCATCTAAAGAGTTACTTACATTATATTTGCATTTTCCATTGTGTCTGTGCGTAGGGCAGCCCCGAAATACCACTCCTTCTATGCCGACGTTATTTCTTCTAATGAACGAACATTAAATGGCTTTCGTTTATGAAATTATATTCATTATCGTTTACGTTATTGCACCACACCACCAAAAAGAAGTCTTTCGGGATGGTCCCGGCCTGTCAAGGTCAAATAACAATAGAACCTTATACTGAGTCGTGGGCCATTCCGGCACCCGAGCAAAAAATCAAAGCAGCTGACCTTCACTTTGAACGAGCACACATTCCTAGTTAGCTACATTCAGTGTAAGGCCATCTCACAGGACTTGGAATTTACACTCCATCTTTGCATTTTGTCTGCGTGCATTTGCAGCCCCAGAGAACCATAAATACGGAGACATTCTATATTTTTTGAAAAATGATTTATATTACTGTTTGGTTTAATTTAATGCGCAAATGAACAAGGTTGGATAGACACATTGCATGTACACTGAGCAATCACTTTTATTTACAAAATTCATAGCTACACATATTCAATGGGCCTGCGACATGAGGAGACTCCAGAGCAAAGTCACAGGTGACACCCGGGTGGTTCGCACAACTGGACGGTGAAGGGAGGGGCAAGGGTGGAGAGACACATTGCATGTACACTGAGCAATCACTTTTATTTACACATTACATAGATACACATATTCAATGGGCCTGCAACATGAGGAGACTCGAGAGAACAGACAATCAAATTACAATCATTTAAACCGTGATGTGTATTTCTCAATGAGCTCTGCTTTAGGTGGACATGGAACAGAGGCAATGTTGGGTGGCAATGCAGTTGTCCCCTGCACAGGTTCGTTCACAACTCCATGTATGTGCCTATCTAGGACATCAACAATAAGTCTCTCAATAAACTCATATTGCATATCCTCAAACACTGGTTTGATCACCCATTGTTTACTTCTTTTAGTGAAGGCCTTATTGTAGCGAAGCGTCCCTAAAGTTCCGGTCGTCCTACTTTGTTGACGGCCAACATTATGGTTATGTGTCAAGACCGCTAGAAGAGTCCGATTTATCATGCCCTCCATGCCAAAATGCAATCGTTTTGGCCTGTACTTTAGGCACATATTGTGGAACACCTCCAAATCTCCTGTGTGGCAGAATTCCGTGAGTCCCCTCAAATCTCTTGTTATAGTTTTATCAAATACAATCTTTTCAATGGCTTTGTGAGTGGGTGATGAAGGAATCAACCACTTCTTCTTCCGTGCCTCCTCTGTGGACAAATGGCCATGTTCACAATTGTGGAAATGTTGGTTTGTGGTCCAGCGGTGAACGTTGCTACAGTGTAGCATTACTGACCGCCATTTTTCCAGTAGAATTTCCAACGACCCTCCACATGTTTTTGAGCTCCACCAAAGATGGTTGCTGATTGACTTGGACCACTGTGAAATACCTTGCATATCTTTTTTTTTACCTGCAGCCAACATTTTTTTATTGATTGTTTTTGCAAGATGCCATACGTCAAATTGGTGATTTATATTTTTGTACTCTTCTCTCATTGTCTTGGCAATTGAAACGTGTCTGTCCGTGGCTATCAGGTCGATCACCATTCCCCGCGATTGTAGTTCTTGCAATGATGCTACAAAGCCAACTTTCTCCATGGCCACTGGGGATGTACTTTGTGACACCTGCACGACCACCGAACTCACAATTTTCTTACTTTCCATGTCCTGAAAGTGGTAGGTGCAGTACTTGGCTGAAAATCCTGAGCTGTCGCACTGTCCATCACCGGCTAGCCTGAACCGTTTGCCCGCAAATGTACTATCAATAGACATTTTTTCCATTCTCTAAGCTTCGCTAATGGCTGGAAATAGATAATCGGTTTGGTATTTGTAGAACTGAGTTTTCGCAATGAAATGGATTCCCACAAACTGAAAGAAAGACTCTAACTTTTTAAAACTTGAACCACTAAAAAGTGCAGCCGCTGCACAAAGTAGATTGCCTGATGGCAGTTGCCCCAGCATGGGTTGTGCAGACCATGAAAAAGGATGATATTTTGTACAGGTGGCATGTATTTTAAGGTTAGTGCCTCGAATTGCACGAGTCACATTAATCAATGGCTCCCCACATACTTCTCCACCAACCGAATGCCCACATTTCATCCGAATAATAATATCAATCAAACAACTATCGAATACAATGAATTTGGCCTCTTTCCTTATACTGTCACTCTGCATCCCAGCTGGTTCGGCCTGTAACGTTGAGGACATGTCACTCACATGAAAGGTAGAATCTCTGATATCGTCTTCCGCTATGTTCAGTGATATTGATGGTGTTTCATTGTCGTCCACTTCATTCTCTTCCATAGCAACATCTGTTCCTTCTCCGGCGATGGGTGAATAAAACAATTTCTTCAACTTTCTCGCGGTCTTAGTTTTTGCGGGTGTGGATTCTGTGAATTGATCTCCGACTGCATCCGAACTACCAGGAGGACATTCACTATCAATGGCTGGTGCTGGTATAGCTCCGTTGTCAATCACTTCATATTCTTCCCATTGGCACGATGCATCTCCAGTCTCAAGTCCCTGCCAAAAGGTTTGACAAGCAACATCTCTCGTTCGCTTCACTGTCTGTGTAGATCTAGTTCGTACACCCACTCGCAACTAGAGGACAAATTGGAAAAGGGATGTTCAGTTTAAACACAACTTACAGTATTGAACTATTAACAGTGAAAAACAACATAATATAGTGACCAGGACACTAACCTTCTTTTGCTTTCTTTTCTTTGAAACTTTCTTGCCTCGAACTTCAACATCAGGACGCTGTTGCTCCGACTCGTGTGTGCATGTCTCCACTTCCTCTTGCGCTGCAACGACTATATTTTCATGATAAGCACATCCATCACGCACTGACGCTCCATCGACTCCCTGAAACATAGAACTTTCATTAGTATGTATAATAATATTGAAAACACAAAATGTACTTGGGGACCAATACCCACGTACATCTCAATAGCAAAACACGAATGAACGCTTTGTGTAGAACATTCAAACGACAATTATTCACGCATTGTTGATCTACTTAGATGGAACTGTCAAGATCCATACCTCGGGCTCCTCATAGACTTCCATTGATGAAATTATTGAAGATGATGCTTCAGTAACTCCCTGAAACACAGTAATTGCATTAGTATGGTTTTCTATTTTGTTAAAAAGAACATAAACTTTGTGCAGGCGTCAACGGCTCATCTAAATAGACCTGCACAAATGATCAGTTGTCTAAAATAAATAATGGATATCTAAATATGATTCGATTTGCTCGATCGTTGGAAGTGTCACCACCCAGAGATCTGCATCAACTACTAGGGGTGATGTTCTTGTAGAAGAAGCTCCGTCATCTCCCTGAAACATAGTACTTGCGTTAATAAAGAAGGAAGTATAGCGGATGTAATCACGTCATATGATTTCGCTTGATCGAACTGTCAGTATCTATACCTCGAAATGCATAAGAACATCAAGGGACGATGTAACTGCGGTGCACACTTCTGCAAGCTGTTGCGCCGACCCGTAACTGCATGCTCCCCCTTCTTCTTGGACTAATGCTCCATCGACTCCCTGAAACATAGGACTTTCATTAGTAATGAACACAATATTGAAAAAAGAAGACACATAGGAGGGCGACGACAGAAGGACATATCAATGGCTAAAAACGAAAGAAACATTATGTGTAACAATCACACTACAAGAAAGCAAGATCTGATGATCTCCATCGATGGAACTGTCCGGAAACGTACCTCGAGCATCTGAGTGACATCAACGGTTGTCGTCAATGCGTTGGACTCCTCAGCATCTCCCTGAAAGACAGTACTTGCATTATTTTGGATAACAATAATTATAACTGAAAACAAAGACTAGAGGACGAGTACAAGGGTGTACCATTAGGTAAAATAATCACACGATAAATTAAAACTATTGATTTACATGCCTAAAACAAGTCAGTGGCAGAATAGCTAAGTAAGATTACCCGATAGGCGCTTGAAGTGGCTGATGACTGCAATAACGACACGGATGGAGAATCTTCCGCCTTCATATTGAGTGGATACATAAATGGGGAAATTATTGTTAGCTAATGCTACACACTACCGCAAGGCCGAGAGATAAATAGGTAAACTTGACTCACCAGTGGAGGGATGTGGACGAATAGAGTGGGAATAGTGGTTGAGAGCAATTTTCGCTTCGCTCGCGGTGTGTTCTTCTTTATTAGCAATGATATGGAGTACATGTCAGAGGTAAAGTGCCTGCTGCAGATGCGGTATCGATCACCCCTCTTGTCCGCAAAGACTTCTAGGACTCTACTTTCAAGCTCAGACGGTGGATATCCGCAATATCGGACCCATTCTCTTATCTGATCTATTGTCTTAGGGAAAACATGCATTATAGTACCTTCAGATTTACTATGAGTCTTCGAAGGGCAACCGCCAATGGAACAGGCAGGCATTGTGGAAAGTTCTGAAAAGTAAAGATCAACAATTCTCTATGAATACCAATGTGTTAAAAAATAAAATGACACATAAAAGGTTCAATGCAAGGTTCGTTTTGGTTCTTGGAACTATACACGTTATTCACATGCGGATAAGTATTTGAATAACTTTAAAAAAATAGAAAAATAATTTCACTAAACTCAGAACATGTGACTAGTTCCTTGCATGTACTGTCTTGAACGAAAAGAAATTGGACGCAATATGATTATGGTACATGGCCTTACCTTGACGAACAAACAGTTAGATGCAGGGATCAGAGTAGTTTCTTGTCGTAGAACAGGGAGCAGTTCACAGGTTGCAAACTGACGAGTTTCCTCGAAGTGGTCACGGAAGTTCACAGAGACGAAGAGCAGATAACCAGCACCTTCACGGGTTGACTAGCAAAGCGCAAAGAAGTTCTCATTAGAAATATGAAGTGGGTTATAAAGAATTCGAAACAGGGGTGTGTTTGTGAATGAATGACGTGTATATGTCGTGGCATTATGCGGTTTGCAGGGAGGCGTCCAGCGTGAGGGGGGATGCTTGGCAGGAGACACGGGGTCTGGAGGTAGACATGGGAACAACAACCCATGCTCTATAGACCACTTTGAAGTGTACATGGTCTTTGGCACCTCTTGGCCTTTATCGCTCCCTGACAGCTCCACTTGCCAGCGCAAGTACCCCGGTGCGAACTGCCTTTGATAGGGCGGGGGGTGGATTGGGGCGGTGGTCGTGCAGACAAGACACAGGAAGACTCCTGAATGGAGACACACTTATGTGGATTGCAGGGGGGCGTCCAGCGTGAGGGGGATGCTTGGCAGGAGACACGGGGTCTGGAGGTAGACATGGGAACAACAACCCATGCTCTATAGACCACTTTGAAGTGTACATGGTCTTTGGCACCTCTTGGCCTTTATCGCTCCCTGACAGCTCCACTTGCCAGCGCAAGTACCCCGGTGCGAACTGCCTTTGATAGGGCGGGGGGTGGATTGGGGCGGTGGTCGTGCAGACAAGACTCGTTTGCCGCAGGGCCTCACCAAAGAGAGGCCATCTAACTGCATGTAAGAGGCAGGCTGCAGGATCTAGTACATGGAAGGCAGGGGGGTGAGTTTATAAATACCTCACCCTCCCAGGAGAATATATGGGTGCAGTTCACCCTGGAGACCCTGGATGCCTAGGCAGTTAGTCAGCAGCAGGCTGGCCTGTGGTGGCAAGGCGGCACGGGCCAGAGGGGGTCATCTCTGTACCCGGTGCCCAAAAGGATGATTTATTATGATCAACCATATTGATTATTTACCTATAACCATGTTTTGTATCAATAAAATCCAACAGCCTTTTATTGCCAACGCTTGAACAAAGTGGTGTGGTAAGTATTTTCGGGGGAGGAGGCAAGGCCGGGAGGCTTGATGCCAACCCGCAAAATAACATATGTATGTCTGCTGCATATGGGTTCAACGGTTATGTGGATTGAAGGTGGGCGGCCAGCGTGAGGGAGGATGCTGGCCGGAGACATGTGGTGTGACAAGACAAGGCACAGGAAGACTATTCAATGGAGACACACTAGATTCATTTAAAAAATCAAAACAACCATTGTTAAAATATATGTTGGGTTTTATTTTAGATCTTAATTTCAATTGAACATAAATAATAAACATTACACATTGTAAAGTTCCGTTTGCAGCACATCCAGGGAAAATCCACGGTATTGTCCACTGTCGCTGGGGAAATGTTGTCTAATGGCAAGTACCGCACAGGCAGGTATTACTCTCCGAACGCGGTGTCCGAGCCTCCCGTGAAGCCACCAAGTGAAGCAACGATAGGCCACCAGCCTGTACCACCTGTGAAAAAGAAAGATGCAAACTGTATTAAAATGACAAAACTTTCTTATCACTGTCGATTCAGATAAAAAATGTCATTCTGCTTTGAAAAAAGTTCTATCTAGAAAATGCACAATATGGAACCAATTTACATGCATTCGAATGATATGTAGATGTAATTTTATATGTGGGAGACGACCATGAAATAGTAGTGGCATCACTGACATCAAAACCAGAGTATACTTACTTGTTACTCGGATTACGCGGATGAACAGTGCCGCGAAGTTCGTGCATAAGCACCATCATCATCCTCAACACGGTCCATGAGAGGCAGGCTTCCCTGAACTCTGGCAGCTCGGTGATGCATTGCGGGCTTGGCTCGCCTTCCGAAATGTAGGCCAAGCACCCGGAATTTTCACGGCAGCAGCAGTTCTCCTCCTCAGTTGGCATTAGCTCGCACCGATTGCACGTGCACCAGGTGGAGACGCCGTCCATGCGACATGGTCCAGGCTCTTCATCCGTTGACTGGTCCTCCCAACTGCCGTCCGAATCCCCATCGTTTTCGCGTGCTTGCCTTTCCAGTAGTTCCTCCTCGGTGTCCTCGGGCTCGTACATATACGGCATTATTGTAGCCATTGTGTGGTAAAGAAAGTAAAATAATTTACAGAGATGGTACAGGTTTTCACAAGGCCTAGAAGCGGCGAAGGTAGCTGACCAGAGCACAGAAACGAGTCACAGAATACTCAAAGTAACACAGAGAGAGGAATGGAATCGAAAATATGCTGCTGTGTGTTGTGAAACGGTGTGTTTATACTTATTGAGGAAAGAGGCGTCCTGCCATTTCCATGGCGACACTTCATTAGCTGAGGCGCAGCGATTGTTGACACGAAACGTGCTTTCGCGTTGCGAAATGGGCGGTACGCGTCGGCTGATGTCAGGCTCAGGGGCGGGGGATTTGATTTAGTGCCGCAAAAGCAGGTGAGCCAGGGCGATGGGGGGAAATGATAGGATTATCAGAAAATGGCGGCTGATTTCGAGTGCGTTAATGGACGAAAAGTCGGGTAAGGTCCATAGGAAAGTTTTCTACGATCTACCGATTTATGCTTAAAAACACATGGCCGAACCGTAGGGACAATGAAAAAAAAGTCCCGGAACTATCCTTTAAGTAAAAGTAATGCCTGACATGCTGATGACAGATGAAGACTCAGACTATTCAGAAATTTAGGGCAATAGCTCTGACTACGCTGATTGTGATGTTGAAATGTTGGACAGTAGTTGTAATAACGGGAATGAACCTGTCATCCAAAAAATCCCATCTCAAAGAATGATCAAAAAGCCGTCCAGATGTATGGAAGAGATGGGATAACATGTGTATGTATTAATTTATGTAAGGGTGAGATGTAACATACTTTCCTATTTTCGTGCCCATGGCATTGTTGCAGTGATGACAACATGTCAGACATTTTTGTAACTTCAGAGGTAACACTAATAAATGGCTCAAAGAAAATGACCACTGACCTATCTCCTTGACTGTCCCTTGCATGCATGCACCTTAGTTTTACCTCTAGTTCTGACTGTTTAAAGTATCTGTAAACGTGAAATATGTTATACCTTAACTCTGTAAAATATGTAATTCTTTAGAAACACGTTAATCTTCTTCTGTATCGATATATTGTATATAGTTGCTTTGATCACTTACTTCTCTAAACTGTGTAACTTTAAGTTGAAAGTATTCTTGCATCTTCTTGCATTCTGCACCCTGATAACCTTGGGTCTGGTCTGCATTACAAATTAATAAACAAATAAACAAACATGTGAAAGGAAAGGTGCAGGTGGTAGAAGGAGATATGTAATAAAGACGGACGTGTTAACTCACTCTCGCGTGGCGTCTTTAATATTTGTGTAGCTGCGTCCCTTCTGACACAATATATTTGACAAGTGAATTGCTAGAAATAAACACCAAATACTTCTATTGATGAAGGCATATTCAAGGTCCAAACCATGTTAGAAACAGAAAAAAAAAACACCCAGCTAAGTAGTTCCAACAAGAGTCAAGCAGAACTATTGTTTGGCTTTTTGAAGATACAGAGAACAGTTCCACTTATTTGTTCCAGCATAGATATGTTCCAGACTGGGTTTATACGCTTCAACACTACACAACTGAGTGCAGAGATTGACTAATCTTAGAGACAGACTATATACACATACTCTGCTGATGTCATAAAGGTCCCTTGATGATTAACTCTAACAAGAGTTTAAAATGTTCAGATGTAGATCAGTGTAATGGATAGACAATAGACCTGCTGCTTCCCTATAGCAAGTGCCAAAGAAGTCCAGAGAAACAGCACTCTAAAAGATATGACGATCGCTGCCAAGTGATCAACATATGCAGAAGTAGATCAATTTAGAAGAGAAAAAAATATTAGCAAAAGTAAAACCAGTCCAGAGTTCGGCTACTCTAAGGCCCTCGTTATGAGTCTGGTAGTAATAGTAAACACATGCTATATTTCAAATACCACCTGTTTTAATCAGACTGCAAATTATAAACTGTGCCGTATTTACTGCATATGTTATTCCACATCATTACGAGGTCAGACACCTCCAAAGGTTACCACTGCACTAAAGGTTAAAATAGGAATGTTACTCCCAAACCTAGTATCAAAAGGTTTGTTCGTCTTCATGTCAAGGAATGTGCTAGCCCATATCTTCGAGCTCAGAGACAAAAATGTGCAGGGGGATCACCAAAGAATGTGAAAAGGTGGGTATCAAAGATGCCCGCTTTATCACCACATTTGCAATGCAATGCCCAGAAGGATATATGCTGACACCTCCATACATCTTTATGCATGGTGCACTGGAAGTATGATACTCTATGGTTCCCAATGCATTTCCATCCTCAAAAGAGGAACCAAAATGGATTTTAAAAAAAGGTGAACTCATAACATAAATGCCTATGAACATTTCAAAGGACATCCTTGCCATCATCGCAGCCCACTGCATCCTGACGGAAAGAGTCCAGAGTCGTTGAGTGCAGAGGAAGGTCCGCCTGTGGATTTCCCACCACCAGAAGCTAACAAAGATGTCCCGAGGGTCCAAACTTGGTGAGGATTCAAGGTCCACTCCAGTGGTTGAGTCCACTTTGCCAGAAACCATCCAGGCGTTCTGTGCTGCAGCTGCAGCATCAAAGCACCGGAAGTCGGACAACAATATCAATCCAAAGCCCAACACCAAAAGTGAACTATGCATTAGTCGCCACCAGATGTCATCAGGGGCTTCCAGGGGTTTTATTCTCATTTGCAAAGCCTTTGAGGATCCCACAGCAAGTTTCATCTTTCAAGGACTTCAACGGTCGGAGAAATCATCGACCAACGGAGAGCACAGCAAAGAGCAAAACTGCTGCACTTCAGAAAGACTTTGGTTCCATTTTTCTTCTTGGACTCAGCATCCCAGTGGCTCCTTCTTCCAAGGGGTGTCAATCCTTGGACGGAATCATTGAATGAAACCGAGAAACTCTGCCAATTCACTTGCCAAGGCACCAAAGGTGCTGTGACGAGGAAGAGCATCTTCTAACATCAGTAGTCAGCGGTCCCAGATTCCTCTTAAATTCTGTTCTCCTATGGCCTCTCAGGTACTTTTCTTCCATATTCTATGCTTTTACACCTCACTTAATAATGCACATGCCTATTGAAAACTGTCTGAAATTAGTACATCTATTAATTAATTTAGGTATTGTGTGGTACCACATAGAGTGTATATTTGCAAAAGTATAAAGCATTATTATTTAAATGTATATATATATATATATATATATATATATATATATATATATATATATATATATATGTATATATATATATATATATATATATATATATATATATATATATATATATATATATATATATATATATAACCTTATTTTATATAAGGAAGCTGTATTATCACCTAATATAGTATGTGGACATTCCTTTGAGGGGGTTGGGGGCTCACTGTACCTAAGAACCAGCCTGCATCATCTCCCGAAAGCTTAATCTTGATTGCTCATCTATTGCTACTGATTGAGAGCCTTGGCTGGGGTGTTCTGTGCCTTTACCATACCATACAGAGGGCAGAAGTACAGATACCCCCTTCAGTCTTTACAATTACCTTCAATGAGAATGAAACAGGTCTGCAGACCAATCTATGAGACTAAACATATTGCCCACTGATGACCTCTGGAAAAACTCAAGCAGATATGTTGCCTGGTCTATTGGACAAAACATATATCTGCTGATGACTGCTAACAAGCATCAAGCAAAATCAAAGAGAATCGGGCTAGAAGGTTTCAAATTAATCTTAAACCCCTGGCAATTGTGTTGGGCACCCTCCAGACAATTGTTCTTTGCCTGCCACACATTACAGAAAGGGGAAAGACCATAGGCAAATCAGTCTTGCTTTCGCCCCCAAAGAGGAAGTCCACACCAAACTGCTAGGTCACATCCCTTCTGCATGGGACCACACGAATCCCCAGAAATGTTTCAGCTTCATTGGGCTTCATTAGTGATGAATAGCTTGGGTCTCTAAATCCAGCAGGCATGAATCATCCCAATTGGTAGACCAATCCATGAGAAAACATATCAACCCATTTGATGACTTCTACCAAGAAACAAACAAGTCTGATTGCCGGTTCAAAGTGATAATCTGAATAGTAAAGCCTGCACACAAACTGTCTAGTTGGTGCAGCCTTTAATATTTGGAAAATATGTGTTTCAAAGACCCCCTGCCCTCCCGTCTGAAAATGGGGGGTTTCATGCCCTGAACCCACTTTAATGCTACAGACTAATAATCTGTAATGACCCTCCCACACAAATAAATATACACAATCACACACACAGACACACACATCTTCTACCCAGCCCATATCCCTCCACACTGCCCCAAAACATACACACAGACACACAAAGAGATGCACTTACCTGAAAACCAGCTTCCGTCTTCCCCTGCCCATCTGGTCCTGCCTGTCAGCCCCCGTGCACACTTGTGTGCGACAGTGGCATGGCAGTTACATTTAGAATGACCGCTCTGAGCAGTCTCCCCGTGGTCTTTCTAAACCGGTTTTCTTTTGGCTGGGAGGGCAAATAACAAGTGCTTTTTAGCCTAAACCCTATTTACCAAGCTATGAGATCAAATGTATACCTGCTGATGACCACTAACAAAGAGCAAACAGGTCTGTATATCAAACTATAAGATAAGATGTGTACACACTTCTAGTGTCACGATTGTCTCACTTCACTCTGGCTCCCATCACTTGAGGCATCATTTGGGGATTGTTCCCTATGGCACTTTCTTTGTGAACCCTATGACACATTAATGTTGCGATTTAGGAGCTCTAGAACTACATTTTACACTTCACTTCCCCTCCAGACCGTGTTTATATTTCTAACAGCCAGAGTATTTTTTAATTCACAATACTCTGCTTCCCAGAATTCCCTGTTCACTGCTTCATCTCTACCCTAACTGGACACTTTTGGGTGGATGATAAAAAAAAAACACCTGTCGCTCGCAGGGGCTCACACACACCCCACCTGAGGCCTGTAGGGTATTTTGTGTAGATTTGGGGCCTAGCGGTATTTTCTAACTGCCAAAAATAAAGTAATTCAGCAATAATCACTCCTTGCATTCAGATTGGGTTTGGTAATATAGTAATATAGTGGATATGCATTATTTCAGTACACAGATCCATTTAGTTGGTATGCATTTCGTTGTGGTATAGTGATGAGCATAATTTCTTTGTTTTATTCGTGGCCCCAACATACAAAACCCCTTTCTTTTGTTTAGACTGTTCTTGTGATCTCTAGAGTCCTCAGGCTTCTACATTATTCAAGAACACCACATTTTCATATGGAATGCCACTTATGGCTGTTATCACTGATTTATCTACACCAGTGAGCTATGCTTCCATGAAGTATTCACAATAACATGTGGTATAATCACTAATTTATTTACATTAGCCTCTCTTTCTACTGACTCATATACGTCCAGCAAACTATTTCATTATGTTTCACTCAGAAATCACACACACATTTATACACTGAGTGGAACCACTCACACAGCTATTTATAATTGCTCATAACATTACTTTATCTGCATAGAAACTTGGCGCTTTAAGCATCATTCCCTCTATGGCATAATAATTTTTTAGACACCAAATGAAACAGAAACAAAAATACTCTTAGGCAGACTGTGTTATCACAATTTCATTTTACAATGATACATTACCATTCGTGAGACAATCCTCTTCTGAAATAAAAACATGAAAAAGACAAAATGCAAGAACATTACGAATTTCATTTCATATTTGCACAAGAGAGCGAAAAAATTACATTGTTTGTTTTGCCTTCAGCTGGCAACATTAAAATGTATCATTTGAATACAGTGAAAAGCTATGTCTACGCTGCCTGTGTAAAATAGGTCTCATGCACATACCGCACCCTCACTTTCATACAAGATAATTACCAGCGAGTTGTAGCTGTTTAGCATGCAAACTCTCCAGACTGGTCGCTTTCTTTAAATGGCTCAAGGCTTTCCTTCAAAGCACCCCAGCGAGGACATGCAGTTCTGATCTGCAGTTTCTCAAGCCGGTGCTTATTGACTGGAATCTTCAGCCTGGGAAAGTCAGCAATGGACTGGGACGGCACCTCTCAATCAGAAAACCCCATAGAAACTCCAGCCAGGTCTTCCCCGGAGCTGTGCAAAATGTCCTCTTCCTTTCTTCCTCCCCGAAATGTACCAAGAGACCTCTGTTACAGCCCTTAAGGTGACGTGTCACCAATGAAAATGCACAATAATCTGTCCTCCTCTTTTAACAATGGCTTGGCTTATACAGTTTAGAAACTGTATCTACTCATTTCCTGGCATGCAGAATTCGCATCCAGCTAACACAGTTTAAAATGACTTTCAGAGCCTGTCTTTTCCACCTCATGTTGCACTTGAGAACACATTATGTTATTTGATTAGAATCATGTTAGTACTGTTAATTATATTAGTTCATTAATCCTCTAATGTGTCCCGTGCAACAGAGGCATTTCAGGAGAAAAAGAAAATGGTGCAATTGCTTGTACCGCATTATAGCAATACATTAATCCCATGCAATGGTGCTGTGCTCCCAAAACACGCTAAATAATCCTACAGGCCTGTGATCATTAGTCAACCTTAAAGGACTCAGTTTGCTGCAGTTCAGTACTGGTCATTCTTGCAGTGTTGCCGTTGATGTCTGACTCAATTTTCCTGGTTCTGTATTTCTAGTCACTAGTTACTAGCTCTTTGTTCCTTGCTCCTTGTTCTTACATCTCTGGAATTTTAATTCGGTTTACTCATTACTGTTTTCTGCTTCCTGAATTGGTGGTCATTGATGCCCTCGACGTCCTAATGCTTCATTTCAGATTTCTTGGCAGTCCCCGTCACCGTCGGGAGCCTTTCAATTACTGCCTTCCATGGAGCCCTGGTGAAGGTTAGCTGGTGCACAATGTTCCCTTGTAGCTCGGGGAGAGGTCTCCTAGCGAGGTCCTCTATTGGATCAGTTATTGGAGACACATGCTTTCTGATTGCATCTAAGGAAAGCAGCAGCAGAGCCTTCTGGTCTTCAAGGTTAAGCATCCGGTTTTCACTTCAGCTTCTGAACAATTCCAGTAATGTGAGAGGTCCACAGATATACTGTTCTGTCTCTCATTCACACTGCTGAGCCGGGCTCAGGCAACCAATCTGGCTAACAGTGCATTCCGGCCATTCTTCTCTATCCAGACACTCTAAACAAGGAATGTGAATTGTGACAAGCACCCAGCCATTCAGCACTTCACACTGCATTCATACCTTAGGCAGGGCTGTCTCGTCATTGGGCCTCATTCCGAGTATGGAGGTAATCATGGTGCTATTTGCGCCATGACTACCTCCCATAACGGTACCATGTCCACCCTGGTTCAATGGGGACTTACGGGTCTATTCCGACCTTTGCGGGACCGGTAAATCCCCATTGAAAAAGCCATTCCCCATTCCCATTTGAGCGCCCATAGGGCTCAATGGGAAGGCGATAATAACGGTACCGCAAATTGCGCTACCGTTATTAGCTCTGAAGTCCCTTAACGGGTCCCGTCCATAACGTCTGGTAAAAACAGGTGTTAAGGAAGGGACCCGCTAAGGGAACTCGGAATAGGGCGCAAAGGGATTACCGGCACCAATGTCCTTAACGGTGCCCGGTATCCCTTTGTGCCCACCCCGTAATGAGGCCCATTGTGTCACACACCAGAAACCAGACACCCATAACATGAAATGCATATTGTTCACAAACTCCATTCACCTAGGTCCCACCCCAAGGGCATAGCCACAACGTACAGTCATTGGGAAGGCTCCAGCCAGTTTGCCCTGAACCACCCCACAATACCATATATGGAACTGCCAGTCATGGGAAGGGACAGAGTCAGGGCTTCCCAGGACTTTGGAAAACAAGGTATCAGGCAATATAAAGCAAGAGGCAACAGGCCCATCTTGTCTCCTATCAGGAATCAATTGATTCCAATTGCAGGTCCTGGGTATCCGAACTTGGAGGATAGACAGAGCACCTGTCAAATTCAGCATGGAGCTGCCACCAGCCCATACCCGGCTCTGTGGGCCACATACAGGTGCATTTAAACATACACTAGGGTACATGGTTGTACCCCCACACATGGGTGCCATAAGGGTATCCCAAGGGTTGTTCACCACAACCAAAAAAAACACTGCCAGGAGACCCACATGGACTACTGTGCAGAAAATAACACAGAACACACATGATAAAAGGACTACAGGAGAAGGACAGGGATTCCCTGTCCCTCCAATGCATTTCCAGCATCACAGTATCCTTTTCATATTATTGTTTTTGTGTTTTTGTGTGAACTAGTATCATAGGAGAGTGATCCCAAATCTCTTTCTGTTGCGAGACGGGTTAAGCCATATTGGTTCTGGGATACTCTTTGGTCCTGTAGGACTGCCTTTCCGTTTCCTCTTGCAAAGCACTCTGGTTATGACATCACAGATACAGAAGAACCCCGGGATTGGTTCACTGAGGTAGGCTCAGCCTCCAACAATCATTGTGGCCCACTTGGCTTTAAGAGGGCTGGAGACCCTCTTTCGGGCAGATCATCTGAAGACTTCACTTGAAGCACGAAGAAGAATTTATGCTTGGACATTGACTGGAGGCACAGTCTGTCTTACAGCTTCCACCAGTGAAAGAAGGCCAAGAACATCCAAAGAGGGAAGCAAGATCTCTCCCCTTAACTTCTCCCAGGCAACAGAGGGAGAAAAGAACTCAGAAGATCCTCCAGCCGCTTCTGAACCGGTACCCAGCCAGCACACAGCATTCACTGCTAGGCTCTTCAGCAAGTTCCCTGGACAGGGACTGCTGGAAAGTCTCTGAACCCGAAACCAAGGACAAAGCAGCCACCTGCAACACAATCCCTAGCTTTGAGCCATCCACCTTAAAAGACAACTCAAGTCCATTGAAAAGGCGGGAGACGTGCAATGGCAAGCACCTGCCACTGTCTGCCTTAAAGGACATTCTTAAGGCAGTCGAGTTCCTCGACCCGCAACTGCCTGCAATGCTGACCACCGTCAAGCATCGAGCTACCACCATCAAGCCGCAGTCACTAAAGGAACCTGAGACGTTTCAACCAGCACTTCAGGACCGCTGATCAGCACTAAGACGATTCCTGACCCCGAGACCTTGCGAGGGCCAGTCTGCAGCCGTTCCCCAAACTTCTTTTGCCAAACCGTCTTGCCGCCAGATACCTGCCGCTGACTCTCATCTACAGTGCTGTCGCATAAGCCTGGAAGAACCCTGAAGCTCACTCGATGCTGTTGAGCACACATAACAACTATACCGAGGGTACATTGTGGTTCTGTCCCCCTGGTCTTTCCCACAAGACCCTTACAGACATTTTATGACCATTTCTCCCTTTTTGCTGAAACCAAGAAGCCTTTAAAAACTATTGTGGTTATTAACCATACCAGCTACCAACCTGTCAGTATCCAGAGTGCTTCCCCTTTCCCTCTTAAAAACTGCCTGTTCTCTTCTGTCCTTTACAGGGCGCATCACATTTAGTAGTGTTATTAGATTGTCTGTTGTGACCATAATAAAGTAGATATTTGTAAACAACCTTGACTGGACACTCCTTTTATCTTTGTTTTTTAATTGTGTTTTCGCTGTGTTGTAAAAATGCCAAGATCCACGACCTTTAGAGGAGATAGGCCTGACGTTCCATCCACGTACCAAAATTGGACAAGGAGGTTTATAGGTTTATAATTTTAATTGTATGCTTGTGTAATATAATATGTTCAGATCCATTATGGTGTATAAAAGGTGTGGGGCTGATTGATAGTTTAGAAACTGATAGTTTCCCCTTTACAGCTGGTACCCCAGAATTTGATTTGTCACAATTAATCCATTTCACATCTCCTGTTGAGCCAGGTCTCTTGTGCATCAGGATTTGAGAAGTGGATCCTTCATCCCACAATGCTCTCTTCCTGTCCACATGCACATCACGTTGCTGCGTATCCGGGGCACACTCTGGGAATCCCTGCCCCTTGCCCACAGCCTGCCACCCTTTTCCCCAACTCGTCAGACACCTATACAAGGGACAGCCCCAGAAGCCTCTCCACCTCCATTACCTTCTTTCCTCTCCCCTGCCAAGCCTGCTAGCCCCCTGTCCGACCCATTTCGCCTCACTCACCTCGTCACATCTCTGCGGGTCCTGGCAGTCTTCCCACGCAAAGGACACATGCAGAAGGGACGCTCCACACTGGAGTATGCATGATGTGGCGCCTTGAAACACTTGTGTGTAGGCACGTTATAAATACCATATCATATCATATCCTGTTCTTTCCTTTTTCTGCTACCAATACCAGGGACCAATGAGCCTAGGTGGAATGGTGCTGACAGGGGATCATGTATTTCTAGAGGAGTAGGTCCATTGGAATTCCAAGTTATTAAAATCCATTGATCCTCTAGCGAACAGTCTCCCTAACATGTATTTGAGGCTGAAACCGAGATACATTTGAGACTGGATATGAAACAATGAAAACGCTTTGGGTCAACTAATCATGGTTTTAGGGCAACCACTGACCATGTAAAAAAGATTGAAATCGTAGCAAAGACGTGTTGCTAATCACTGCAACAGTGTTAATAATCCGTTATCCAGGTTGATAGGACATAATTTTTAGCCCTTCCATCTTGTACTTCAATATATTGGGCTTCATCAGGAGTCTGGCGGTAATCCTTAAATGCGGCGTTAGCGCTATTACCGCTGCATTTAAAGGTCCGCCAGATCATGGCCTTGGCGGATTTCAATCCGCGGCAAATTTGCTGATTTTTGGCGCCATTACCGCCGGCTGGAAATCCGCCGGCAGTAATAGCGCAAAATTTCCCCATTGGGCTCAATGGGGAATGAGGAATTCCGGAATGGGCACTAACCACTCTGCCAAACCCGTGATCCGGTGCTAATAGCGCCAGGGGGTTTGGCGTTATGGCTAATACCGCCAGCGGTAATACCACCGGCGTTACTGCCCAACTCGTGATGAGGCCCATTATCCTAAGAGTCTACATTGACATTTCAAAGTGCTTCAGAATTCTGCAGCCAGTCTGTCTCGAGATTTAGTAAAGGAGCCCAGATCTCCCCAGTGTTAACAGAGCTGTACCTGCACCTGGGAAAAGAAATCTTCAGACCATGTCCTTGTATCCAGTTATCTCCTCTGAGCAAGGTCCCTCATTTTCATTGCAAAAGGTTGTCATTATATACCATAATTTACTTTGATTTCATGTTTTCAACTTCCTTCGTAGAGGATACAGTGGCAGTGAGAATGAATGAGATCATATGAGTGACTCAGGTCATTTCTCTAGCACCATTCAATGACCTAACCCTCATTAGGTGCTGATGTTAATATTAATGTTAAAGGTATTACTATTGCGCACCGTCACCACTGGAGTGGTCCTAGGGCGCTCTAGTGGATCTGAAACAGAGGGTGTGGTGAAACAAAAAGAAAAAAAAAAGAGGAGTGGGGGCTGGGTAGTAGGGTGTAGTGGGAATAGGAAAGTGAGAGTTTTAATTTCCTGTTGATAGCTTCAGTTCAGTTTGCACCGTTCACTGAGCTTGAGTGCGGTTTATGGGTTGGCGCGACTTCCCATGTGCTGTTGTGAGAAGTTATGTATTGTTAGTCTGTTGTTGAAATGTGGTGAAGTGCGTGCATAATACTGTGCAGAGATGTGGTTGTGTGAGTTTCTGTATGGAAAGAGTATGCAGAAAGTTTAGGTTTTAGAGTTCATTTAGCAGGTTTTCAGTACCTCTTTGTCTTTGTGTTTCTGTGCTTAACATCTATGATTAACCTGTGTGTATGGTATTGTAGTTTGTCTGCTTAGTTGGTGGGCATGTTGAGGAGCGGCAGTTTTTCTCTGTGGTACACTCGTGATATGTCTACCTGGCGGGAGCAGGGGGTTCCCTGCCCTTCGTTGGTGATGATTGGGATAGACGGTTCTGGTCACTCCCTGCCTGTCCATTCGGTTTCTTTACCTACTTGAGTTTCCTCTATGGACTAGCTGTGTGTGGTAAGGGTTGTTGGGGTGTCCTTCCCCTGGCCTTCGGGTTAGGGGAGATTAAGTTATGGTCATGGGTTACTCCTTAAGCTTCGTGTTTCCCATTGGGTGCATGCTTCCTAGTCGTTTCCTTCTGAATCTGGAGCAAAGAGCCAAGTTTTGAGTATTTACCTGAATTCAAATGATCCCTTGTGTTGCGTATGTTTTCTGGTAGGTCATTCCAGGTTATCGCAGCAAGGTGCGACAAAGATGATCCTCTGAATTTTATTAAATTGCATGATTTTGGTTCTAAGCAAATGTTGTTGCGTGATCTGAGTGGTCTTGTCGGATGGTAGATGGTTATTTTCTTTTTTAGGATCTCTGCACACTGCCCGCGGATTGTTCATCCACTCTTCTGTGTAAGTATGATTTTAGCAGAAATTATTGCATTTAAACAGTTTCATAGATATGGGAGTTTTGTATCCTTCTGGCAGAGTGTTACAATGCCTAGCTATGAATTACAAAAGAGAACACCTCTCTGAATTTTAATCAAAAATGGTGAAATTATGAGAATACATCTGGTGGCTCAGCAGTTGGTACTACTGGGCAGGGAAACCGCTGGGCATGCTGAAATCCATCACACACACCCACACTGCGACTGTTCCAGATGCCACAGCCAGTTTCTTTACTCTCTCAGCTCTCCCTCAGCAGTGGGCCCACTCTTCCTCAATAACGTCCACCCCATCTGGCCCCGAAGGGGTGGATGGTTCCCAGACAGCCTCTTCAGATCAGACTTCCCTAAGCATGTTGACTGGGTTGGTAGGGATGCAGGCACTTCACAGTCCACCCTGGACAGGCTGGCTTCTCAGCAGGCCACCATCTGCTGCCCATGCCACACCTCTCACATAGTCTGGTACCTGGAGATCTTTTGGGTTCAACCCAATTGGACCCAGTGTGAGATGGCCTGTGTGAGAAACCTGAGGGTATTCTCCCAAGTAGATCCTAGGAATCCCTTATTCAGGTGGCCAGGGAAGAACTGGCACTCTCGGATCCCAACCCTAGGGATAGACTAGCGAGGGAATGCCTCAGGGGAGATGCAATATTATACAGAGGGAGAAGTTGAGGAAGACAAAGTCCCTGAAGCTTTTGGAGGCTGTTCCAGATCTAACCCCCCCTTCCTCCCAATGAACCTCCCTTATCTAAAGCCAACCAATCCTCCACCTATGCTAAGCCCTTTAGGAACCATAGCCCCAATACGGTGGGAAACTACATCTCCCAGGAACTCTGTTTTTCTGTTACATACCCAGATACAACTAGTCATTCTTCTCCCTGTCCCTCTGGTTTTTATTTTATGAACTCCCAATCAGAATTGACAAAATACCACTGTTCCCGTAATTCCCTGTATTCAAGTCACAAATCCTAAAACGTTCACTTTTCCGAATCAACCAACCACCCCCTTCCTTATGACACTTTTTCCCCATCCTACCACCTAGGATACTTAGAAAATCTACCTCCCCCTTTTCTGACACAAATACTTTCTCACACCATGACAGACAACAAACTAACAATAAAGCCGTTTAACTGACATGTCCAAAGACCAGGGTCAGGCAGAGTCAGTCAATTGACCCCACAGAGATAAAAGGTGGAACATGAGAGCACACTTCGAGCAAGGCAGAGCACACAAGTAAACAGCTACACCGAACCAGCAGTTAAAAATGGAGGAGAAAGGCAGCAAGACCTGCAAGAATGATGAAGGGGGAATTGCCCTTGCCCTTTTCTTCTCAGACCCGAGAAGCCTGTGAGAGGGAAAACATATGACCGGGAGTTACAGCTGGTGTATGGAGGAGCAGATATCAATGGTGCACAGAGGCCTCCCACATTGATAGCACAGGTGGGCAGGTGTGCTGGCTACCACGGTACCGTCCTTGACTCCAGAGGCAAGACCATCCAATGGTTTCAACACAGTCGTGTTTAACTGAGGTGTGTTGATCCAAAGGTTGCAAGTGGCAACATTTGATGAATGTAGGAACTTAAAACAGAACTTGCATATATTAGAACATTTGTGAAAGCCCAGAGATGGGCCATCTGCAGAGTGGTGTACAGAAAGAAAGGGTCAGCCGTCAACAACGGCGGACATTACAGATGCACACTTTTGCGCTGATACTCAGCCAAACTTTTTCCTTGAACTTAACGTATAAACTATAATTCTTTTTATGTAAAAAACACAAGAATATGTGTATCTTTATTTTTTCCATCTGCAGAGTGGTGAAGCGCCCCAGAAGTGCTCCGTCTAAGGACTCTCGCTGGCCCCTTCATGTTCAGAACTACATGTACCAGAATGCCATAGGAAAGGGTAGTGTGTGATGTCAGAGTGGTTCTACAAAGGTCATGTCAAATCCTTTGTACAATCTAAAGCCTCTGACTCCTGGTTGAGAGAGAAAACTAGGGGAAGGGACCCCACTTTCAGAGAAGATTGTACACTGTGAACCTGACATGGGGATGCCACAAGAAAGCATTAGTAAACCCTTGTTTTCAGATGAAAATGAGAAAAACATGAACTGTGTTAAAGAAAGGCTGTAGTGATCCCGATGGAGGGAGGCCCAAGTTGCAAGCCGAGATGAAGCAGAGTAAACAGTGACATTGACAAGAGTGAACCCGGCCGAGAGCTGTCCACAGTGAGAAGTTGTTTTTAAGGACATTAACATTCTAGAAAATTGCAAACTGCATTTGAAAGGCCATAGTGAACCCGGCTGAGATTGGCCCAGTTGCAAGGAGGATTCGAACCCGCCAGTGGGAGCTCCTAGGTGTGAATAGCAATTGCCCAAAGTGCAAGACTGCTGAAAAAATCTGTGTGTGTTTATTGTTTTGGTCCAGCAAGCCTTTTAAGGCAAGACACTTTGAGGAAAGAGACTTGGCCCTTGAAGGTTCTGGTATAGCTGAACTGGAATTGTGAGCCTCATGCTGGAGAGGCCCAGGAGTGTGCTGTGCTCAGTGGGTTCACCTTGTCCCGTGCTTGAAATGTGGGGGAGACCAAGCACGACCATCCTGACTTATCATTTTGAGAACACTTCTTTCTTTTCTGGTGAAAATGTTCCCAAACTTTTTTTGTAACTTAAAAAATAGTCTTTGTTGCTCATCAGCGCTATGACCTTTGATCCATTTTTCACTATACACTCTTTAAAGTACACATATATGATATGATATGATAGGTTATTTATAACGCACTTAATACCCAGAGGTTTCTAAGCGCGGACACGGGCATCGAACCTGTGTTGCTCCGTGTCGTCTTGCTTCCAAGGCGAGCTCCTTGGCACTGAGCTATCCTCAGAGACAGATACTTGATCAGTGTGATAATCAGACGTGTCTCTTGAAATCTTGATTTATTGACAAAATCCAACACAGCCGACACGTGTTTCGACCTGAAGGCCGTCCTCAAGTCTGTTATTATTGAAAAGATATACAAATTACATGAAGGTACCGTGGTACCCACAATTTGTTGTTCCCATAACATTGGCAAATACTTCACAAGTAATATCATTGTGAATCAATATGGATTGATATTGATATCACTTGTGTATTATGTTCCAATGTTATGGGAACAACAAATTGTGGTTCTACGGTACCTTCATGTAATTTGTATATCTTTTGAATAATAACAGACTTGAGGATGACCTTCAGGTCGAAACACGTGTCGGCTGTGGATGTGTTGGATTTTGTCAATAAATCAAGATATCAAGAGACATGTCTGACTATCACACTGATCAAGAATCTGTGCACTTTATTGAGTGTAGAGTGAAAAAAGGACCAAGGGTCATAGTGCTGATGAGCAACATGCACTCTCTTTTATTTGCTACTTTGGGAGGTCTGGAGGACCGCGTATGCTGCTGCGGCTGTACATGACCCCAATTGGGAGTTCAATAGACTAGTGCATCCGATTCCTTTACACCCCATAGTGTCTGCTATAGTTTTGTAATTTAGTGGTAAGGACTGGCAATATTTTTTTATTTTTTTTAGAATTGGCCATTTTGATTTGACAAGACGCTACTAGGACTGCCTTGTTGTTATTTGATGGTCGTAGCTTGTTCCCATTTTAGCTTTAGGATTAGATAAGGTGTTTTTTGATCTCCCATGCATACAGTTTAATAAACACCCTTGACCTGTGATCACTTGTGTCTATCTTTACTGTTGCCACCATGAGTTCCTTACATATGGTGTCATGAGTGGGACATGATTCAATTGATAATAGTTGGAGAACCCACTTATATGAAGAAAGAGCGAATAGGGATGTGACGAGTCAACCTACGGGAAACCAGTGGTCCAGGGATGAATATCGATTTTTAAACCATCAATCAACCCCACAACTCTATTACACCAGAAGGGATCCGAACAGATTGGAATACAAGTGAATTATAAGACCTCCTTGTCCAGTTTTGGTAACGTGGACAGAATGGCAGACTTATCTCCGCAAGGTGGTGGATCGTTGGTTAGTTACAACACAGCAAAAATGCAATTATTACCCAATGATAAAAGGGACTGTCCATTCAAGGTTGTATAAAAATCTCTACTTCATTATTACTACAACAGACAGTTTTAGCACACTACAATTAGAACCCTCACTGTAAAGGAATACAGAGGACAGGCAGTTTCACAAAGGAAAGGGATGTACCCTGGTTACTGACAAGAGGGTAGCTGGTAAAGCAATCAGTCTCACTGTTAAAGGTTATTTGGTTTCAACACCAAAGGGGCAAAGGGTTTTAACCGCCTCTAAGGGCCTTCAGAGAAGGACCAGGGGGGCGTAATCACAATGCACCTGGTGCTGAAGAAGTTATTGGTGTGCAACAGTGTCAAGGCGGTTCCAGGGTGCTTTGCAGCATGTAAGACAGAGTTAGTGGCGGGAGACAGCTGTGGGTACCAGGTGGCAGGCAATTTGGCATTCAAGGCTGGATGGACGTCTGCAGGGTGTCCGGCCCGGTTGTCTCTGTGCTGGTTGGTGGATCTGGAATGCTGGTCAAGGCGTCTCTGACGGCTCTGGTGACTGCGGCATGACAACAGTCAGCGGCGCAGCTGGTTGCGGTTTGAGGATTCCACTGTCTCGAAATTGTCCTTAAAAAGATGGACGCTGGATGATGCTTGTGTCACACTCCTCCTAGCTTCTTCACAGGGCTAGTGTCCTTTCAAGTCAGAATGCCCAAAGCTCAGGAGGGTGTTAGCAGGCAATGGCCTTGTCCTTTGTCCAGAGACTCTCCGGCACTTCCCACCTAAGAAGTTTGATGTCAGAACCTAGCAGGGCACAATATGTGCTGGCTGTGTAACAGTTTTGGAGATGCTGGATAGGTTCTCTGAGTCCGGTCTCGCCCTCTGTTCCCTGGGAAATGTTTAAGGGTGGGATCTTACTTCCCTCTTGGAACTCCTGGCCTTCTTTCACTGGTGGAAGATTAAGAAAGACTGTGCCTTTTGCTCGGGACCAAATGAGCCCTTCTTACTCCTTGCAAAGTCTTCATATGATCCGCTAAGTGAGGGGTTCAGCCCTCTTTTTTTAAATCCCAATGCTCCCCAGAGATTGTTGTAAGCTAAATCCATAATAATAAAGCGAGGTGGACCAGTGGAATGGGATGACACGTGAAGTTATTAGCTCAAATATACATTTTAATTTCTATAGTTCATCAATACAATTCACATCATTAATAAATGTATGATATAAAATCATAAAACCACATAGTTCATTTCATCAATTCAGAATTTGTATCTCAAACATTCATTCTAAACCCCATACTTTCAAATTCAAACCATCAACAATAAAACCATTTTGGCATGTCAAGGCAGTGTAAACTGTTGTTATTAATACAATCTTCCTTAATTTTATCATATACTCGTTACCCGATCTATAATATCAGGTGTCACACATCTGGTCTTTAAATTAGTCCAGAAGTACACTGTAGATCGTTGACACGTGTTTCGGTCACAAAGACCTTCTTCAGGATGTAGGACAGCCAGTAATAACTCTGCCCTTCTTAGAACCGTATAGGCCAATGTTCATTCTAAAAAACATACATATACAAACATCAGGAAAGTGTCATCCCTCTTTCATTTTAACAGTGACTTATATTGTCACAAAAAGTGTCTAAACAATCGAAACACCACGGTCTACTCACCCCCAAGAACAAATTCAAGGGTAAACAAGTTGACCAACGGAATAAATCCTCCACAGGACTCTGTACCAATTTTAGATATCCTGTGGATAAACACAAAAATGCCACTTGATCTATTTGTGATAACCACCACTAAGCACTACTTCATCGCTTAGCCAAGCTAAAAACCATAAAAATTGTACCGCAGGCCACTTACAATCACGGCAGGTTTTTATAGACGGGATTCGCATGCCTTCGGTGCAGTCCACACGTATATTTCAGTGGATGTGTCAAGTTGGTTCCACTATGAATCCATCCACAGACCAAAATCCGGTCTGTACCACTATGGGAATACAAAGGACGGAGTGATCAGTAATTTAGAAGTTTAAAAACATGTATAATTCATTGCGTTAAACTACCGCCCCTAAGTGATAAACGTATCCACTATAGTAGAAAAATGGGCACCAATGTCCCATTACAACCAACATAGAATAACTTTTACACAATCCGTTATACCGCCTCTCGTGCGATCTCCAATGTAACATCTGCTACATGTAAACAACGGTGCTCAGTCTCACCGCACCCTCTAGTGTGGCTGATATAACTCTAAAAAACACAATTCAAGTGATCCTGTTAACATATCCCAACACAGGTGCTCTAGCTACCCGTACCCCCCAATATTATGTGGAGTTCTACCTAAGGACTGCGGAACAAGCATACATTTTCAGTCTATGCCCACCATTTGTTATATCTCAGGAGCAGAATGTCCGCCTCCGGCGTGTGACGTCCGCATATCATTCTATCAACACCAGGTAAGTACAAAGCACCAGCTTGCACGCGCTTACCTGTAATACTTAGCAGCATACCATCCGGCGGCACGTCGCTCAGCTCATTACTAACAAACATTGAGGGAGGACTACCTCTCTTTTTATGAGCGTGCGAGCGTCACTTAATGGACTAAACATAAAAAAGTGACTAACATGAGTCCCAAACTGGCCGCAAAACAATGTAGATCCCCGCGGACCATCTCTAAATGGACTAAAACATAATAAATGGACTAAAACATAAAAAAGGACTATCACAAATCCCAAAATGGCCGTAAACCGATTCCAAGTACATCTACGCGGAACATCTCGTATTCCACTAAAGCCATACATACCAATGAATAGATAAAGACTAGCAGCCATGCTTGCAACAAAAAAACATGTTTTTACAAAACCCGTTTTTAAAAAACCCACTATATTTCAGGCTGCCCAAAAATAATGTTGTAGCGGGGAGATCGTTTTATGCCCTCGTGTGACATCTGATCATGAACAGTGCAGTGGAAATCAGAGAAAGAAACCCAATAGTCTAGATGGGGTCATCAGTGCATGCACACTTTTAGGAATGTTCAGTTGTTATGGTCTGCCCTTAATGCCGCATTGCAATCATCGTTTACATATGGAAACTCCAAACTATCCAATGATTAATGAATCCGAAACAACTCATGTGGTAGATTTCTTACCCCACACAGTTATATACACAATTTGACTAGAGCACAATTCCGCTTATAGTCATTTATTCACAACCAGATTGTTCCACTCTACTGAAACATTAAGTCCATTCTGGACCATATCCAGGGTATAATTCCATTTCTGTTCGATACGATGTTCATATTGTTCATATTGTTCTTGATATGTTGGAGTACAAACCATCGCAAATCTGTGTCTTTATGCTGGAATTTGACAAAATGCTCTGCTCTACTTTGTCCGCCACTTTTTTTCTTATGCAGCTACGATGTTCCGAAATCCGTTGTCTGACCTCCCGTGTCGTTTTTCCCACATACAGCAGTTGACACAGGCACTTAATAATATAGATCACATTTTTAGTCAGACAGTTGGTATGATATTTCATTTTCCAAACTTTTTCCCCATGTTTAAACTCACGTGTGGTTTCAGTAAGTGCACACGCCACACATTTGCCACATTTATAGTGGCCTAAAATCGGTGGCAGTCCCCATTGACTACTAACAGTTTGTTCTTTAGTAGGTTCCCTGTAGGTATGTACCAATCTTTGTCTTAGATTTTGGTTACGTTTGAAAGCAAACAGGTTTTTGTGTTAGTGACCCTGGTTGTTTAACCAGGTTCCAATGTTTATTTATGATCTTTTTGATATCACTACTTATAGGGTTAAATGTGTCACGCATACAAGACGTTCCCTCTTTTGCCTTTCTCGAGTGGTGAGACATATATCTCGATTGGTGTATTCAGCTCTTTTCATTTGATCTTTTATCAGTTTCCTCGGGTACCCTCTATTCGTAAGTCTTGCTTTCAGATGTTCTGCGTGTACTTTAAACTCATCTCTTTCAGCACAGTTCCTCCTAATACGCAAGAACAGGCCATAATGAAGGTAGGAAAATGTATGCTTGTGACGCAGTCCTTAGGTAGAACTCCACATAATATTGGGAGGCACGGGTAGCTAGAGCACGTGTGTTGGGATATGTTAACAGGATCACTTGAATTGTGTTTTTTAGAGTTATATCAGCCACACTAGATGGTGCGCTGAGACTGAGCACCGTTGTTTACATGTAGCAGATGTTACATTGGAGATCGCACATGAGGCGGTATAACGGATTGTGTAAAAGATATACTATGTTGGTTATAATGGGACATTGGTGCCCATTTTTCTAATATAGTGGATACGTTTATCACTTAGGGGCGGTAGTTTAACACAATGAATTATACATGTTTTTAAACTTCTAAATTACTGATCACTCCGTCCTTTGTATTCCCATAGTGGTACAGACCGGATTTTGGTCTGTGGATGGATTCATAGTGGAACCAACTTGACACATCCACTGAAATATACGTGTGGACTGCGCCAAAGGCGTGGGATCCCATCTATAAAAACCTGCAGCGATTGTAAGTGGCCTGCGGTACAATTTTTATGGTTTTTAGCTTGGCTAAGTGATGAAGTAGTGCCTAGTGGTGGTTATCACAAATAGATCAAGTGGCATTTTTGTTTTTATCCAGAGGATATCTAAAATTGGTACAGAGTCCTGTGGAGGATTTTTTCTGTGGGTCAACTTGGCTACCCTTGAATATGTTCTTGGGGGTGAGTAGACCGTGGTATTTCTATTGTTTAGACACTTTTTGTGACAATATAAGTCACTGTTAAAATGAAAGAGGGATGACACTTTCCTGATGATTGTATATGTATGTTTTTTAGAATGAACATTGGCCTATACGCTTCTAAGAAGGGCAGAGTTATTACTGGGTGTCCTACATCCTGAAGAAGGTCTTTGTGACCGAAACACGTGTCGACGATCTACAGTGTACTTCTGGACTAATTTAAAGACCAGATGTGTGACACCTGATATTATAGATCGTGTCATGAGTATATGATAAAATTAAGGAAGATTGTATTAATAACAACAGTTTACACTGTCTTGACATGCCAAAATTATTTTATTGTTGATGGTTTGAATTTGAAAGTATGGGGTTGAGAATGAATGTTTGAGATACGAATGCTGAATTGATGAAATGAACTATGTGGTTTTATCATTTTATATCATACATGTATTAATGATGTGAATTGTATTGATGAACTATAAAAATAAAAATCTTTATTTGAGCTAATAACTTCAAGTGTCATCCCATTCCACTGGTCCACCTCGCTTTATTATTATGTACTTTACCTGAAGGACCAGGGATTAAAATTGCAGGTGTACCCCTTTCTTTAATACTTGTAAACTAAGCCCACCTTATTGAACCAATCCTGGGTCCCCACCAACAATCTTCCGTTATGCATGAGGTCAGGACCAGAGTGTTCTGCAACAGGACAGACAAGGGGGTGACAACATATATGTAAGTCCCACCCATTTTACAACATATACCTAAGTCCCACCCATCTTGCTGTCTGTTGTAGATCAAAGTGTCTCTCTGGTTAACTGAGCCCACTGTGACACTTAATTAAAGCGCCTTGAAGTATGTTCTCAGAGCAGACTTCCTGTCTCCCCCAAACTACATGCTTCTCCCATCTCACAGGGGTCATCTCTGCAGGGGTTTGCCTCTGGTCACTGACTTTCATACAGAAGGGTGGGTATTAGCTTCAAGTTGACACACTGCACACCAAAAGGGTGTTATTCCCGCCTTTGTGTTGTCTCTCTGGCAACCAAGCCCACTCGGCAGTCTTACTTCAATAATCTGTCATTAGTATGCACTGCCACCAGCCTGAGAACCTAGGAATGCAGATCCATGGAGCCTTTGATGTTTTAGGATGCTCATGGCTGGAGGAAGGTGGGCCTTGCCCCGCCTTGGAATTCTTTAATGTACTCAAGGCTGTCACATTCCATGTGAATATGAAAGGGGAAGACGGCGCCTGTAGGTTGTGTATTCCCAGTGTACAGGTCACTATGTGTTTGGTGCGGGAAGTAGATTAAATGGGTGCGGAATGACCACACTTATTTCTTGGAAGTTGTTCTCCCATCATTCATTTTCATATCAAAAATATCAAAGAAGCCCAAGCGAACGCACTCTTCCTTTGCGAATGGTCAAATTCTTCACACAGGATTTCCATGCTCTATACACAGTATTCGGAGAAGAGCGGATGAACAACTCCCTCCGAGGTGACTAAAGAAATCTGTGAGTCAATATGCAAATACAATCAAACCCCTTTTTATATCAATGGGGTGAGATCTCTGTAGAACATGCTGCACCCCTTTGACCCCATGGAACCGCGAATGGGAATCTAATTTTGGTCCCTGACCTCTCAAGCCTGGTCACTCTCTCACTGTGGCTACTATCTACCGGCCAACTGGTCAGAACTGCTGGTTCCTCTCTGAGTGGGAGGACCGCTCTTCCTCCTTCCTGGCATTTACCATTCAACATCCACCTGGATGCTCCCTGTCCCACCACAGGACTCTTTTACAACCTCTGTGACTCTCTATCTCTCTCTCGCTCTCTCTCTCTCTTCTTCCTTCTGGCCAAACTCACTCCACAGGGCACACTCTGGATGTTCTGATCTCCTCCTCCTCCTCTCTAACACTCTCACCACTCCTCTATCTTGGAGTGACCACGTTCTCCTCTCATCTCCCTCTCTACCCATCTTGCCAAACCTCCCGCCACACTGCCACCTACCTTCTTAGTCATTTGACCCATTAAGCGTGTGTCAGTTGAGACGTTTGCTGCATCGTTCTCTCCCATGCCTGTTCCTCCTGCTGACTCACACCCTGACACAGCCCTTCCCATGCTCCACTCTGCTGTCTCTGATACTCTCGGTGTACTTGCCCCTGTCATGAAGATCCGCATGCAGCCCAAAATCAAGTCTAAATCCTGGTATGACTCAGACCTCATCACTCTTAAACACAAGTTCAAGGAGGCTGAGAGGAAATGGTTGGCACCTTGTTCTTCCTCTGACAAACTGGCCTGAGCCTGCGCCAGAGGCAATGCCAACTCTCTGTTCTCACTAAGAACAGAGCACACATCAAAGCCTGCGTTTCTGCGGCAGCTAACACTTTGGATGAGCTCTTTAAAATCTGCAAGGAGCTGGCCAATCCTGACGCAGTGTCTACCTCTCCTGTCCCCTCTGTTCGGGCCTGTTTTCTCACTTCATCTCACAAACCTAGGACATCCTTTCTGCCCTCTCATCTTCCCCTGGTTCTCCCTCTAGTCTTTCCTCTTCCTCTGCCCCCCATGGCCACCCCTCCTTCCTTCTCTGCCTTCCCTATCTTCTCCCCTGTTACAAGGTTTGTAGACAAGTCTGATCTATGAAAATCTCATGAAAACAGGTTCTTCCCTGTTCTTCCAAAACTATCAAAGACTACATTGACACCCTTTCCTCAGGCCTGGCTGATTTCTGCAACCACTATTTCACCTCCAGGACCTTCCCCTCCCCTGAAGAACTCTCTTGTGCTGCTTCTTCTCAAGGAACCCTCAGCCAACCCATCCCTTCTGGCTAACTATCGCCCGATCTCTATCACTCCTTTCCTGGCCAAACTCTTCAAAAAGCTGGCCATCTCCCAGCTTAATCTTCACACTGAATGTGTTGGTTGTCTCCATGACCATCAGTCTGGCTTCAGAGCACCAGAAGCACAGAAACTGCTCTCCTGAACGTCCTTGAAGGTCTACTCTGTAACTTTGATTCTAATCTCCTGTCTGTCCTCATCCTACTTGATCTCTCTTCTGCCTTTGACACGCTCAACCATGCCATCCTGCTCAACTGGCTTTGTGATATCCTGGGGACCACTGATCAGACTCTGACATGGCTGATTACTTTCCTCTCTGATCGACCCTACAAGGTCCAAATTGGGTCCTTCCTTCCTCTATCTCCCATGACACCTGCAGTGTTCCCCAGGGATCTAACATTTCTCCCTGGTTGTTCAACCAATACCTGGCACCTTTCACCCACTGCAATGCCACTCTCTGCTCCAATTTCTAGTTCTATGCCTTCAGGCTCCCCTCTGCCGCCTCTTCTCCTCCTCTCATCCCGGATTGTCTGACTGAAATCCAGGAGTTGTTCACTGCCAATGATCTCTGCCTGAATGCAAGCAAGACGGAGGTCCTCCTCATCGGCACCCCTGAACCCCTCTTTCCCGCCACTGTCTGGCTGGGCTCCATTGGCCCTCCTCCTGCTTCCACCTCTAAGGCTACAATCCTGGGAGTGATCTTTGACTCCTCACTCTCCTTCTCTCCTCATATTTCTCTCTGAGAGACAAATTAAGCCTGCATCACCCAAAGAGGACACTCAGATCAAGCGACGGCATCCGCTTGGAACCAAGACCATACAACAAAAGAACATTTGGAGGATCTTCCTTCTCTTACCTCGCACCAAAAACTTGGAACGACCTACCAGAGGACATACATTACACAAGAAATCACCTACTATTCAGAAAACACCTCAAATCCTGGCTCTTCAATGCATAACTAGAAGAACGCCCTAATGGGCATATACATAGTTGAAACAATGATGAGTGAAGAAACCGATCCCGGATCCCACTAAACAATCAACTACAAACAGAAGCTAAGGAAGACATTCTATGACATACCAAGTTTACAAACTGAGTGATAGCTATGACAGGACGAGAATAACGATTGAGTACCCAGCAAGACCAGGACCGAAGGACAAGGATGATCCCGGTGAGAATGACACACTTGCACTTACAGACCGCCAACAGAAATAGATAGCAGGGGAATAGGGGACTGCTAATCTACAACACCAACACTAGTAGGGGTGATTAGACACACTGCTTCCCACTACACTAAGTCCAAACACGACATAACACAACCGATAACATGACTGCCTCACTCACAACAATAAGATGGACAAGTAAGGAAAGTGACAGTAAGCTTACATACAGGAATGCCAGCTAAATAGAACCAGTCCTGCAATTACCTAGGATACATAACCTACTAACCCAAGCTCAATCCTCTGCATGCCTAACTCACCCAGAAATCCACACAACCATCTCTTGCCCAGCAAACCACACGCACTTCACCACACCGCAACAACAACAACAAGCAAACAACACATAAACCGTCCCAGCAGCACACAAGGACTTGCATTGGTCTGATACTCACACCAAAGCTCAGCACACTGTGAAAAAAAGAACTGAAGCCGCCAACAGCACACCACTTTTCTAACTTTCCTACACCTTCTTCACCCAAGGAACCTAACCCGCCCCCTCTTGTTTTACAGATCCGCCTGAGTGCCTGGGGACCAATTCCATTGGTGATGGTGCGTGGTATAAATACCTTTAATATTTAACATTTAACATATTTCTGATGTTTCTAAGAAGTAACTACCAACTGCACCTCCTGTGAGGTATTCTTCCTTTCCTCTCCTTCCCCGAGAAGCTCACTGTATCTAGAGCTCTGGTTCTCTCTAGGCTTGACTACTGTAACAGCCTGCTTTTAAATCTGCCTGCCTCTACTTTACGTCCTCTGCAGCTCATCCAGAACAGGAATGCAAGACTTGTCCTTGGCCTCAAGACCAGGAATTCTATCCCTCCAGTACTGAAATTCTACATTGGCTCCAAGTGGCTGAAAGGATCAAGTTCATGACCCTTTGCATTGTCCTCAAGGCCTACTGGTGCCTGGGACCAAAATATATCCAACTTTCTCTTCTGAAGTATCTTCTTACTCGAGCACTTCACTCCTCCTCCTCCAACTCCTTGAGGGTCCGTCGCTTTTCCAAGCAATAATTTGGGGGCAGATATCTCTCTTCGGCTGGTGCCTCCCCCTGGAACGGCCTCCCTGCCTCTCTGAAACTTGAACAGAACCATCTCCGGTTCTGGAATCATCTCAAGACTTTCCTCTTTGCTTCTGCCTTCTCTCTTACGCTACCTTGCTGATCTCCTTTCTGATACTGCACTGGTTACCGGGCTACTCTCTGAACCACAGGTCCAGGTTCCTGCCCTCTGATTTGTACACCTGCACTGCCCCTGGCAACCCGGCACTTGGGGCTGTATGTGCAACTCTACAACCCCCCATACTTGCACTAATCTATCACCTGTTTTTCTGCACTTAACTCTTGCACTGCCACCTGCTGGCCACACTTCTTGTTTTCTATGTTTGATCCTATGTCTTGCACTTGCTCCTCTTCCCCTTCCCCTTCCCCTAGCACTTCTCCCCTTTCCTCTCCCCTGCACTTGTGCAATCTCAATGTCACTGGGACTAGTAAGATTATTGTTCCCCTCTCTCGCCTTGTTGCGCCTTGACATAATTGTGTATAGGCACACTATAAATCAAATATCATATCATAACACCTATTATCTTTTCTGCCCACAAGATTATTTGCTACAGGGAAGCGAAAAAGTCCTAGTTCCATTACAACTAAGAGTAAGATGTCCCTTAGGTTGGACCGTCTATATTTTATCTTGTAAAGAAGGCCAAGTGAAAATGTTACCCATTTTTTCCTGCGACGATGAATTAACCTTTATTCTGCTGAACTTCTCCACAAACCCTGTAAAAATCTATAGGGGAGAAAGAGTAGGGATCATAATGTATGAAACTCCTTGATAACCACCCAGAGAGAACCAAATGTATGAGAAGCTGGGAGAAATATCATCGAATAAAATCCCAGAAACCCATTGTTACCATCACAGGGAAAAATAGGGGGCAAACAAAGAGGTAAGAAAGTCAAGTGGGAAGTTACAAGGAGGACGCTATGTTAACAAAGGGAAGCAAAAACTAGAGAACCATAACGTCCTGGAAAATGTATTTAGCTCCCTGATAAAGAGTAAGAGAAAGTCAACATCCACTATATCTCTGGATACATGAGAAACCTGACAATTAGAATCATACCTATTTTGTGGAGAGAGGGTCCATGTTACAGAGAACTGCCCTGAAGCTATAGATGGCAACTCAAGAAAGGGAATGGAAAATAGAAAGAGAGAAAGAAAAGAGAGAACTCTTAAAACCATCTCCACTGCAAGACTTGGGCAACCAGACAAGTGTGGTTGCCCTGCCATAATAATCTTTGTGTACTCAAGGGGAAGACCAACCCGGGTTCTATGCTGGAAGGCTTCGATCAACAATCTGGATGTTCTACAGATAAATCTCTCAGTGAAACACCTCTGCCCAACCAGTATAGGGGAATGGTATGTGTGAAACCTGAGTGTAATCTCCTCCAAAGGAGGATCACCTGGGAATGGGAAACCCAGGGTTATGCTCAGGGGAATGCCCCAGGGGAGAACGAGTATTATACAGAGGAAGAAGGTGAGGAGGACAAAGTCCCTGAAGCTTTTGTAGGCTGTTCCAGATCTACCCACTTCCTCCCAATGAATCTCCCTTATCCAGAGTCAACAAACCCTCCCGCCTATGGTAAGCCCTTTAGGAACCCAAACCCCAGTGCTGTGGGAAACTACATCTCCCAGGATCCCTGTTTTTCTGTTACATACCTGGATACAACCAGTCATTCTTCTCCTTGTCCCTTTGGTTATTATTTTAGAAAATCCCGATCAGAACTGACAAAACACCACAGTTACGGTAATTCCCCCTAATCAAGTCACAAATCCCACAACGTACACTTTCCGAGTCAACCAACCGGTACAATGTCCTTTCATCACCTGCATGTTCATCCCCAGGCAGTTTAACGTGCACATTCCATTGAATGTGCTCATCAAATTTTTTAGAGGGGGCGGGAAAGGACAGATAAGGGTTGTGTGGGAGGGTGGCTTGGGGGAAACCCCCCCCAACAAAAAAAAATAACAATGAGCATTTTCGATGGAATGTGTACATTAAAATGACAGGGGATGAAATTACAGGCGATGAAATGACATGGAACCAACCACCCCCTTCCTTATGACAGTTTTTTCCCATTCTACCGTGTAGGATACTTAGAAAATGTAAAAAGAAATCTCCCGCCTTCTCCGACACAAATACTTTCTCACACTATGACAGACAACAGACTAACAATAAAGCTGTTTACCTGACATGTCCCAAAACTAGGGTCAGGCAGAGTCAGGCAATTGACCAGAATCACAAATACCTGACAGCCCTTTCCTTTCCCCCCCAAGCATAAAAGATGGAGCACGAGAGCACACAACGAGCAATGCAAACGCACAAGGAAAGAGTTACTCTGAACTAGCTGTACAAACGGAGGAGAAAGGCAACAAGACCTGGAAGCACGACGAAGGGGGAATTGCCCTTTCCCTTTTCACCTCAGTCCCACAAAGCCTCTGAGAGGGAAAACAAAAGAACTGAAGTTACAGCTGGCGTGAGGAGGAGCAGATGTCAATGGTGCACAGGGCCTCCTCCGTTGATAGCACAGGGGGGAAAGCAAGCTGGCTACTGTGGTACCATCCTTGACTCCAGAGGCAAGACCAGCCAACAGGTTCAACACAGCCGATGTGTCGGAGGAAGCCGATAGCAGAACCGAGTGTGTTGAGCCCAAGGTTGCAAGTGGCAACATTTGATGAATTTGGACCCTGAAAAAAAGAACTTGTGTATATTCTAACATTTGTGAAAGCCCAGAGAAGGGCCAGCTGCAGAGTGGTCAGACTCTGTAGGAGTGCTCAGTCAAAGGACTCTCGCTGGCCCCTTTATGTTGAGAACTGCAAGTACCAGAAGGCCCTAGGAGAGTGTATCGTGAGATGTCAGAGTGGTCCTACAAAGGTCACATCATAACCTTTGTACAATCGAAAGTCTCTGACTCATTGTTGAGAGAGAAAGCATGGGGAAGGGAACCATGCTTTCTGAGAATATTGTAAACTGTAAAATAAGGCAAGTGTGTACCCGACAGAGGGATGCAGCAGGAAAGCAAGGGGAAGGAAAACCCCACTTTCTGATGAAAATGAGCAAAACATGAACTGTGTTAGAAATACATGAACAGTGTTAAAGAAAGCACATAGTGAACCCGACGCAGGGAGGTCCAAGTTGTAAGGACTAGATAAAGCAGAGTGAACTGTGAAATTGACAAGAGTGAACCCGGCTGAGGGTTGTCCACAGTGAGAAGTTGTTTATAAGGACATTAAAACTCTAAAAAACTGCAAACTGTGTTATTAAGAAATAAGGCAAAATCTTTGAGCCAAAAAGCATGTTTTCTTTCATTCTTAAACTTTCAGGTAAAACAGGATTCCTTTGAAAGATGTACCCACATGTTTCCTTTTTCGTTGCCTTAAATACCTACTAATACACAACGCTCCCCCCTTAACCTCGGTTTGTTTTTTCTTCTTTTTTCTTCTTTTTTCTTTTTTTTTGTCCTTTCCTTTCAAACTATTTATCCATCATAGGCAAAAATGAATCATATACACTGAAAAGAAATTGCTAGCAAAGCAAAAGAAAGTCTGAATTTGCAAGCTATATGGGAAAGGTAAATATTTTTTTCAAGATCAAGGACTTATCACCTTCATTTTAATGAAGGTAAGTGCAAATCTAATCTGAAATTTGTAAATGCGTTTTCCTTTGTTTGTATATTATAAAATGATTTGGTCTTTGTTTGTAGGTACCCCCAATTTGAATGTATTTGTGTCAAAC